>NC_140778.1:8012500-8614166 GCF_044657685.1 Stegodyphus dumicola | reverse complement strand
ACTTATGGAGAAATCGAGAAATTTTGTAATTGATAGTAAGTTTGAATAATTATTGGTTACGTGTCAGCTAAACGTCACTGTTGGCTTAGTGTACTGTTGACTAAATGTCTTGACAGTTAAGTGTCCCATAGCTAAATGTCCTGACGGTAACTCTTTGTGTCGGCTAAATGTCTTGTCGGGTAACTGTCCGTGTCGGCTAAATGTTCTGTCGGCTAAGTGTCCATGTCGGCTAAATGTCCTGCCGGCTAAGTGTCCTTGTCGGCTAAGTGTCCGTGTCAACTAAATGTCCTGTCGGATAACTGGAGACGGTTAAGTGTCCCTTCGGCTTACTGGTTATCGGCTGGTCTGTATAAGTGTCACGGACCCCTTCTAGAGAGGATAGTATTAGAAGAAGGGCTGGGTGACCTTTGGATTCCTTCTCTGAGATATTCTTCAGCAAACCTGGATCTGAATTACCGTTTTATATCGAGTGTGATTCTCTCCTTCCGGAGCTCTTTCGGTAATGTTTTCGGTGATTAGACCGCTAAAGGACCGATAGGTTTGGTCATATTGCCCGAATGCTTAAGTAGCAAAGTGCCTGTATGCTGAGGTAAGCACTCTTAAAAATTTTGCAGAACATGAGAAAAAATAAATAAATAAATAAATAAAAAACATAACAAAAAATCTGAAATGTTTCAAATTTTAAATTACGTCCAAAGGGGCGTTTTTTTAACGTTTTGAGTGTTACCTTATCATGTTCTTTGCACTTAAACCATAAAATTCAGTTCAAGAGCAATATCGCAAAATAATGTTAAATTAAGCATATCTTTAGAATTTCCGATATACACAGTCTCGCGAGCTGGAGATAAAAGTATTTTTTTTTTATATATAACGTTGGCATTTCTCGCTTTTAAAGCATTGAGTTTGTAAATCAAAAATTCGTTTAAGTTTTACAAAATATAAAATCTATAATAAAACAAATTCCAAATTTGGGATTTCAGATGCCCATATTCGCAGTAGGATTTCGTCATTCAAAATTCGATGGCTCTATGTACCATTGTTTTATCACAATGCGAGAAATAGACAATCATTTATGCATATTTTTCATTATTTAATTTCTTCAAATATAATGCAGGACTCTAACATTTTGTGGCAACAGTTTGAAAAGTGAACCGACGTTTATGAGTCCGACGCAAAATCGCAAAACGAAAACAATAGTCCTTCAGGGACAAAGCCCCTTTGGACTAAAAATTTATTTTTTTCATAGCGAACAATATTTGTGTGATATGGAATTTACTGCGAACATATATACTTTATCACCAAACTATTGTTCCGGCTACAGCGAACTATCTTAAGATGATTACTAAAATAGGAACCTTTTTGCAGCAGGAATTTAAGCAGTTATTTTAGTCAGTGTTTCATCTATTTCTTTTCGGTTCATTTTGGCTGCAAAACGTTTCTAAAAGAGAGGTTAAAAAAACGAAATTAGATGGAACTGCTATGGATATAAACAATTTTCTAAGAATCTGAGCTTAAACTGAGATAATCGAGTGCGAAATTAAACATAATTTTTATTAGGTGAATTATCAATTTCGTTTTGAAGAAGGAAGGAGCATTTTTTTCAATCACGGGCTTTAGCTGCCGTTCTAGCTCTTTCTCTATGTTAAGTTTAGGATTGTGTATCCATAGATCGCCAATAGATGGCGGTAGTGTTTGTTTGTAAAAAGAAACTGTGATGTCAATTATGTATATGTATCAGTTCGTCTTTGGTGTTTGTGAATAAATGTTGTGTGGTAGAACGCTCCTCTGTTTATTACTTTAACTGCGATCCAGTCTGATTTATTAGAGATTTACACATATTTTGTTTATGGTGCCTGCAAACCGGGATTATTACGAACCAGAAAATCGACAGACTGAATATTTCGAAAATGGAGGGCGTTCTTGAAAATTTGAAAAAGAAACGATCGGTTGTTAGACAATTAACTACGAAACTGATAACCAAAGTCGAATCGAATTTAGCAAATAATATTCCGCTAAATGAGAAAATTGAGATAATCGAGAATTTATATGAACAGTTAATTGAGAAAATCAACGAACTGAAAAGTTTAGATTCAGAAATAGAAACGAAAGTAACTTCGGAGGAGATTGAAAATGAAGTTACCTCAAGTCAAGAATACCAGGATAAAACTGTTATATGGAGAGGAAGAATGCAACGATTTTTGAAGAAGAATTCGGAATCTTCTAGAACAGTTCATCAGAACGAAACGGCTAATGTTGCACTTCCAGTTGAAATAAAACCAGTGAAGTTACCACGTCTGCAAATCGGAACTTATTACGGAGATTCGTGTAAATGGTTAGACTTCTGGAACCAGTTCGAAAATACAATTCATAATCATAGTGGATTGAGAAAAACTGAAAAATTTGCGTACCTAAAATCCTTACTTGGAGGTAATGCTTTAGCTGCCATTTCCGGTTTCGCTTTAAGTGACCTGAATTATGATTCCGCAGTAGAAATATTGAAAGAACGTTTTGGAAGACAAGATGTTGTTATCACTTCGCATATGAATAAATTATTATCCCTTGAACCAGTGGGAAACATTTCAAATGTTAAAGCACTGCGTAAGCTGTACGATGAATGCGAAGTCAACATTCGAAGTTTAGAATCGTTAAACGTTACTTCTGGAAGTTATGGAAATATTCTCTGCCCTATCATTTTGCAGAAATTTCCAGAGGAATTAAATTTGGAATTTAATCGAAGTCGAAATATGGAAGCAGGATTTGATATAAAGGAACTTATAGAATTCTTAAAAAAGGAAGTTAACTGTCGAGAAGCTGCAAGTTTAATGAACTCTGAGAAAACGAATCAGAAACCATACTTTCGTCAAAATGAACAACGCACGAAAGTTTATCCGAATTATAAACCGAAAGTTCCGACTGCTTCAGCTTTATCAACAATTGGATACAAATGTATATTTTGTGACAAAAAAGATCATACGAAATATAAATGTACTGAGGTGAACGCTGATGAGAAACGCAACATTTTGAAATGTACAGGAAAATGTTTTATGTGTTTTGGATGTAAACATTTAGCTATCAACTGTAAGAACGAACAGTTTTCCTGCAAAAAGTGCCGCGGTAAACATCATGAAAGTGTGTGTGTAAATCCCACATCAGCTGTCTCCAGTGTAAAAAATAAGGAAACCGAAACATCGGCGGAAATTGTTCAAAATTCTTCTGCCAAAACTGGATCTAATATTATGCTTCAAACGGTGTATACTGTGGCTGAGGGCAGAAATAAGAACTGTATTGTGAGATGTCTTCTTGACGGCGGTAGTCAAATCTCTTCAATTCGAGAAGATTTATCAAGAAAATTACAATTACCAGTGAAAGGAGAAACTGTTTTAAATCTGCATATCTTCGTTGAAAAGAACGGGAAACATTGGCGTCGAAAGAAAGTTGAACTTACGCTCCGGAATATTAATGACCCTGAAAAATCCATAAATCTAGAAGTCATTGAAGTACCAGTCATAACAAATGCCGATATACGGGTACCAGATGTAGAAATCAAATCCAAACTCCAAGCATTCGGCATCACTTTGATAGACTGTGGTGGCGCCGATGGAATGAGTCATATTTCCGTTTTAATCGGCGCGGAAGTTATGTGGAAAATAGCAAGCGAAGAAATAA
Organism: Stegodyphus dumicola; assembly: GCF_044657685.1. Taxonomy (NCBI): domain Eukaryota; kingdom Metazoa; phylum Arthropoda; class Arachnida; order Araneae; family Eresidae; genus Stegodyphus; species Stegodyphus dumicola. Next base: position 8,610,500 of record NC_140778.1, on the reverse strand, counting down.
AAAGGATAAACAGAAATGCCGTAGCGATGAAAACCTTGTTTGGGTTGTGTATACAAAGCAGATTTTCTTCATCATACTTTGAAATCCATGATGCGTGTTTAAACGTAAGTGTAGAAGAGAAACTTTTAAAAAGCGTCGAATCGTTTTGGGATATTGAATCTATAGGAATTAAAAATATTTCTGACGAAGAACAAAATGAAATGGCCTTGGAAATATTTAACAACTCGATTACACAAAAGGGTGATAGATACGAAGTTAGACTTCCATGGAAAGATCAGAATGTGACTTTAAGAGACAATTTTAAGAATGCTGAAAGACGATTCTTAAATCTGATCGAACAATTTAAATCAAACTTGAACTTTTATGCGCAATATGAAGAAGTGATTGACTATCAGCTTAAGGAAGAAATCATAGAAAAGGTCAATCTTGGTACTCCATCTGGGAGACGAACTTACTACATACCTCACCGTGCTGTCATCCGTGAAGATCATAATTCTACAAAACTTCGCATTGTTTATGATGTTTCTTCAAAGGAAAAAAATCATGAATCTCTATATGATAATTTACTACAAGGACCAAATCTTCTTCCTGAACTTTTGAAAGTTTTAATAAATTTTCGACTTTATCAAATTGCAATTACGTCAGATATTGAGAAAGCGTTTTTGCAAATTTCTGTTGTACCTGAAGATCGAGATTCAATGCGATTTTTGTGGATTGATGAGAATTCAAGTTTGAACGATCCGAGAATTCAAGTTTATCGGATGTGTCGTGTAATTTTTGGAGCAAAATCAAGTCCATTTTTGCTGAGCGCTTGCATTAAGCATCGTATAAAGAAATTTGAAGACATCCATCCCAGAATTGTAGAAATGTTAGAAAACTTCATGTATGTTGACGATTTTATTTGTGGATCAAATACGGAGGAGGAAGCTATACAGATATATCATGAAGCCAATGATATAATGAAAAAGGCATCAATGACTTTGACCAAATGGAATTCTAATTCGGATACTGTAAAAAACCAGTATAAATCAAGTGACAACTTCGTTAGCTTTAAATTGCCTGACTGTGATTCCCCCTCAAAGATTCTTGGACTTCAATGGGATACAATTAAGGATATCTTCTGTTTTAATGCACAAGACGTTATTGAGTTCATCCAGTCAAATGACCAAACAAAACGCTGTGTTTTAAAAGCTGCTTCAAACATCTTCGATCCTGTTGGGTTTCTTGCTCCATATGTTATTCAAGCAAAAGTTCTGTTTCAGGATTTATGGCTGAAAGGTGTTGATTGGGATGAAATTATCCCACCAGAATTGCAGGAAAAGTGGAACAAATGGTATAGGCAACTATGTGATCTACCTAATATCCAGATACCTCGGTGGTATTTTCGTGATGTTGATGAAACACCTGAAACACTAGAACTACATTGTTTTTGTGATTCATCTCAAAGTGCTTACGGAGCAGCAGTGTACGTGAAATTCCGTAGCTTAAAATATTGTGGAACAAGTTTAGTGATAGCCAAGAGCAGAGTGGCTCCCCTGAAAAAATTATCTTTACCAAGACTCGAGCTCATGGCAGCAGTGTTAGGTGCAAGACTTGTAACTACAGTCCGTGTGCATTTTACTCAAGCTAAGATTCATTTATGGACAGATTCTCTTATTGTGCTTCATTGGATAAAAAACTCACCACGGCGATGGAAAACATTCGTACAAAATCGAGTGTCTGAAATTCAAGACAAAACATCTCCGAGCATGTGGCATCATTGTCCTGGCTCAGATAATCCAGCCGATAAAATTACACGTGGTGTTAAAGTGAGTGATCTTGTAGTAGATCAAGTGTGGTGGCATGGACCTCCATGGCTTCATCAAGATGAAATAAATTGGCCTAAGGTGAATGAGCATTGTAACATAGTAGATAGTGCTGAAGAAAGAGTTGTGACTCAAGTTACTAGCAGTGTTCAACCTTTACAACCTGTGTTAAAAATAGAAAACTTAAGTGACTTAGGTAAACTTTTAAGAGTCACGTCATATGTATTTAGATTCATTAATAATTTAAAGTCACAGAATAGAGTGATTGGTCCTGTGACCAAAAATGAAATATGTAATGCTATGTGTTATTGGATTATCTTATCACAAGGTGAGTATTTTTTTGAAGAGTTGAATGATGTTAAATGTAAAAAACCATTGTCTCATAATTCCAAATTGTTTGGGTTAAATCCAGTAATGGATGAAAAGGGTTGTTTAAGAGTTGGAAGTAGATTAGTGAAATCATCATTAGATGTCGATGAAATTCAGCCTATAATATTATCAAATAATTATTTTTCTCGTTTAATTATTTTGAATTGTCATGAAAAGGTACTTCATAGTGGTGTAAATGAAACTTTAGTGCAAGTAAGAGGGAAATTTTGGATTTTAAAAGCCAGAAGTTTTGTAAAATCTGTGTTACATGATTGTAGATTTTGTAAAAAATATAATGCTAAAGCTGGACACGAGATATCGGCTCCTCTTCCAGCTGACCGAGTGGAGAAAGCTCAACCATTTGAGGTAAGTGGCATAGATTTCGCTGGCCCTTTGTATTTAAAGGATGGTACAAAAGTGTATATTTCATTGTTTACCTGTGCAGTGACTCGAGGAGTCCATTTAGAATTGTTATCAAATTTAAGTGCAGAGTGTTTCATTCAAGCCTTACGTAGATTTTTTGCACGTAGGGGTATTTGTAGAGTTATATATTCTGATAATGCTAAAACCTTTAAGACTGCTGATCGTGAATTAAAATATTTGTATAAATTATGTAAAGATGAAAAGGTTCTAAATTTCCTTGGTAAAAAGGGGTTTGAATGGAAATTTATTGTAGAAGGTGCTCCTTGGTGGGGCGGATTCTGGGAACGTTTGGTAAGATCTGTAAAAACTTGTTTAAAACGTATCTTAGGTAAAGCTTCTTTATATTATGAAGAACTGTATACTGTTTTAGTTGAAGTTGAAGCTGTTATTAATTCTAGACCTATAACGTATGTATACAATGAACCAAATGAACCTGATCCTCTTTCACCATCTCATTTTATAACTGGATCTAGATTGACTGTTTTACCTTCACCTGAATCTAAACTAGAATCTACAAGATCGCAGTTGATTAAAAGATGGAAGCATAGGCAATTAATATTAGAGCATTTTTGGAGAAGGTTTTATAAAGAATATTTGTTAGAATTAAGATCAGTCATGTTTTCAAAACCTCCAAAGAATTCTCCCGTGTTTAAAATTAATGATGTTGTACTTGTACGAGAAGATAATGTGAAACGCTGTAACTGGAAGATAGGTAGGATTAAGGAATTATTTCATGGAAGAGATGATAGAATTAGATCTTGTGAGATTCAGTTGGATAAGGGTGTTGTTAGAAGACCAATTGAAAGACTTTATAATCTTGAAGTTCAGTAAAATTGATGCATCCGTTGCGGATGCATGGGGGGGGGGAGTGTTAAGTTTAGGATTGTGTATCCATAGATCGCCAATAGATGGCGGTAGTGTTTGTTTGTAAAAAGAAACTGTGATGTCAATTATGTATATGTATCAGTTCGTCTTTGGTGTTTGTGAATAAATGTTGTGTGGTAGAACGCTCCTCTGTTTATTACTTTAACTGCGATCCAGTCTGATTTATTAGAGATTTACACATATTTTGTTTACTCTAAGACCATCCTTAAAATATGTCGACCTAGATGACGATGTAACAGATAAGACAGCAGGTTTACCGACGATGAATCTAGAAAGCATACTCTGAAGCAATTTTATCGAGAAATTGCTTCCTCGGCGTATTTCGCAAATTTCATGAATATTTAAGAGATTTCAGGAATAAAATTGTTTTCGAGGCTACGAAATCAATTCACAATTTCCGATATATTTCTCATTATTTTTTAATTTCCATCATATATTCTTGGCTTAGATTTTATATTTAAAAATTATATTAATAAAATTCATGAAGATAATTTATATAAAAAATTTTCTAATCCAAAGTGTGAACATTAAATTTGATCAACCTTTCCTTTAATTTTAAAACACAGAAATTAAGCTCAATTATCAAGTGAAACCCATAATCGTATACCTATTTAGGCATTTGTAGATGCGTATATTGAACGAAACATTAGTTTCTCTCTCATTCTTTTCTCTTCAAGGCGTAAACCTGTCGCGATGACACCTCCTCCTCCCTCCACTCACTTCTGTAAACTATGTAGTCTTCCTTATCAGAAATACACTCATTTATCTATCAGCAAACCGGAAATAGCTAAAAAAGTCATAAAAATATTGAAAAAGCTATAATTTTTTGAATACGGTCAAAATGACCGATAGCTGATAATGACAAATGAATTCTAGGTATAAACAATAATAACGTGGAAAAGAATAATTTAAAATGAACAAAAAAAATAATATAATATTCGTACGTTTCTAGAAAAATTAAAAAAGTATCAAAGTTATAAATAAGGAATTAAAAAGGTTATACCCAATTAAAATGGAGATACGGTCAAAATGACCATTTCCGTAATTCTAGTGTTAAATTAATCTCTACAAGTCTGACATAATTTTTCTGACACCACTAATAAGAAAATTGATTTTCACTGTGAAAAAATTGATCTGAATTTTGTTACATGCATTTTTCTCTTAAATTAATTTTCTTAATGAACATATCTGTAATTAGTGTGTGCACTAAACTAGTGCCGAAAGCTCTCTGAGACTTCAGTCACCATTACACAAGCTGCAATGGAAGTAAAACATAATTATGAAATTAAAATACCCTATCAACGATTGCAATGCCAAATCACATAAATAATCAAATCTTTGAATAAGATTTATAACAAGAAGTGTAGATTTTCAGAGGTGTTACTCATGTTCGTATTTAACAATAATTCAAACAAATGTAAATCTGAACTCAAAACCATTAACATCTTTGAAATTCTTCAAATCTTTGCCATAAAATATGTTTGATAAATACTAGTGTTTTGTAACTGTGTAAATACGTTCTGTTTGATAAAAGCTAAATTACGTTTATTTATTTGTTTATGAAATTATGTTGAATTTATTTGTTATGAAAATATATTTTGATTTATTTAGCATAATTATCAAAATTCTTACTTCTTTAATGTCTTAAGAATTTCCATAAATGCTTGCGCAATATTTGCATCTTGATTTTCATGAAGGAAGGAAAAATAGTCCATATGATCTCAGCATAAGTATTTTACTGCTTTGACTTTTTGTGCTTAGCAGTACAAAAATTGCATTTAATGGATATGTGTGTGCATATTTTAAAATGTCAACATAAATATGTTTAAAAGTACAGAAAAAAGTTAGAAAATGCACGAGAGATAAGCATATAAAATTGTAATTTATGGTAGTAAAGACAAACGAACTAAAAACGAAATTTCTGGTTTAAAATTGTAAGAAAACTCATATTATTTGTTATCAGCTGGAATATCAGAAGCTTCTTTTTAATATTATGTAACATTTTGAAGGAAAAGTATGCAACTGATCTTCGGAATGCGTACTAGTTGATTTAGATACTGAGCGTTTTCATGACAGTAACAATTGTTAGTTAATAGTCTGAAGATGGTCTGCAACATACTAAAAGTTTTGAAGACGCTGAAAACTGGTAGTTCGATACGAGGTTTGAATCCCTCGAACGGGCTGGCTGCATGGGCATTTTCGTGGTTTTCCCCATGTGTAACGTGTATACGAGCCAGTTTCCCTTAGAAAGTCCTCCCTCCCTTTAGGCAGATAGCCCTCGTGTGCTTTGCCATAAGTAAAATAATCCAATAATCCAATCCTTATATTTTATGTTTAAATATATTTAAAAGTTATATCAATTAAATTTAAGAGGTAATATGTTTAAAAGTCTTTCTCTTCTAAAGTCTGAAGCTTAACTGTCATCAAACATTTCCTTAACTATGAATCACAGAAATTAAACTGAACTTACCTTAACTCTGATAAACCTTTAACTTTGTATCACAAAAACTGTGTTGAATTATTAAATGAACTCCATAAGCATTCCTAAGCATTCTTTTAAAATCAAATATGTAACTCTTGGTATATAGAAAAATTTTTTTCTAAGCTTACCTTGACTAATTTAAGTCCTTGTATTTTTAAATAACAGAAACATTCGTTTTTACATGCTTGGACTTTTATTAAAGTTCATATTGGGCGACACATTATTTTCTCGAAGAAACGGAGTCCAACTAGAGCAATTATTTCGATGCCTGCGAGTGAAGTCTGCTAGAAGCGAGATCTTTTCATTTGCAGACGAATAAAAGCTAAGCATTCTTTTAAAATTAAATATGTAACTCTTGGCATATAGACAAAAATTTTTCCAAGCTTATCTGGACTAATTTAAGTCCTTGGTTTTTTAAATAAGAGAAACATTCTTTTTTTTCAGCTGCGACCTTGGGTTCGAAAATTGAAACGAATTCTAAGTTTTTGACGAGCATAAAAGAACTTCATTCAGGAAGTTTGCGGCAACTATACTAAGTTTCACTATCTCTTACATTTTGATGTGTGCAATCTTTCTTCGCTTATGCCGCAATTTCTAGTCAGATCAGAAAATTACTCAAATTTAAGCTCAGAGTGATAGAGCTGAAAGGTAGGAACATAGCTCGGCTAGCGGAATGTTCCCCACTATCTCAATAAAAGTTAGTTCCTGTTAAATCCATTTCGGGTTCAAAATTAGAAAATGGGCTGTGCTACTGGAAAGCTATGCAAGAGTTAACAATAGTATAAATCTATAATATTTTAAACTTTAATTAAGCTTTGCTTTTATAAAAATTTGAAATTTAACTGCGAGAGGAAACAACCTCACTCTTGTGATACTACTTTTATTACAACAACAAGTCACCATTTTTGATTTGTGTTAATTTTCGGTTATAAATCACGAGAATGATTCGATCATTATTTATTTGGATTTTCACCAAACTTACTTTGTGATTACAGTAAAATAGTTGTTAACTTTAATGATTTAATAAAGGTTAAGATAATTTTGAATTTAACACTTTAATTTGCATTATTACCGACTTGGTATTTAAAAAGCTAATGTTAGTTGAATTATAAATTAAATTGTTTTATTCCCCTTTCAGTGCAGCGCGTGACGAATATTAAAAAAAAGCTTAGCCGGAAAATTGAAAATACAAGAGCGCGTGTATGTAACATTTAATAAATATCTCTTTTTGATTTCGAGAAAGTACTAGAAAATTCTCGCGCGCGATTTTAAAATCTTATAAAAGGAGAAAACCTCTCAGTCAGTGATTTTAGTTAGCTTGTTGTTGTTTTAAGAGTTTGTTTAGAAAACTGCTCTTGTTGATTGTAGCGAATTCGCGGATTAGCTTTCTTTAGCTGTTTCTAATTAAGTTCTTTTGAATGTTTGAGTAGTTAAAAGATAACTACTGTGAGATATTGTAATATTGCACGAATATTTTAGGAAATTTAAGCATATTTGTTGTGATAATAATAAATTTTTGTTCATTTTTCATCGGACTTGTGCATTCATTTCGTAACGAACTCGTACGAACGCAACAGTATGTTCACAGGTTCAAGCGACTGCAGTTAGCAAATTAGGCTCCCGTACGGTTTGCGCTATCTAAGGTTAACAAGAAGAAGAGCCGATGATGTAGCATCTTAGACCGAAACTTTGTTAACGATTACCATTTCATAGGACGAAAAAACACGAAACTGGAAAGAAGCCGTTGTAAAAATTTTACACGTCCAGCGATAACATTTTCCATTCTGTTAATTAGCATTATTATGATATTAACTTTTTGCAAGGATTTCGAGATATTTAAAGATTCGGTGCTACTTTGGTAGACGGTTGCACGGATTTTGGCGAGTTTTTGGCAATTTTTCTTTTGGCGAGTAATACGACTTATGGTAAACCCATTGCTGGATAAGTTATTTATGGTAACCGATACTTTGTTGACATTTTATTTAAAAAATAATGCGTGTTACTATGCATAAATTCCGTGTTTTAAATATTATTTATGGCTTCTAAATATTAAAATTCAATTTAATTTTGCATTTTTATTTGAAATAAAAATTTTATTCTTTATCATATTTTATGAAATTTTATGCTGTGGATGATGTAATCAGTGACGTCACCTTACTTTAAAAGTAATTGGTTTTAATATCTATAAATTTAATCTAATGTTTTAAACATTATTTATGGCTGTTAAATATTAAAATACAATTTAATTTTGCATTTCTTTTTTAAAATGATTTTATTATGTATGATTATTTAAATAATTTTAATTCTAGGCGTGATGTAATCAGCTCTCTGATTGGTTTTAGAATATTTGTGCATTAATGAGCTGTAATCAGCTCCCTGATAGGTTGCTGAAAATTTGTGCATTACCGCGCCATTTTAAAATTTAATTCATATCTTCGAATTCCTTCAAAAATGAATGTTGTTTTTGATAAGTACCAAGAATTTTTGGTTTCGGAATCAAAAAATTGTCCTTTGAGATCTTATTTTCGCCAGCCTGGCTTTCTTAATCAAAGATTTATTTATAAATTCTTACAAGGGTCAGAGGAAATTTATTTCAAATTTTTGAAGGAAACGTCGTTAATTGTTTCTTCAATGAAGTGCGAAAATGTAGATCACAGATGAAGACCGTTAGAAGAGCCGATTCTGAGACGGCCGTATATGATATTGTGGTCATGTTGGAAGAAATAACCGCTGTAACGGTAAGAAAATTATTAGACATTCCTCCTTTTTTACCAACAATAAACTAATTGCTGTCATTTTAGCTCTAGTGTACGAAGCGTTCTTATTTACTTATTTTAAACTATTTAATTTAAGTAATATTTTAATTCTTTTAAACGTTGGTATGATGGTTTTTAATTCGATATTCAATTTACGTAATATTTTAATCCAATTAAACGTTGGCGCAATGTTTTTATAGTGGTATTTTTATTCTATTTCTATGCTATATGAAAGTAATAATTTAACCTTTCTTTAGTATTTTATACTCGTAGTAAATGTATTTATTCTATATAATATATATATATATTATATTCTATATAACGTATTTTAAAGTATTTAAATTTAATAATATTCTAATTCTTTTAAATGTTGGATGATGTTTTTTATTTCGATATTCAATTTCAGTAATATTTTAATCTAATTAAACGTTGGCACAATGTTTTTATAGCGGTGTTTTTATTCTCTTCTTTGCTATATGAAAGTAATAATAACCTTACTTTAGTATTTTATACTCATAGTAAATGTATTTATTTACACTTGCCTGCCATCTTAAAAAACGACATTTTCAACAAAAAAATTAATCCATTATTTCTAACGATATTTATTTATTTATTTATTTTTACATATTTACATTTAGCTCATATAATGATGATTGAAGTTTCAGTATTTTTCCAGCGTTAAATGGATGCGCATAGGAACGACGAGTTTGTTTAAAAAATTAAAATTGAAGAAAATAAACCTTGTAAGAAAATGCAGATCAGTTTTCTTTTTACGGTGTGAATCCATTTTCCATACCTATGTGAGTCACGTATATTATGTCAGACTTGTAAAGACTAATATTAAAATAATAAAACTGAGACTGGGTCGTGCAGAAAGTCTCACAATTACTTCGTCTTTCCTTCCAAAATATTGTATGATATTCTCGTTCATCATTGATCAATATCCGCATTTATCTCTGACGACTTTTTAAGAAAATGTGTGATAGTCCTTTACTAACTTTTAAGCAAATGAATGAAGATTGTACATGTTGGGCTGTCAAATTCTTTGGAAATTGTCTTCTTAAACTTTAAAAACATATCAGATTTCTTAATGAAATGCTTCTGGCATGGAAACAGGCTTCCATTCCATTATGCCATCGATATTTAAAATTGTATTCGCAGTTTGCGATTATAATTATTATGATAAAAATTATAAAGACTTTGCTCACTAGTGTTTTCTTACACTTTTGCGCTTATTGTATTCCAAACTTGCAAACTGCTACCATGCATATTTGAGTTACTTTTTCTTTTTTTTTTTTTTTTAAATGAAACTGCTTTGCATCTTTCAGACAGAGCGGTGGTAATTCAGTAGTACAAGCTTAATGCTTTGTAGTTGGGCGTCAGTTATTGCTTTCATTTATGGTTTTATGAATTTTGGGAGTTATTTAGTCGTGTTAAATAATTTATAAATGTTATCTAATGTTAATTCCTCCTTGAAAACGTGCTACGTTTCACAGAGTTGCTTCTTTGCTTATTATAAAGCTTGATAAAATTAAAACCAAAGTAAAGGCAACTTTAGAGCATATAAACTTCCTAATTCTACTGATGGAAGTTTGTTTTAAAAGAGTTTTTAATTTATTGCATTAATATTAAAATGGTATCAGAAATCTACAGAATTTTCCCTCTTTCCTTCCTGGTAAATGAAAGCTGGACCCCAAAAAAATGTTGTTATCCCTAATATTTGATGGATTATCAGTTTGTCGACTTTTCAGAATAATTAAATCCTTTGACTAACAAATTATTAATTATTTCATTAAGTAACTAATCTTGTTTTTACTGTTATATGCACTATAACTCTTTAAAATTGCTATTTTAGATATCCTTATTTGGCATAAATTTCGAATTGTACAGGAAAATTTTTAAAAACTTGGAATTTTTTAATTCAAGGTCTCCAATTTTATTTATTAACGAAAAATAATCCAGTGTGTGCACTGATACAAAACTGTACCTGGCTACTGCAGTTTTCGTCACCGAAACAGAAATGGATTTGTGGTGTAAATAAAATATCTGACGTTTTATAACTTTCTTTGATTTTTAGCTTGAAACATGTGGCGTACCTAAATGATGATGCATGAAGGCAAAATACAATGTATTTAAAACGTATATGACTAATCAATTTAGGTAAGGGAGTACTAATGAGTTTCTGTTTGGCATTGTTATGAAACAATGAAGGAATGTACTTCCTATGAAGGATGATATTTAGTCAAGTATTGCCAAAAGGTGTTCTTATTTTCCAGATCATATATTTTAGGGTAATTTATTCTGCCAGCTTTGAAGTGCAGACAAATCTGAAGTTTAATGCGTGGCAAAAATGAATGATATTTTGATTTTAATTCAATACCCGCTTTTAATATATTTTGAACGATAATTACATGTCGCTCATTTCTTCACAAAAAAAAAAGCATTTGCTCCTCTTTTTGTCATAAAAAGGAAACTGAAAGAAGTTAACTCCAAATAAGAAATTTATGATGTAAAACTTTTAGCAACCATTCTTAATAACTCATAGGACATTTCCCGACTAATGCGAATGTAGAATGTACACACGTCCCAATGCAGATTATTCAATTCAATATAGCATAAAATAGTGACATAAATAATTGGTTCTTGTTTACATTAAAAATTTATTACTCCTGTTGCCGAATGATAAAACGAAATAAAATTTTGAATTAAATTAAGTGAACTGAAAAAATAATGTTCATGTTTACGGTCTTTCTGTTTTCAATGCAAATGTTAACGATTAAAACATTTTCCGAAACATTCTGTCGCCAGAAATATTTCTAGCAAATTTCTCAAATGAAGAATATAAACATTGCGAATGTTGGGCACTGAAAAATTCGAATAAATAGACTAATCATTCTAAAATAATATATCCAATAAGTTTTTAATGCCTAATGTTTTGCACCCTACTTCGTTTTTAAAGTGTAAACAGTGAAATTAACATCATATTCTTTTCAAATTTATCTTATAAGTATGTATTATTAGCTCAAAGGGGTATTAACCTAAAAGGGCTATTGGTCTCGAAACGACATTTTAGTTTGAAACACAATTGCGTTGCATCACTTCACAAATTGTTGCCAATCGGCCTGTATTATAGTTAAAGAAGTTATACAATGAAGAATCTGATTAGGTATGCTCCTTAAACTGTTAAAAATCAAATGAATTGATTTTTTTAGAAACATCTAGTTGATTAGTGGCAAACGCTGAAAGCTGCAGAATTTTATTTCATTTTATATAATATTGAGGTTTATAGACTAATGTGGTCTTTCATATTAATTTGCATCAGAAAGCATATTTATTGTACAGATCACTCTGAATTTATTAAGAGTCTTGGAAATATAAAAAATGCTCCTTTTTGAAATACGCACGGATAAAGACGGTGTCAAAATACTAATTGCATCAGTTTTAGATATGCAAATAGAGATTTATAAAACAGGTAAGAAAATTACCGAATAGTTTTGTTATTAAACAAATAGTTAATTCAATATAGATATTTTTACTTATGACACGATCAGCCATTTGGCACTACACGGAAAGAGTGAGGATGTCCCGTGGAGGTCTGTTTAACTGAAATTGGCTCGTGTTCACGTTACACATGGGGAAAGACGCTGGCCCGTTCGCCGGAACTCCATCACCAGTGTGTGTAATTATGGCAAAGCCTCGAGGGCTATCTGCCTAAGGGGAGGGATGCCTTCGTGGAGGACTTTCTAAGGGAACTGGCTCGTATACACGTTACACATGGGGAAAACCACGAAAACGCCCATGTAGCCAGCCCGTTCGCGGGATTCGAACCTCGGACCGAACTACCAGTGTTCAGCGACTTTACCGAGTGCCCAGTATCAATAAAACCAAAGAAGCGGAAGAGAAATATCCTGATCCCTCTCCTATGGTATGCTTTATCACTGCCATCGTGATTCGAGGTTGGCCTTTCGCATGGAAGGACGGGCTCTATGACCCTCTGAAACGGACTGTAATAAAATGCCTTATACACGCTAGACAAACATAACACTAAAAAGAAAATCTGAAAGGTTTCAGATTTTAAATTACGTCCAAACAGGCGTTTTTTAACATTTTCCGTGTTACCTTTATTAAATATCATGGTCTTAAACCATAAAATTTAGCTCAATAGCAATATCGCAAAATAATTTTAAATTGAGCATATCTTTAGAATTTACGATACACAGTCTCGCGCGCTGGAGATGAAATTGCTTTTTCGGTACAACATGTCTCGCTTTGAAATCCTTGAGTTTGTTAATCAAAAATTCGTTAAATTTTATGAAGTATGAAATCAACAATAAAACAAATTTCAAATTTGAGCTTCCAGATGCCCATATTAGCAGTAGGATTACGTCATTCAAAATTGGATGGCTCCAGGTACTGTTGTTTTATCACAATGCCAGAAGCATGCATATATTTAAGAAAATGTTTCATTATTTAATTTCTTAAAATATAATACCAGGGCGATAATATTCGGTGGCAACAGTTTGAAAAGTTAAAAGGACTTTTACAGTAATTCGACGCAGATCGCAAAACGAAAACAATAGTCCCTCAGGGACAAAGCTACTTTTTACTAAAAATGGGGAAAAAAAAATATATATATATATATATATATATATATATATCACCTTTTGATTTTATATAAGAAAATAAAAGTGAATTTTAAGATTTTCGGAAAAGAAAAGAAAACTTTTCTATTGGGCCATCTTATTTAGAGTCGATATAGGTATTGGGAACAAATTTACAAATAGAATACTCAGATTCGCTTTCGATTAGATTTATCTCAAGAATACTCAGATTTATCTCAAGGAAAATTCCTGACGTTGTTGGAATGTTATAAATCATGCATACCGAAAGATAAATATGCTTCACTGCATAGTCATGAATATTCATTGTCATTAATATTTGGCAGTAAGTATATCTGTGAGCAAATATTTTCAATACAGAAGAAACGTAAGAGTAAAATTAGAACCAAATCATGGGACATAGATCTTCAGAACTTCCTGAGAACTGCAACCACTTCAATCGAAACAGACATCGGTACATTAGTTCCTCAATTTAAAGGCAAATATTGTATTAATTTGATGATCCGTTGTGATTACAATTAGAATTTACAATCACGTTTTATGTATGAAATTTAAAAGCAAATGTGAAAATAATTCTAATTTGCTGTCATTACATTCAATCAATCATAATTAATAAAGTTCTTAAATTGTTTAAATATATTAAGTTTTGGGGGGGAGTCATCAGCTATCGTTAGGCAATGACGGCTCGCCAAATAAATTAAGTAAAGTATTGATTCACTCCCATATACACTCATGTCCATAAATTAAGGATAATTTGGAGTCACGCGGAAATCGAACTCTAAAATAATTATATCATCTGTAAAACCACTACACGCATCTTCAAGAATCATATACAAATTTCAGGAAGTAATCAGATGACACCGATGATACGTCACACTGACGAGAGTGTTAGAGAGTGATATATAAGGAATACAGGCAAAGAAGTAAAATCGTTCGCAGGCGCTTTATAAGCATTTCGGTGCAATAACCGAATAGTTATGACACAAAGGACGCATTTGGATGATTTTTTACGTAATAGAATTATCGGCCGTCTGGAATGTGGGCGTATCCAACTAGAAATATCAGACGAACTTGGAACTGCCCAGAGTGACATCTCCAGGCTTTGGCAACGATTCCAAGGTGATGGTAATGTGAGTAGACGTTACCGCACAGGTCGCCCCAGAGTTACAACGCCGAATGAGGACCGGTATTCGGCAGTTACTGCCAAAAGAAACAGGCGGAGCACAGCCTAAGACCTGTCTCGTTAGCTCTCTTCAGCCACTGGTACGACAATTTCAAGCCAGACCGTGTACAGACGCTTAGGTCAGATTGGTCTATATGCTCGTAGACCTGTCAGATGCGTTCCACTTACTTCAACTCACTGTAGCCTGTGGTTAGCCTGGAGTAGAGAGCATGCATTGTGGACACCGCAACAGTGGGCTTGTGTGATGTTTTCCGACGAGTCCAGGTTTAGCTTGCAGTCTGATTCTCGCCGGACTTTCATATGGATAGCTCCAGGTAACCGTTACAAAAAAGAAAACATCATTGAACGACACCGTTACGGTGGTGCAGGAGTGCTCGTTTGGGTCGGAATTATTCTGGATTCCAGAACTGACCTGCATGTTCAAATTGGAACCATGACAAGCCAAATCTATCGGGACGTCATTCTGGAACAACATGTTCGTTTGTTTCGGGGCGCCATGGGCGCACAATTTGTGTTTTTGGATGACAACGCCCGTCCTCACCGTGCAAACATCGTAAGCGAATGCCTTCAATCGCAGGATATCAACCGTATGGACTGGCCAGCATTCTCACCGGACTTGTATCCAGTAGAGCACGTGTGGAACATGCTTGGCCGACGAGTTGCAGCCCATCAACCTCCTCCTACATGTCTACCGGAACTTCGGAGAGCATTGCTTTTTGAGTGGTGTAATATCCCCCCAAGATCAGATCGATAATTTGATACTCAGCATGCCTAGGCATCGTACGGACTGTATTGCATCCTCTGGGAGACATACAATGTATTAACAATCATACCAACCATGTAATATTGGTTTTTTGTAAATAGGTTTTTTTTTAATTTGCTCCAGGGAGAAAAAATCGCTAATTTTTTTAATAATATCAAACATATAGCATCTTTTTTTGCTCTTTACCTTTTCTTTAATAAATAAGCTTTACAAATAAGTCAAATTTGTTTTGCTTCTAACTCTTCCTTTGCCTGATTTTGCATTATCCTTAATTTATGGACATGAGTGTATATGAGTTCCATATATATGAGTTATATGTGCACTTCTTTTATATGTGGTACACACTGAATAAATTTTAAATAACGCAGTCAAACCCGTAAAATTCTCTGTTACGGGTGAAGTAAAAAAACATTCTTTCAAGAGACAAACCTGAGAAATCGGTGATTTTTCAATGAAATCTATGCAATTATGTAAATCGTTTATTTGCAGATCACGAGTTGCCATTGATAATAGATGATTTGTGTGTTTCAAAATATCTCGTATCTATCCCAGGGTAACTAAAAGTTTGGACTCCTTTTCGTTAATGCGTCAAAAACTAAATATCTTCTACGCTATCGCTGTTGAATGCCTGAGTATCAGAAGGTTTTGTTTCTTTGATTATTTGCTAGAATAAATTTGCAGCTTCGTGTACTATTGTAACTCGTGCAACATTGAATGTTAGGTCTTTCTTACTTACAGTGGGGGGCCCCACCAGCAGCCGATGGGTACAATTGTGAAATAGGTAGTTTGATCATTGTCGAATCACAAAAATAGATGGGGCGGATCTCCGTGAAGTTAAAAAACGTAAAACGTTTACTATCAAATCCATATTAGTAATGAACACGTTAGACTTACAACATGATAAATGCTAATATTTATCTATACCAATGAACGCAATATCCTCACGTTTTCCATTCAGAGGAATAAACATTTGATAGTTGTCACAAATTATCTAAATGTAAAATTCGTTTATGCTCGTCCAAAATTCAGAATTTGTTTATCATCCTTTTTGAACAGAAGGTTGCAGCAGAAAAAATATGTCTTTAGTTGAGAATGTCTCAACTTTAATATTTATATATTAATCTCTATATGTCTGACATAATTGACGTGAGTCAACTAGGTACGGAAAATTGAATCTACGGCGAAAATATTGATCTGCATTTTGTTCAATTTGAAATCACGTTTAGAATATTCACGACTTGCGGAATAAAAGAAATCGACAAATCTTTGCAAATTATTACCCTGGTCAATAAACTGAGTTTAGAAAATTCAGCAGCTGTACTTGTGCAATCTGACCTTAGCTAGGCAGTCTTCCGATATATTTGGAAGAATGTTCTAAGTATGATTACTAAGTTTACTATCAAGTAAAGGTTGAATCAAACAATGAATCCTATAGCCCGAAATCAGTCCAAAACTCATACGGATAATTTCAAATGTTGGTCAGAATTATAATCAAAATATATCTTTCTCCCATTATGATTATAATGCAATTTCAGGTAAAATCTATAAATTTATTTTACTGACATCAAAAGACCTTTAAATATTTCTGTTGAGCCCATTTCTGGTATGAAGATAGGGAAGTCGATTGCCAACGCCTTGGGTTCGTGATTGAATCCAGAAGAAGGCATGGATTCTCGTTGCGTGTATACTTTCTATGCACCATAGAGTCACTTAAGTTTCAATATTTAGTTTAGTTTCGTGAAGTTGTTTATCTCAAAGCACTGAGCTCATATGACTATGGGGAAGGATGCCTTTGTAAATTTATTTTTAGGGAAACTGCCTCGTATAAACGTTACACATGGAGCAATCGTCCATGCAGCCAGCCCGTTCGCCTGAAATCGGATATAGCTGGGAACTAACCGTGTTCAGCAGTTTTACTTCTCGGCCACTTGTGAGTGAGAGCTACTGTCGAGGAGAAGAGCTTTATAGAGTGTAGAACTAGAAGAACGATTACTTCGATTACCTGCGAGTGTTAGAGTTCTCTTGTCGTAAAGTAAAAATTAAGCATTCTATCTGTAAATTACAGGCGTAAAACTGTTACGATGACATCACCACTGGTGTTCGTCGTGAGAAAACCATTGAAGTTTCTTGAAATATGTGCATTTAGGCAGTCTGGGTGACGGGGGTGTAAAATCAGTATTTACAGGACAGTAACTTATGTTCATTCGGAGGATATTTCAGTCGCAGCAGGAACCATGTGTTACTATATTGTCTATTCCTTGATAGTGGGGTCTCAACATGCTTAGGTATGAGGCTTTCTTTGGGGGAGTGGCTCCATACGGTCCTCTGCTGGCTGACTGACTGAGCAGAGGGAACACCCCAACGATTTTAACCGCTGCGACCGTTGTCATGCTTGGTTGCAAAAATGACATTCTACTTTTTATTGACCGAGCGTTTCTTTCGTCTCACATTATGTATAAAGCACGGATTGGACAGCTACGCTACGCCCGCTTGGATGGTGTTCTGGAGAGTAGACGATATTTCCTGAAAGGAAATTACCAGGGCAGGATCACGTCTCCAGTATTCTGTTACGCAGAAACAAATTTCTTCGAAGCATACAGTCATTAAATTAAGTCCTTGGGCTTTTAAAAGAACGAAAAGGATTAACGTACGAGGGGTGATCCAAAAAAAGTTTACAAGGCAAATGAAAAAGTATTTATTAACAACAGAAACAAGATACAAATGGGAATCAAGAGACACATCTGGCTTTCACTTTTCCACATAGTCGCCAAACCTGTTTAGGCATTTGTCAGAACGTTCGACCAACTTGTTTATCCCGTCTTGGTTGTAATCAGGGCCCTGCTCATTGAGCCATTTCTCGGCAGCTGTTTTCACTGCATCGTCTGAGGTGAACCTTGTTCCGGATAAGTATCGCTTCAACGCCGGAAAAATGAAATAGTCACTTGGAGGCAAATCGGGGCTGTATGGGGGGTGATTCCAGACCTCCCACTTGAACCTTTGCAGCAATTCCTGAGTCTGGCGAGCTGTATGGAGTCTGGCATTGTCATGCCGAAGAATGACGCCTTTGCTCAGTAATCCAGGCCGTTTGCGTCGGATGGCTTACGCAATTTCGTTAATGTGGCACAATAACGATCGGCCTTAATGGTATGGCCCCGCTCCTGTATTTTTTATTCAAACACAGTTCCATTGTCAATTAAATTATTAATCTTACTGTGAGGTTACCATAATCCCAGGTTTATTCTCAATATTCTTTGAAAGAGAAATTTATAGACTAAATTTGCCTAGTTTTGCTAAGTTTGGCTTAATCAGTGAACTTGAAAAGGCAATCGCAAGTAAAAGTAAGACTAAAATTATCTGATACTAGAATATCTTACTGAAGATTTTTTTACCTGCGCTACATTTTCTATATAAGACCAATCTAAAAAATTATCACTATTTATTCTTTCGCTTTGTTATACGGAGAAACATAACCTAGCCATTCAGTTGTATAATGCTCGAAATCGTTCAAACATATATATTCACAGATATGTACAAAGCCTTATTTCAGATTTCCGAATAAAGTTGCGAACCATGTTTACATCGAACGAAGTTGTTGATGCTGGGCGGAGCTTCGTTGTGACGTCGTCTTACGCATGAAGCGACGATCACGTGATCTTCCTGCACGTTCGGGGATTTAGAGCAAAGAAAGTCTATGTACAATACATATTCTTTGTTTAGAGCTGACCTAGCATTTTTACCAAGGAGGTTAGAATAGAAGGAGGGAGGGTTCGCAGTTTCCTCCACTATCGGGGAATGAAACTCCGCCGAACAAGCGGCGTCCATGTTTGTGACTTCAAAACATTGCATTACGGCAGTGACATGTACGTGTTTCTAAGCTGTTCCGTGCATTTATTTTCCAGTAAAATTATGTTAAATTTATAATGAAATCCCCCGCTATTGTTGAATTTTTGTTTTAAAGTAATAAAGATGATATCCATAATTTACTATGTACAGCAAATTGTTAAGAAATAGTTCGAAATCTAAATGCATGCGGATAACATTAAAGCCTTTAAAAAATGATGTTTCTGCATATTTCACGGATTCGCTTAGGTTAGAAAATAAATCTTAATAAAATAAAATAGAATTCATTGATTTCAGTTTATGCGCATTTCATATTTATTAATCTCAAAGAAACTGCCTTTAATTAAGTTGAATTACAGAAATACACCTATATAAGTTTTTGGATACATCTTTCCACATGTTCAAATGTGTAAATATTTTACTTAATTTTATCACTATACTGCTCAGAAATTTGTAAGTTTATACAAAAAATTTTTAACAACAGAACAGTTTATCTTAACTTTACAAAATGAATAATAATTAATATATAAAGAAAAGCATTGCTTTATTTAACACCTTTACAATTAATAAAAATAGTAACAATTGATTTCTTACTTTTCATGAAAGTTATAAAACGAATTAACTAAAACGTTCAAATTATACAATTTAAATCCTACCATATAGCATTGTATCTTAAGGAACGAAGATACCAGCTATAAACAGAAACATTAAAATGTATTTAAAATATTTTGATTATAGTTATATTAAATAACCCATTTTAAGTCCTTTTTTTCACATCTGGAAAGAAAACCACATGACATTGTGATATTTTTTGACATAGTTGTCATATTACATAAAAAAAAAAAAAGAAAATTAATACTTACGTGTGAAAAATAATGCCCGGAATTTTTTTCGAGAATCTATTTATGCATCCATATGCAATACAAGCTGACATGCTTCAAAAAGAAAAGAAAAAATTGTTGCAATGACAGACTTCCTTGCACAAGTCACGGTGATAACAGGAAGATGGCCACCAAGCTTCACCGTTTGAGTTGAACCTTCCCTCCTTCTATTCTAAGCTCCTTGATATTTACCATGTTTGAGCTAACCGTCCGACGTCGTACTTGTAGACACTTCCTGAAGAAAGCGAAAAAAGAGGAAAATTTTGACTTCGGATATCTGTTTCTAAACACAGGAAAGAATAAAAATGATGCAACATGTATTTCATCTCGCAGACAAAAGTACTTATTGAAATGCTAATTTAAATATGTGTATATATTTCTGATATATGCATTTATAATTCTGTATGTAAATACATTTATCTGATAGTTATTTGTTTACAATCAATTAGTGCCTATCCGCGATTCCAGCGCTCTGATACGCCATCTAGTGGCTAAAAGGTGGAAACATTAAAGCTCGGTATTTACGTTTGACAATGCTATCTAGTTTGTGAAGCGTGTTGTGATCGAAAAGTAATTAAACGTTTTATTTTTTATTGTTGTGGCCATATGTATAACTTAAAAAGAAGTACAGACCGCATGTTTTGTTGTGTACATCAGTGTAAATCACGAGCTTGCAAGGAACCTGAGTTATGCTTCAATCGCATTCTTGGTTCGAAAAATATCGAACGAGATAGCAAAACGAAGAGGGTGGATTCGCGTATTTCGAATTGGAAAGAAAGTGGGACATTATATGAACGTGCGTTCTAAGCATTTAAAAAAAAAAAAAACTGATTACATTTTTTCTCGTAAGAAAAGTTTTCTTTATATATGCAAAATTTCTTTCTCGTGTATCATACATATAAACGTGTATGTGTATTCTTCGAAAGTAAACATGCATATTAGTGTATTGAAGTATAAATCATTATAGCTCATTAATCTCTTAAATATTATTAATATACATATACAATTATGCTTTCATGCATATTTTACCTGCAGAAATTTAAATTGTGTTTCAGTTTATGTTAGCAATGATTTAAATGAAAATTTATAGAATGACACATATAAAAGTAAAAGTTAATTATTTTAACATTAATGATGAACTTTGAATTTCATATTCTAGTAATGTTGAAATTTCTGTGTGTGAGTCATTTCCTGTTAAACTATTTAGAACTGTTTACAGTGGTTCAGGATAGTTAGCATAAAAAATTTCCAGTTCAGAAAATAGGTATGATGATCTAGTATGAGTAATAGTATAAAAAGTATTACAGATATCAAATCTTTTCCACTATAGAATAGCATGCACCAAACAATTTCTTATAAAATGATATACATACCATTGTTACTCGCTGAGCACAGTTAAATGTTTTTTCTTATCTTTTATAGCAGTGTTCGTTTTGAAGTAAGTATTAGTAATAAAAAGTTTTTAAAGTAGCTTAAAAAAATTTATCCATGGTGAAAATTAGCTAATGATGAAAGTATTTTTTCTCACTTGAAGTATCAAACGGCCACATGTATCTTTTTCGAGAAAATCTGTTGTTCTGTAATGTAAAACACCCAAGTATTTGTTCAGTGATAAGTATTGATAGGGGAGAGACTTTTAAGTAATTTTATTTCTCAGCCATTATTCAAAATATGATTGCATATAACTAAATAACTTTGGAGTAAATTAAACAGCGTACACAAACATGTGTATACAGATATACAGGTTAGCAAATAAAAGCAAGGACAGTGGATTTGGATCAGTTCAGTAATTTATTAGATTGTTTATGTATTCCTATTTTATTTATAACAAGCTTTTATTTAGTAGAATAAGAATGTGTAGAACATTTAGTAGAATAAGAATAATACATGAATACACAGCCTTTTAGTTGCAAGAAATAAGATTTTGCATAGTTATTTAAAGATGCAACCATATTTATTATCTCAAACATATTCTATCTTAATTGTATTTCTGGGGCAAATATGCATTAATTCTCTTACCTATTGTCTCTTACCACTTGTCATTATAAAAATTTGATTTTATCGTGTTGCTTATATGTTCGTAACTAGAATTGGTGTCGATTCTATGCAGTGTTGATACCTGTAACTATAAGCCTCATCGAAAATATATGCATATTGGATGCCTCATCAATGCTAAGAAGATTTAGCGATTTTTTTTTTTTTTTTTTACTTACTGGCATAATGGTACAACCTCAAAATTTTCATTGCCAGTATGTAATTGTTTGTATACAGCACTTTTACTAAGAATATTATACTACATATAAAAAATGCTAAAGATAATAAAACCTTTGGTGACACCAGATATACATATTGATTTGATATTATCTGATAAACATTGTAAATGAATGAATAAATTTGTCATTAAAATATTTCGGAGGAGTAAAAATACATTAAATCATTAAATGAAGAGGCTAGATGAAATATTCAAATTGTCCAGCTTCTACATTTAGTGCGACAGTAAAAAGTCTGAAAATAATATTAATTCTTTGGTAAAAATATCTTTATTTATACAAAATGTTGCAAATCAATCTTAAGTTATTTTTTAAAATGATATATAAAAATCTGCATGTGTATCGTGTATGCAGTGTCTTCTGGATGCATATTCGTGCAAAACTGATGAACACTGGTAGTTCGGTCCAACTTTCGATCCCGGTGAACGGGCTGACTCCATGGGTGTTTTCTTGATTTTACACATGTGTATCGTTTAAGCACTATCTTCTGTATGCATACGTGAATAAAGCGCTAACTCTGGTAGTTTGGTCCATTTTCGAATCCCAGCAAGCAGGCTGACTGCATAGATGTTTTCGTGATTTTCCGCATGTGTAACATGTTGGCAGTATCTTGTGAATGCATAACGTCAATAAAGCGGGTGCAGCCTGGGTAAAATCGCTGAATACTGGTAGTTCGGTCCAACTTTCGAATCCCGGCGTACTGTCCAGAAATTGTGGATGCATATGTAAATACAGCGGGCGCAGCCCAGGAAAAAAATCGCTGAACATTGATAGTTTGCTTCAAATTTTAAATCCCGTCGAATGAAAGCGGGCTTCACTGGTAGTTCGGTCCAACTTTCGAATAAAGGCCAATGAAAGCAGGCTTCAGGCCGTTCAAATGGTGGGCTTACCCGCTAGCAATCATGCGAGCTAGCGTATATCTTGTGATTGCATACGTAAATCAAGTGACCTAACGTGAATAAAGCGGGCACTCCACGAAAGCATCCCTTCCCTCATGTAGTGGGCTTGCCCGCTAGTGATATATAAAACTGCCCCTCTCTAGCTACATCCCTGAAAGTAAGCATTCATTCAAATATTTAACAAATAGATTTAATCATATTTTATGCATCATGCAGACTATATTTCCAGCTCTTTCATTTAAGTGCAATTTATTTCCAATGTATGAACATGAATACTGTACAAGCTTAGTCACTTATTTGTAATTTAATTCAGTTTTTATATAAAAGTTAAAATTTACCAGGCAATTGCTTAAAAAAATTGTTTAATAGATGTTGCTGTAATTTAACACTTTTGATTTTAATGTTTTCAGAAATCTGCTAAATCAAGTTTATCTTCGTGTGACCTTGCATCAAAGGCACCGATAATAAATTTGTTTTGGCATTTAATGCTAAAATTTTTAAAGAAAAACTTATTATTGATGTAAAAGAAGGACCATTAAATTTTATAATTAATACTCAAATTATTTATAATTTTGTGCTTAGCTTGTCCTTTTAAATATTAAACACATTCTAATACAAGTATTTTGTACATACGTCGATTTTATGTATTTACACTAAGGTAATTTGTCTGATAGATATTACCCAGTATAAGCAGCTGTTTAGTATTACACTCTGTATCAGTTAAGTACTAATACAAACAACAAAATATGTAATTAATAATGAACTATTTCTGTTTGTATGGTTAGTTGTATTCTGCATGAAACTCTAAATACATAAAATACTTTTGTAAATACTCATACATATAAATAAATACTGTGTTTGTCGGTATGAGATAGTATGATCGCATGTGTGTTCTGATACAAATTTATTTATGAATAAATCTCCATTGTATGTGTTTGTAGAAACACTTATATGCATTATTTTGATTATTACAGGCAGGTAAATTTCACCATAAAAGCTTATTGTGTAGGAAAACATATTTTGGTTGATCTTTACATTATGGTAACTTGGCGTTTTTTTGGCGAAAATTTGGCGACCAACTCTCCTACAGCAACCCTCTATTTTTTTTCCCCGCCGCCATTTTGTCTTCACGAAGTAAAGACGTTTCTTTTCTTTTTATCTACTGAACACTTCTGCCAACAATCTACTAGCCGAATTACACTTATGCTAGAAATTTTATCTAACAAAACTGCTTAATCATGACAAACATTCACTGCAAAATTGGGAAAAAGTGCACAATACCATACTCCTTACGCGTTTTTCAAAATAACACATACACATAAACCATGTACACGCCGACTTATTTTTACTTAAAAAAACATCCCATAATTGCACAAAAATGGCATTGTGCACACTCTTCACTATATCCATGTACACTGCTTTTTTCTCATAAATTAGAAAAATTTCACGAAAATACATGACAATTTTCTCAATCTTTAAACCCGGTAAAAAGAACATATATGAAATTACCTGATCGCGAAAAAGTAATGAACATTTCCACATATAAAATAAATAAAATATCCAAATACTTTTACCTCTAAATCATCTATTACATTATACACGTCACCAACGAATTCATACCGCAACCATTACAAATACATATTGTCAGATATTTAAATTATTTCCATGCACGTTTACTTCAACTAAAACGTATACCAAATTCCTACAAACATAAAATTCACAAAATAACTATCATTTAATTAAAATATCACTAAACCATGTACACGCCGATTTATTTTTACTTAAAAAAACATCCCAGAATTGCACAAAAATGGCATTGCGCACACTCTTCACTATATCCATGTACACTGCTTTTTTCTCATAAATTAGAAAAATTTCACGAAAATACATGACAATTTTCTCAATCTTTAAACCCGGTAAAAAGAACATATATGAAATTACCTGATCGCGAAAAAGTAATGAACATTTCCACATATAAAATAAATAAAATATCCAAATACTTTTACCTCTAAATCATCTATTACATTATACACGTCACCAACGAATTCATACCGCAACCATTACAAATACATATTGTCAGATATTTAAATTATTTCCATGCACGTTTACTTCAACTAAAACGTATACCAAATTCCTACAAACATAAAATTCACAAAATAACTATCATTTAATTAAAATATAATTAAATTCAAAAACACTACTTAAAATATAAATGAGCACATACATTAAATTAATACATACATAAATACCCATTTCGAATTCACTTTAGTTATGGCCATGGGATCCAAAAATTCACGAACACTGTTTCACACAACACAGAATAGAGCCAAATACAAAATTTCCAGATTTTTTCCCGATTTCCCCCCTTTTCCGATTAAAGAACCGTAATTCGTCCATTAATATCACATGACATATCCCATGATCTCTCATTTCCCTCACACAAAATAATGCGTAATCGTAACTGAGTACTGCTCACATTATTACCAATGTGCCAGGTAGTAACCTTTATCGCCTCCAAAATGTCGCCAAACTACCAGTTACCATATTGTAAAGATCACCCCATATTTTTTTACAGTGAATAATGTCTAATCATTACCCCTGATTACTTATGAAATTCAAAAGACAAAATATTAAAACAAATTTTGGTACTTCCATATTAACAAAACCATCTTGGTGCAATTTGGCATTTTTTATTAGATTAAAATGTAAAAGTCACTTATTGGTTGGATGGTGGTGGTTTTTGTATACTTTCGTGTTTTAGAAAGATTCCCAAACTAACAGAATTTCTCATTAAGTTCCTGAACAAAACATAAAAATAGAATATACTTCAGAAAATGAAAATACAAATTTTAATTATTAAATAAGGATTATGTGATAGTACATTAAAAGAATAAGACATTTACATTCATTTTTTTAAAAATATTTTTCCGCTACTCTGCTCCCCAAGCATACAGTGATCTGTTTTGCCTTAGAAAGACATCAGAGGTTGAGTAGAGTGCAACACTGGCTATCTACCAAACTCATTTCCTGACTGTGCCCTTGAGAGAATTTTTCACATAATTCTTTACTTTTACACTTATGCTTGATGCATTAAAAATAAATTAATAAGTCGATTTACAGCTATTTCGTGAAAAGTTGATTTTAAAGAACTTGTATCAGGTGGCACTGACAAAACTCATTCCATAACCTACTTTTTATAGATATGGTATGGACATATTAGTTAATATTTGATTTAAAACAAAACAATCTTTTCAGATATTTAAAAGGTATTTAAAGCATGCAATTACAAACTTTCATAATACAAATATTAGAATTCTTGCATTTAAATATCTCCTTAAATTCAATACATTTATTTCTTCAACTTTTAAGCCTTAATAATGATAAAAAAATTATAGTTATAATTACAAGAAAAAACAAGATTCATTATATAAAACAAGCCAACTAAAACAGATGTTACTGCAATCAATCCCATGAAATAAAATTAAAAGGACTTGGTAAAGTTACATTCTTTTAAAACTATACAACTTTGCCTGATCACAATTCTTATTTCTGTTACGAGACCTTTTTGCGAACATCAACTGAATATAATTCTAATACAGAATGTGTCTTGAGTTGAAATAACAAGAGACAATAAAGTATGAAATTTGGCAAATGCTTTCATAGTCTTAAGTTCCATTATACCTGAAATATTTTGCCTCAGTGAATTTCATAACAAATTTAAGCTCCCATTTATCATAAGGTTGATTTGTACAAACACTTCCAAACAAAGCAGGAATTACGCAATAAATATGAGAGATTACTTTGGTACATAAGTGTTAATGCATATCGAACACTAGTATGTGCCTTTGAAAATTAAAAATTATGTCTTGTTCGAAAATTTTTCAAAAATAATATAACTTAAAAAAAATGTTCCTTAAAAACGTATTTAGTAAATAACTGTTTCTTACATTACAAAGATATTTCCAAATGCTTTTTGGTTATATATGCACATGGGATTTTTCTATAGCATTGATATATGCACAAATTGATTCAATCATTAACTCAGCTGTTATCGAAGCTGAGAAACATTTTCATATCTAATTTCAGAACTATAATTAAATTTTTTGTTAGCACAAGAACAGCCAAGTTTAATAAAATGAACTTAAGAGCTACAGCATGCACAGGGTGATGAAATATTAACCCATTCTTCAGAATTTCAGATCAAGAAGAATTTGAAGGTGGTAAAATGAAAGTCAGCAAATTCCACAGGAATCAGATGTCAAAACTGAATACTTAATAATAGACAATAAACAAACACATATTAGTACAAATGTATCTGAAACATTTGCATGGACCCATGAGCAAAAAAAAAGGTAGTAATATAATAAAGAAATAATCTTTGCACAATTTTTTGATTTTTTACACATGAAAAGTTACTTATTGGGTTCAAGTTGGTGGTTTTCACACCTTTATTCCAGAAAGATACCCAAACTGTCAATATTTATTATAAATTGGTACAACATTATCAATATAGCAAAACAAAACATACTTGAAAATACAAATTTGAATTATTAAATAAGCAATGAATAAAAAAAATAAAATACATGCTTCTTTAAATCTTTCCGTTATTCTTTTGCAATTTTCTCCTCCTCAAGGACAAAGCTATCTGTTTTTGCATAAAAAAATGGCAGAACTGCTAAAAAAATGGGTTCGTGCAACACTCGACTATGGAGGAAAAGAATTTCCTCGTTGTTCTATTTCGAAAATTTTCAGCAAAATTTTGTGTTCTTCCAGAAATTTTACACCAATATTTTCCACTGCTTGCAAATGCTGCAAGGCCATAGTTTAGTTCTAGGCAAAAAAGACCACTATTTGTTTACAAAAACTGTTCAACTTTGAAATATAACAAAAACGAAACACACTAAATGGCAGAATTGCTAAACTGAAGAATTATTATACCCATGGTTGCTGGAAGAATGATTATGCACAACCACAGAAAAAGAAAACCTCAAGAAATTCTGACTTTGTTCAAAGACACTACAAGCTGCACTGGACCATCAAACTCATAGTCCAAAATTAACATTTTAAATATATGACACTGAACACATAAGCTTACTGAAATCTAAATTCGAAGCATTCTCAACATTAAAAAAGCAGTTCCAGAAGTTAACAAGGAAGATAGAACTACTTAAATCCTGCAGTACCAAAGTTATCACAAAACAAGATATTTCACATTCCATACTTTTTATAAAAATGCAGGGAAAAGTGGATTACAGTGCAAAATGTGAATGGTGGTGGTGTATTTAATTATGGCAAAGCACACTAGGGCTATCTGCCTAAGGGGAGGGATGCCTTCGTGGAGGACTTTCTAAGGGAAACTGGCTCGTATACACGTTACACATGGGGAAAACCACGAAAACACCCATGCAGCCAGCCCGTTCGCGGGATTCAAACTTCGGACCGAACTACCAGTGTTTAGCGACTTTACCGCTCGGCCGCTGGTGGGCGCTGAAATTTCCAGTCAAATGAAAATATTCAACATTTCA
Organism: Stegodyphus dumicola; assembly: GCF_044657685.1. NCBI lineage: Eukaryota > Metazoa > Arthropoda > Arachnida > Araneae > Eresidae > Stegodyphus > Stegodyphus dumicola. The sequence continues at coordinate 8,581,800 of NC_140778.1, read as the reverse complement.
TGACATTATCTGAATGGGAGGAATGTGACATGAATACAATTTCTTGATTCAAAACATTATAAGCAGTCATTACCTTTTCACTATTCGAACACGCTGTTTTAAATCTTTCATTTCTAATTAAATACCAAGAATAGGAATTGCTTTAAATCAGCAATACTTTAATCAGCCTGCATATGTGATATGAAATACTAATACATATCGCACAGAAAACACATGTAGTGGGATATACTATATGTATGATTTTCAGGAACAAATTTCATGAAAAATAAGTCTGTTGTATTTCGCACTAACATGATGATAAAACGTCTTGTGACTTATCTCGTAAACATGAAGTTTTAATCATGTGGAAACAAACAAATGATTTATTAAGAATTGATATTAAAAGACAAGTTAAATACACCTCATAGAAAGACATTTCTTTATAGCATGGTCAAGTCATTACTGCACAGATGAGTAAACTTTCTTGTTAATCTAGCTTTTAAACAAAAGACACTAGCCTTCTATTATTTGTAGGCATCCAACTTTCAATTTTTATAACATCTAAGCGATTTCTTACACATGTAACTCATAGAGTTTCTCTCCTTGTGAATAAGTACATGGTTGTTTAAAAGATGTTTGTGAGTAAAGAACTCCTCACATATATTACACACATGAGGTTTCTTTCCTGTGTGAATAAGTACATTTTTGTTTAAACTATGTTTGTGAGTAAATGACTAATTACATATATCATACACATAAGGTTTCTCTCAGGTGTGGATAAGTACATGTTTGTTTAAAGTACATTTGTCAGCAAATAACTTATTTCATATCTCACACTCTTGAGGTCTCTCTCCTGTGTGAATTAGCATATATCTGTTTAAATTCTCTTTTAGAGTAAATGACTTGTTACATACCTCACACACATGAGGTCTCTGTCCTATGTGATTAAGGATATGTCTCTTTAAAATTCCTTTTTGAGTAAGTGACTTGTTACATAACTAACACACAAAACATTTCTTTCTTGTGCCAATAAGTATATGTCTTTTTAAATCACCTTTTAAAGTAAACGACCTGTTACATTCCTCACATGCATAAACTCACATATTTCTCTCCTGTGTGAATAAGCATATGGGTTTTTAAATGACTTATTACTACATATCTCACACACATGAGGTTTTTCTTCTGTGTAACTAAGCAGATGGGTTTTTTAAAGTTCCTTTTTCAGTAAATGTCTGATTACATATCTCACATATATGAGGTTTCTCGCATTTATGAATAAGTATATGATTGTTTAAATAACTAGTGGGAACAAATGACTTGTTATATACCTCACACACGTGAGGTTTTTTTCCCTGTGTGATTAAGTATATGCATATTTAAAATGTCCTTTCATCCAAATGAACTCTTACATGCCTTACACATCAGTTTTTTCTGCTGTACGTATATGCAGATGTTTCTCTAATGAACCATATCGTTTCTCACTCACATGGAAACGGTGTAGCACCAGGGTGCCTGGGTCAAGAACCCTACGCCTTGTCGAACATGTAGGTTGTCTCGAATGTTGTCATGAGTAAATAACATAAAATATATATATTTATTTCAAATTATTATATTATTATTTTTTAGCAAAAGGAGAGTGAGATAACTGGTAATTCTAGAAGAAATAAAATGTTCGCCGAGTTTCGAGACGATAATGCCATCTGCAAAAGCTGAGAGAGGGGAAACGAGCTGGCTTTAACCTGAATCTAGAGATGCATATAATATGTACATTCAACACAGGTACTGTGAGTCAACTGGTGCACTTAAATTATAACATAAGTCACAAATGCACAGTACAGGTAAAGCATGTCAACAAATAATATGTGTACTAAGTATGGCCATAGGCCGTTTACAATTATTTGGATCATTCCAATCATAATCGTAAACCCTTATAATGGGGTTGCTCATACTTGAGAGGTTAGCATAAAAATATTTCACTTGTTCAATTGCCTAATTCATCATGAAGTTTTTGATTTCGAACGTACCAAGGCAAGTTGGAGATCTGTCTTAGGGCACAATTTTGTGCCTGCTGTAACTTTTTCCTATATGATTTACACAAATATGCATAGTATGAGACGCAATACAATTTTATAAATAAGCAACTTGTTATCTATTGAAAGTATACCGTTTCGAGAAATTAAGGGGTTATGTGTAGGTGCCACGAGAGAGTTTTACTGAAGATCACCCAAGTAATAAAAAGGGATTTTAAAAAGAAATGCCACTGACAGTCCGGCACTACAAAGGATATTTTTATTCTTACTTTTGTTAATATATGTGCTGATGGTAGTATACAGATTCCAGTTCAAATAATTTTAAACCGGTTTTGGATGCTGTTAAGGAATTTTGTACAAAACACTCCAAAGACACAATTTCGAAATAAGGCAAGTTGACATTTCTTTTCCGTACTGCACAGATTACATAATCTGTATATTCGTGTTTTATTTTGACTTAAAATGCAGTTTATTTAGATTATACTTTTTTGTTTTAACTATGTTTTGGATGACATTTTACTTGAAAGGGCACTGCACAGAAAAACAGGAATAGCACAAAAAAAAAAAAAAAAAAAATCACAACTTTCATCAAGTTGGGCCCCGAAATATGTTTTTTCCATCAACACAAAAACAAAACAACTTACAGTGAAAAATATGCTTAATAAAGTGAACAAATAAATATGAAGCTTTGTTTTTTGTAAATTTTTATACAATTTAGATAATAAATGCTTTATTATTTGATAAGTCATTATTTTACACTTTTAATTTTATCATTCCCAACTGCCCTCTTACTAGATTTAGGAAGATGTTCTAATATTCGGAAAAATTCCAAATGCGGAATCGCAACATCACACTTTGTACTGCATTTACAGCAAATAGTGAAGACAATTTTCACAATACTTTTGAAAAATGCCATATGAAATACTTCAAATAAATCTTGTCTGTGTGCCTTACTTAGTAAAAAAATCCATTTCTTGACTCTAGTGTAGAATTGGCTGCCCTTTCAATTGGCAAGAAATTTTGATTGATTTTGGCGATAAAACCCCTATTCTGGTCACCATGATAGTTTTAACTTTTAGCTTACTGACTTTATTTAAGTGAAAATAGATTGATGCGCACATGGACAAAGTTAAGGAAGTGCACAATGCCTAGCTTGTGCGATTCTCCGATTTTTTTAAAATGAAAATAGATTGAGATGTACATGGACATACAGTTTGTGCAATTCTTTGACTTCTTATTTTGGTTTCATGTAGCGGGCATCTTGTAATCTTGAAATTGTGCTTTTCTGGTGCTGATATTGGCATCATAAAGAAAGCACCAAAATAACAAGGTGTACACAATTGTAAACTGTTACCCCATTTCTCTTGTATTCTCATTGTTTTCCTTGACTGCTATGCACAATTTGCACATTATATCACAATCCTCATTGACTTCCTACACATAATTTATTTTTCACTAATTTATTATTATTTTGCATGATTTCAACATTATCTTTTTCCATAGTGAAGCTGCAATAAAGTGGTCCACAATCTAAAAATCTAACAGATCACTCATTTGAATACTTGTACATGAAATTAAACATAATGTGCAAGACTCACTGTAGGAAATTTTAAATACGATTGTTTTCCGACAATGTACTATTCTTAACGGTTTTGTTTTCGGAAAAATGGCCAGAGAAATTTAATAAAAGGCAAATGAAGTATTGTTGTATGTATACAAGTATTTGTAACTGTTTTACAAATACAGAATTAATTCGAAACAATTTCCATAATTAGCATTTATTTTTATGTTAATTTTTAATTACATATTGTTTTGCTTTTCTTCTTAACATAAATTTACATGTTCTGTACAATGTCCAAAATCTGGACTCATCGGGACTTCAGCAATTCCAGATTTGGGATTATTCCAGATATTAGATCATCAATTTAAATCTGGTGAGATGGCATGCAGAAATTATACAATTAAAAATATAAAATCATGATTTATGAAATAATGAAGTACTTATGATGTAAAGGGTATCAAAATTTACAAAAATGCTTAATATTTATTTGTTTACCTTATTAGACATTTCTTTTAATGTAAGTTGCTTCCTTTTTGTGCTAATACATTCTCTTTAATTCCATAGACAGACAGACATATCTCCTGTTCAGTTACATTGTTGAAGTCCTGTAGCTGCTATTTCAAAAATTCCGACTAACTTGTCAATTGAAATTTTCTCGTTTTCAGTAACTTCTCTGCTGCTTTCTTCACTTCCGGTAGCGGCATTTTCTGGATTTAGAACCATACTACAGATTTTGCCATTCATTAATTGATTCATGATTGAGAAGCATTGTCATCACAAAGAAAAACTTCTTTCTTATCATCTTCATTTATTACCGCTTCTCCACATTTATTTAGAAAATACGCTAATTGGAAAATTTCACCTTGTTTGGAATATCCGAAAACTTTTAAAATTAGAGGCTATCATCATCAAATTTATCTATCCTTCACTATGCATAATTTGATATGCATCATGAGCTTGGCAACTAACGGCAAATTATTCCGTTAAATTTTTCTATCGCACACTGAGACAATTAAGCCTGAAAGCCTGAATTGTATTAGTTATTTATTATACTTATGTCTATTTTTTGCACATGCTTAAGACTTATCAAAGTTCTGAAAAAATAAACTGCTACATAAACAGGTCATACTCCAATATATACATATACCTTATTGAAGGTTCGCGCTAGCTATCTTACCGCGTGATGCAGTCTCTGTGGGTCCTAAATTCTGCAACTCGATGCCGCTGGTTTTGGATTTACGTGAACAACAAATCCATTATTCTTAATTTAAATAGTCCTAAATGTAATCTTTGTGTCTATGAGTATTATCAACAAAATCTATTTTTAGCATATAGAAAGAATTTTTGGTAAATTTTTCACCGTCAACATTTTTTTAGCTCATTTAATTTAATATGTAATAATCGCCACACATAATGTCAACATAAAAGGTTATCACACTCATTTATTATTCAATTGTGTGTGTGTGATTATGGCAAAACCTCGAGGGCTATCTGCCTGATGGGGGAAGTGCCTTTTTGGAGGACTTTCTAAGGGAAACTGCTCATTTATTATTCAATTAATAACACAAAAAAATTCTTATGCATCGCTGCATGAGTCATCATTCAAGTTGTCATGTTTTGGTTGGCATCAGATCAACGATGTATCTATGTGGAATGTTTAGTTTCGAGATGTATACCAAGGGGATATACAGCAAAGGAGCCAAATTATTGCAGTAGCCGTAATTTGGCTCCGTTGCTGCATATCATACAAATTTATGCTTAAATGATTGCTTCTTTAATATCAAGGTATTTTATTTAGTGTCAAAGTGAAAATAAGAATTGTGACTCTCCAGATGTTTTATTATGTGTGGAGGGGGAAATCAAATGCACATGCGTAAAGCCTACGTGTAAATGTTGTTGGTAATTTTGAGGTCCGGATTTCGGACTCTGAACTGTATTAAATATTATGTTTAAAAAGGCAAATTTCATTTACATACACTTAATATTCTTCCCCCCCTAGCTTTAGTGCATATGGGATTAATCCTAGTATCCGGTGCACACGGGATTTGGCTACTTTTAGCGACTTTATGATGAGCAATAAAAACAGGACATATACGATGAGTAGTAAACGGGTCATTCAAAGAATATATATAGTTATACATAGTATATACTTAGTATATAGTGTATATATAGTATATACATAGACGTTGTTTGGGTATGTATATAGTGTATAGTTAGACGTTGTTTGGGTCATTTTTGGTGTTAGCGATAATTTTCAAAATCGCGCCCCAAGGCTGCACCGTATACTAGGATTTTACCTGCATATGCACTAAGTTGCATGTTTAATGAGCTAAATGAGACTTATAAATATTTAACATCATTATTTTCCGCTATTGCTATGCTTAATATCATGTTCTTTTTTCTTTTCTGGCATAAATATAAATTCCACATGCTTTATGCCACACTGCTTTTGCCAAATAACATGTTTAAAAAGACACATTAAGGCTCAATATCATGTACTTTCTGCTAATATTATGCTTAGAACCCTGCTTATTAGCCATTGGTGAACTTGACAAGAAAAAAAGCAATATCACAAATGAGATGTCTGCGGTAGTAAAAGCAAGGGAAATGTTTCAGCATTAACGACGTAAATGAGACTAATGCTATTTTAGTTAATATTTGGTTCCCCTTTTCTGTTACTGGGACAGGATTCAGAAATTTATGTATGCATACATTTCTGAATCTGATCACGATACCCGATGAATACCTAATATTTATATCTAAAGAGTTGCATCTTACTTTATGCATACAAAGTTGCACAGAATGCTGAATTAGTAGATGCATGCTGTGTAGGTAGTTTTTTACATTCAATTCATGAGCATATCATGAAAAATGTCTTATGTCTGTGCAACAAAAACTTACATGCATAAATTTAAGAAGTTACTGAGTAAATATTAAAATATCTATGCTTGAAGTGCTAAATATTAAAAAAAAAAAAAGAAACTGAAGCATTTACAAACTTCCTCTCATACTTCCATTAAACACATATATTAATTGACATCAAGGGGGAAAAACATTTAAAATATAAAATTTGATATACTTATATTGAAAAAATTTTTAATTTAGTATCTTCATAATTTAAGTATTTTTGGCTAATCTTTGGAATATGGTAACAGGTAGTTTGGCAACATTTTGGTAAGGCGATAAAGGTTACTAGCTAAGACTTAAGCAGTGTACATGGATAAAGTCAAGAGTGCCATTTTGTGCATTTCTGGGATGTTTTTTAAGTGGAAATAGGTCGTGTACATGGATGATATTGCGTATGTGCAATTCTTAAAAACGCGGCAAGCAGTTTGCGATTCTGCACTTTCTCCCAATTTCGCACCTAATCTTCGTCATGATTAAGCATTTTTGTTCCATAAAAGTTCTAGTATAAGCGTAATTCGGCTAGCAGATTGTTGGAGAAAATGTTGAGTAAAAAAAAAAAAACATGCCTTTACTTGGTGAAAACAAAATGGCGTCCAAAAAACAAAAACTAGCAGTTTGCTGTAGCAGTGTTGGTCGCCAAATTTTCGCCGAAAAATTGCCAAGTTACCATAATCCAAAGATTAGCCCAAGTTTCTTTCAACACTGCATAAAGAACATAGAAGTTTCTGACTCTAGCGTAGAATTCGGTGCCTTCTGATTAGCAACAAATTTTGTTCAGTTTTGGCCATGAAACCCCATTTCTGTTTACCATGATAGTTTTAACTTTGTTTTAGCTTCCTGATTTTTGTAAATGAAAATAGATCAATGTATACATGGACAAAGCTAAGGCAGTGAATAATGCCTAGTTTGTGCAGTTCTCCAATATTCTTTTAAGTGAAAATAGAGCGATATGTACATGGACACCAGGTTTGTGAAATTTTTTGACTTCTTATTTTGGTTTTATGTAGCAACTATCTTAAAATTGTGCCTTCCTAACACCAATCTTAGCATTTAAAAGGAATCGAAAAAAAAAAAAAAAAAACAAGGGGCACCCAATTGTTAACTTCTACCCAGTTTTTGAATATATATGTACTATATTTGAGTTTCTTACTTGCATCGAAATACCACAATACTGAATCATTTTTTCAAATGTCTTCTTAGGTACTTTACACACATGGCACTGCTCTACTTGGTATGTCCAGGATTTGAAAGAATTTTATCTTACAAGACCTCATTTCTCTTTATCAGTATAATGTCATAACCATATACTCCTTTTAGAATGTTATAGACTCGAGACATTTCATATTGCAGCTGCATAGTCATACTGAGAGTATTTCCTGATAATAGATTTAATTAGATAAAAAATATGTAAAAAAAATGGAACTGTCTAGTTTGACTGCAGGTCTTTAGTATTTTAACACAATAAAGAAATCACCTAATATATTATTTCATTACAAGAAAAGAAAGGCATCTCTATCATTAATTCAATAGCTTTGATTGATAAACTCTGAAATGTCTTTAGCACAAAGAAGATACAAGTTACAATACATTTATGGGATGAAGCATTTCGCCCTGCTCCAGAATTGCATCTCAGAAGTATGTCAAATTGGTAACAATCATAATATCACCACAGTGCATTTTGCTAGGTAACAGATGTAACACTGAATATGAGTGATTCGAAAATCTGTGAAAAGTGATATCCAGGATCAAAAATTCAAATTTCCAAAAAGGTGGAAGAAACACAAAACACATCATGGCAGATACTGAACAAAACAACAATCCCACCTTTTTCAATCAAGGTCGGAATAAGTAGTTTTTAAGGAGTCTTTAAGGTAGGATATATAAGCAAATATAGCTTCAAGTCAGCATTAATTAAAAATGCATTTGAGATATAATTTGCATGAATGTATTGTTCTGCTTTTTAGAAATAAAAAATAAGATTATGATTTATTTTTATCAAATCACAATTCAAAAACCTCACCACAGTGTCAGCAGTACGTTTTATAGCACACAGTATAATACCATTAAATCTAAAATTCTGCCACTGACTGCCTCTCTTATTACCAAGAATTTCCCCACCACTTAATACTGACAAGTGTTGTGATTCAAACTGACTTGACTGCAAAAAATTTGGTTTCTTTGCCGAATACACAAATTTTTACTACACTAATAAATAAATGTTGATACTATTATAATACCTCCTCAAAAGACAGAAAGCTTCCCTTCTGCTTAGATCAACACATATTTTTTCAAATTATTCTATTGTCCAAACGAATTCTTACATATATGACAGATTTCTCTCTTCTGTCGATATGCACATTTTAATAATCCTTTATTAAAAATGAATTTATCCATACTTTATACACAAGTCTTCTCTCCTGAGTGAATACGTATATGAGTGTTTAAACTACTCTTCTGATTAAATGACTTCATACCTACTTCACACACATAAGGTTTCTCTCCTGTGTGACTAAGCATATGCTTCTTTAAATCACCATTTTGTTTAAATGACTTCGTGCATACTTCACACACATTAGGTTTTTCAGTTGTGTGAATAAGTATATGGCTGCTTAGATGAGACTTCTGACTAAAGGACTTTTTACATACTTCGCATACATGAGGTTTCTCTCCCGTGTGACTAAGCATATGCCTGTTTATGTGACTCTTTTGTTTAAATGATTTCTTACATACCTCACACACATGAGGTTTCTTTCCTGTGTGAATAAGTATATGGCTGCTTAGATGAGACTTCTGACTAAAGGACTTTTTACATACTTCGCATACATGAGGTTTCTCTCCTGTGTGAATAAGCATATGCTTGTTTAATTCATCCTTTCGTTTAAATGACTTCTTACATACTTCACACACATTAGGTTTCTCTCCTGTGTGACTAAGCATATGGCTGCTTAGATAAGACTTCAGACTAAAGGACTTTTTACATACTTCACACACATGAGGCTTCTCTCCCGTGTGACTAAGCATATGCCTGTTTATGTGACTCTTTTGTTTAAATGATTTCTTACATACCTCACACACATGAGGTTTCTTTCCTGTGTGAATAAGTATATGGCTGCTTAGATGAGACTTCTGACTAAAGGACTTTTTACATACTTCGCATACATGAGGTTTCTCTCCTGTGTGAATAAGCATATGCTTGTTTAATTCATCCTTTCGTTTAAATGACTTCTTGCATACTTCACACATATGAGGTTTCTCTCCTGTGTGAATAAGCATATGGCTGCTTAAATATGACTTCTGACTAAAGGACTTCTTACATACTTCACATACATGAGGTTTCTCTCCTGTGTGAATAAGTGCATGAGTGTTTAAAGTAGACTTCCGACTAAATGACTTCATACATACTTCACACACATAAGGTTTCTCTCCTGTGTGACTAAGCATATGCTTCTTTAAATCACCATTTTGTTTAAATGACTTCGTGCATACTTCACACACATTAGGTTTTTCGGTTGTGTGAATATGTGCATGAGTGTTTAAATTACTCTTCAGACTAAAGGACTTTTTACATACTTCACACACATGAGGTTTCTCTCCCGTGTGACTAAGCATATGCCTGTTTATGTGACTCTTTTGTTTAAATGATTTCTTACATACCTCACACACATGAGGTTTTTCGGTTGTGTGAATATGTGCATGAGTGTTTAAATTACGCTTCAGACTAAAGGACTTTTTACATACTTCACACACATGAGGTTTCTCTCCTGTGTGACTAAGCATATGCTTGTTTAATTGATCCTTTCGTTTAAATGACTTCTTGCATACTTCACAAATATGAGGTTTCTCTCCTGTGTGAATAAGCATATGGCTGCTTAAATATGACTTCTGACTAAACGACTTCTTACATACTTCACACACATAAGGTTTCTCTCCTGTGTGAATAAGCATATGGGTGTTTAAAGTAGACATCTGACTAAATGACTTCATACATACTTGACACACATGAGGTTTCTCTCCTGTGTGAATAAGCATATGGGTGTTTAAAGAAGACTTCTGACTAAATGACTTCATACATACTTCACACACATGAGGTTTCTCTCCTGTGTGACTAAGCATATGCTTGTTTAAATCATCCTTTCGTTTAAATGACTTCTTACATACTTCACACATACGAGGTTTCTCTCCTGTGTGAATAAGCATATGGCTGCTTAGATGTGACTTCTATCATTAAAAAAACTATAACTGCGGTAATTATTCAAATAATAAAATCAGTTTCAACGAAAACAAACCCCATTACCACGTAAGACAACAATTACTATGCCCTAACTTCTTGAAACTGGAATATAAATTATTATTGCCAAGCACTAATTACTAAACTTTACTAGCAAAATCAAAGTGTGGCTTGCTCATGAGCCAGGAAAATTAAAATACAAAATAATAAACATTAAAATAAATAATGTATTATTAACATCCTCCCAATTTCTGATTACAAATTATAATCAAAAGTAGCGATTTTGCGTTTTGTTTATAATTATTTGTTACATTATTATTATATATGTTTGATTACAAACGTTGTATTTGATGATAAGTTTTAAAAATTTTGGTTTTGATAATAAATTATAATGGGACACCTGTCAAGATCGATGTGGAAAAACCAGTCGGGGTACTCTTTTCACTCGATAACGGGAAAGCGAGTCTGACCGTGACCTTCGAGAAGCAAGGGGTGAACCCGCCGGGAACTGAAGAAATTTAACCAATCAGAGAGGACCGTTGCGCCAGGAACTTTTGGCATCATTTCTCTTTCGCCAAACGCAATTTTAGTGCAAAACTGGTATACCAGAATGTGCTTGTTAATGTTATGGTAACTTGTTCGTTCTTCTTTCGTAGTAGATACATCATTTGTTTCGCTTTCGATCAACTTGCTATCCCGATACCGAATAACTTTTCGATTTTCTAATACCCTTTTAAATAAAGTAATAACTGACAAACATTACTGTATTGTAAAATTTCTTGGCTGTTTGTGTTTTTGAAAATGTTTGGTGATATTTAGGTTTCTTATTATTTCATGTATTGTATGTACATAAAATTCGATAAAGAAAATATTTTAAGAATGTGTTTTATTTAAACAACCTGATCTTAGAAATCTCTCTTTTGTGTATTTTTCTGTAAGCAAAACTATATTAACAAAAGCGCTTACTGAAACATATAAAATGGAGTGATTATTCAGAGAATCTACATATTAAAAGGGTATGGGATAGCTCATAAAATTTCAGCTGACCCAGTAATTCCCAAAAGAAAAAAAATAATAGATTATGCATTATTCTGTATCTAAATAATTCTGTTTCATTTCATTGTGTTATATAAAGATGTAATTTTTTACGTCTTGCAAAAATGCAGCATTAGCACATTCAAGTAAGTTTTATTCATGATAAATCTGTGGATAATTTTACACTATATGTGTTGGTATGTACATTATTTTCTTTTACTGTCAGGACTTTTCTGAATAATATGCCTTAATTTATCACCTTAAGTAGTCTTCAGAGTTTGTAATTATACATATTTGGAAATCACAGAATATTTAATCTGCAATTTTAATTTCATTTACTTATGATTGCTGTAAATGATTATGATTTTGGATGTCATATAGTAATCCCTAGCACAAATTCTAAACAAATTTTCTTGAAATCCCATGCATTTTCTTTTTCTGTATAAATAAAATATTCCAATAAAACCTACCACCATTGGATGACTCTAATTTTTTTTTTTTTTTTTTTTTTTTTTTTTTTTTGTAAGCAGCAAGAAATTTTATACTATAGCCTACACATCTATTGCCTATAATTTGCTATCATTTCTGATCGTGGAAATGTAAATTTTCATAATTATGTAGTTTTTCAGTATAAATATAAATAAGAAAAACTAAATTTGTTGTTTTTTGATAAATAAATTTTTTTGTTCTCTTAAACCAGAACATGCATAAAAATATTTATGTTGATAAGAGATCCTACAATTCCCCCCCCCCCCGGAGTTCTATACGGATGGTAGAAAATGAGAATGTTTTCTTATTTGCTTAACTGATTTTTGCAAATCATGAAAACAGTATCTTTTTGAGCGAAGAAGACTTTCATGAAGTATATTACAAGAAAACGACTTCTGTTTCATGTGACACACAAGAAATATCCTAAAAAGCTAGCCTGTCTACCAGCGTTCAAACTGCCAGTGCACCTTAGTCTTATCCACTCGAATGAATACTAATCATGAAAGATGATAATAATTTTACTTGTAAGAATTTTATGTTCATTTTATAGAAGGTTTCTCAGTTTACTCTGCTGTAGAATCTTCGGATGAAGTTACCATTACATGATGTATCATCATTGTTTTTTCTTCATATCAAAACTGATTTAGAAACTGCACTTTTTTTTTTTCATTTTTAATAATTATGCCTAGTAGCAGAATAACTAATAATAAGTGTTTATAATTGTTATTTTCCAAGCAAATTTAATAGCTTAACATCATTCAGTTTATTATACCATTGTTATGTAAGAGTCAAAAATGGCTTATATGCATTTAATTACATAATTAAATTGTTTTACAATGGTTTAAACTAATGTTATGTTTTCATAATATCTAATATATTAAACAGCAAGTCTATTTTGCTTGGTTTAATATTGGTTTCCTAGGGACCAATGCAATATTTAATGTGTTAAGAAATTACTGATGAAATGTTAAATGGATAAAAACAACGCATTTGTATATAGAAAACAAACAATTGAAATATTCCAACTTCAAGTTATATTTTGTAATTATGCATATGATCCATGTGCAAAAAATATATTTGAATGCAGTACTAAAAAACTTAATATTTACAGATTTTAAGAATTTATAAAAATATTCATGTTATGCAACATAATCTGATGTTTTTGACAATATATATTAAATTGTAATTTATCAACCTAAATAAAATTTTGATTAAATATTAGCTACCAAAATATTAACAAAGAGCTCACGCTTTATTCCATAAAACAAAATACCAAATTATAATTAAATGTTTTAATTTTTACAAACACAGAAAACAAATAACTGTGCATGGAAAAAAAAAAAAAAAAAAAAAAAAAAAAAAAACGAAATAAAGAATATTGTAGAAATTATCTTAAATATTGAATAAATTTCATTACATGCAAAATTTATGCCAGAAATTGCCACACGCTATTTTGTTCTCTCACCTCAGTTGATCATTCGAAAAGTTTTAAGAACGAAGCTCAGATTTTTCAAAAAGTTTTTACATTCTGCTAAATGTTTCCCCATTTACAATTGTCTTTAAATTTAAAATTTATTGCGAATGTTAAGGATCTTACTGTGGAAATACTATTCATCAAGCTTAAAGCCTGTTTAACTTCACCTATAAGCAATAATCTCCTTAATGACTGTAGCTTCCTTTACACAATTAGGAATTTCATTATGCAGTTTCCATGCTAAAGCCATTAATTTTTTAAACTATGGGTTGTATCAAAATAGAGTATTTTGAAAGTAGATTTATTCAAAATAAGTATGTTTCACAGAAGATTCATAAGTATGACAGAAATATAATTTCTAATCATATTAGACTTTAAAACACATACCTATAAATGTTTGGTTATATGATATCTACCCTCATACTGCTTCATAATCTAGCTGATCTATTTGTATAATATCTACAACACCATATAACAGTTTCACTGGTATGTCAGTCTCCACAGCCACAGTAATCTTATTTTGCTGATCAGATATTATATTGGGTACAAATACTACATTTTTCATTTAATATTTTACAGAAAATGTCACACCAGATAAGCTGTGCTAAATGTGTCCAAAAGCATATTTTATAAACCTAACTATCAGTATCCAACAGTCTTACCACTCACGGGCCTCTTTTTCGAATGATTATAAACTGCATATGTATAATACGTTATAAAGAAAATCTTCACATTTTACATTCCTCATGTTATGCTACTGACATTTTTTCTAAAAATCTATTTGTTATGTGAATTAATCCTTCACACACGTAAAGTCTGTAAAAGTATTGCAACTAATCTTCTGTGAGAAAATACTATTGCAGAAATCAAATACTTTAATTGAACTGAGATTTACATATACAAATTGGAAGACTTTCCTAATATATTATTTAGTGTTGAAATTGGCAGAGAATTCCAAATTTTATTAGATAAATAAAACAATTTAAAAATTATATATTAAGCTTTTCAAAAATACAGTATATCTGAGAATTTTACTATCAATTTATACAATATAATGTGTTACATTTCTTGAAAAACAAACATCACACAAAAGTGCAATACATTTTAGAAAACGTTCAAATTATAATTTGTTAGTATTTAGAAACTTTCTGAAAAAAAAAAAAAGTATAAGCTTGTGGCTTTGTGAGCTAAATTTAGTACCCAGTATTGAAAGGAAAAAAAAAAAAAAAGCAACATATCTTTTGCGCACGAAAACGTGAGAAAGCCTTTTTTTGTGTGTATTTTTTACTTGGTGATAAAAAAAAATGCTGTCTGTAATTTTCAGCGCTAAAAATGAAGCGGAAAGTTGTATACGGCAAATAATTTTTGCGATATACCACCTTAAAAAAGACACAGCTGATTCACTAACACACTGTTTTCGCTAGAAATTTTATTACACATTTCACATGAGAATCCACCGAATTTTCCACTCCGTTGCCTTTTATAAAAATAAAAGTTACAAATCTAAACAAAAAACATATCATCAAAAGATACGAAAAATAGAATATGAGGAGGAAATGAATCCAAAGCAAACTCTTCAATTATTGGCATAAAAATTGGCGGCCAAAAGCAGTCTCCAACGGTGGCTTATTCTGATTGGTTGAATTTCTTCAGTTCCTGGCGGGTTTTAGCCGCCCATGAGACTAAATTTCAACTTGGCAGGAAATTTTGATTGGTTGGCTTTGGTGACGTCATTTTGACGTATTTAAACTCCACCTCTCATGTGGTTTACAATCAAAAGTAATTATGCGCAATGTTTGGACATGACCAAAGATGGGTTCTTCTCAAGGAGGTTAGAATAGAAGGAGTAAGGCTCCTATATACCAGGCTGAATCATCAGGCATTCGCGCTCCCAAGTGGGAGATTTAATGGCGGCTGTGTAGTTACGGTGCAACAATTTTTTGTGTTTCTTTTGTGTAAAATGGGCGGATGTACAGCTGTTAATTGTTCAAATCATTCACGGAAAAGTCATACATTGGTAAAATTTCCTAAAAATGAAGAAAGAAGAAAAATATGGGTAAATAATTGCCGAAGAGACAATTGGAAACCTGGTCCAGGCGCTGAACTTTGCTTAGTAAGTATAATGTTAATTACGCCTTCATTTAGAGTTTATATCTTCTCTGATTTTTATAATGTGCAAGTAAAGTGAAATTCTTGTGTACAATAACCTGAGTATTTGCTAATTTCTGTAATAATAGCTATAATTAAATTAGTCTAGGGTTAATGTACCAGTCGCCAAACATCGCCAATGTAGATGTTTTGAATGTGGAAAAGAAATTTCTCTTCTAATATAAAGCGCGGATTTTGTTTTCCTGTGCTAATTGTGGAATTTATACTAATGTAACATGAAAATCATTAGCATATTGAAATTTATTAAAAAATAAATAATAATTTGGAAAGTCAAGATAAAATCTGAATGTTTGCTAAAGATATATGTAACATTACACTATAGTTGCAATATCGTTGGAATGATATATAATTTTTTCCTTTATTTTATAATCACTATTGTTATAAAGTTAGATGAGTTGTTTATGCACGGAACCCACTACTGTTTCTTGGTTAAAATAACTTCCAGAATTTTGACATTGACATCTGAAGTCAATAGAATAAATTGAATAGTGTGAGACAAAATATATATAATCTGACTTCAATAATTGCAAGGATTGTGCAAGTTTATTTATAATCACAGTATTATACAATTTGGCAATGGAGTAAAGATTTAGAAATGAATGCAGAACATTCAAATGAGTATTTTCTTGTTTCTAATATATAGAAATATAGTCTATTTTCCAGTATAAAAGTTTTACTCAAAAGTATGGGAAAGCAGATTTGTTTCATGCATGATCTTTATAATAATGGTATGAAATGAATGAATTTTAATCTGTAAACAATTTTTTGTTAATATTGAAATGCGTTTCTTTGGGTACATTTTTAGGCACTTGTGGATCATGTCAGACAACATGCAATAGAAAAAAGATGTCCGTGTGCATAAATTTTCCCATTGTGTTACTTCATTTTATCTAAATTTCAAGGGTAATTCTTTTCATTTTTATATGGCATGTTATCAGTATAAAGGCTAGTGAAAATAAATTGGTATGTGTATCTGTTTTTGAAGTGTAATGCTTAAATAAAAAGATGGTGTGTGTTTCTTCATTTAAACAAAATTTCAAGGATAGTATTTTTCAGTGTTTGTTATTTCTCAATGTAAAGGGTAACAAGGGGAAAAAAACTGGTATGGTATATCTGTTTTTTAAGCATGATAATTTTATTTATTTCTTTAGTGATGCATATATAGAGAGAGAAGGTGTTTGGTCCAACTAAAGTTATAATAAATCTAATTTTACTAGATCTCTCCCTCCCCTCAGGTGTAGAAAATTTTCAAGTGCAGAAAGTTTATTTGCAGAATTAATTCATTTCTGATAAACTTATTATCATTAATTTTTTATATAACATGTTATTAAGTTACACATTTGACTACTGTGTAATAAAATTGTATTTAGGGCAAAAAATTAACTATAATTTTGCATCTGGTGACTAATATCATATGCTTCTAAGAATATTACTTTAACTTTTTCCATAATTTTTGTATTTCAGGAACATGAAACTGTTATTTTGATATACTTAAATAATAAAAGTGTGTATCTGAATCAATTAATGAATACAAATATTTTACAGTTATTTTTAGAAGATATTTGCCATATCGCTTCTAATAATTCATAAAATATGTTAAAATATAGGTAAATAATTTGGTGCAGAATTCAAATTTAGGGTTTAAAATATAGTGAATCATAAGACTAAATGATTTTTATTGTCATGATTTGCCTGGGCTTAAGAATGTACTTTTCGCCCGGTGGAAATTGTCATCAAACTGTCCTGAACAGGCTTTTTGTTGATAATAACTTCCAGGCTTATCAGTACCTCCTTTTGAGTGGAGGGTATGCAAATATAGTACCCAATTTAAATTACATTGTGATTGTAATAATATTGTGGTATTAAATAAGTGACTATAATTACAATTTAGATAATTGCATTGTAATTATATTACATTGTGTCTGTGAACTCTTAATTTCATTACTTTATGCAATTATGTTGTAAGTGCATACTCTAATTGCAATAATATAATCTATTCGCAATTACAAAATAATTATAAATGCAGTTACATCTTAAATAGAGGCCATTTTAATACTTTTAAATTTTCGCAAGATAACTTCCCATTAAGGTTCATTTGGAGGAAACTATGCAAATACTAAAAAAGAAGTTATGCTAAATTTACATATTTTGTACAGTACTTTCTTGTTATAATGCTGTTCAATATATCTTCAATACTTTTGTAAATTTAACGACATTCTTTGCAATCACTGTGGTGCTTTAAAAAGAAGTTTCTTAGTTATGCTTTCTAATAAGAATGGGTTTAAAATTAAGTATTATGTATAATAACTAGCAGTTAAAAAAACTTGACTTCATGAAAATGCTGTTGCTGTGTAAAATAAAAAATAAGCTTTCTTTTATGCTTTGAAATGAATTACATTTGATTAAGTCGTCCTTTTACAATTTAAGAATGTGGTTAACACACATTCTTAAATTGGACAGGTTTTATCTAAATTATTAGTATAAAATATATAAACTATGAATTATTTTGTAACATAACTCAAATTACAAAATTCATTCTATATACGTTCAAAGTTATTATCTTTTATGGAATAACTGTTTTTTAATTTAGGTAAAAATTGGATTTTTAGAAGTATTACAAATACAATGCAACACAAAGGTGATCTGATTGAAGAGGAAGGACTTTTTATTACGGTTTCTAGTTCGTATTTATATTACATTTGATGAAAAGCATCCAAAACAGAGAATGCTGTACTTTCTTCTTCCATATATGTTATGAAATATTTCACACATTTAAAAGAAAGTGTTTCTTCAGAATCTTGCACAATTATTTCCATATACCTCAGACTTAAATGACAACATTTTTTTTAGTATGAATTTACAGTGTTTTTATGGAAGTTTTTGTTAAAATGTCATTAAGATAAATTTATTTGCACACTCTACGCTTTAACTATTTCCCCATTTGACACTATTGAAAGTTTTTATTCTTATCTTATTTATTTTAGTCTGCTAACGAAACTGAAACATCTAAAGAATAAGTTATTTTGAATATGTTTACAAAATATACGCGAAATTTTTATTTAAGTGAAAACGTCTATATACTATTCGAGAATTAATAAATTATCCGAAAAGTTTATATGCGCTGAATGCCGCGCGTCTATAAAATAAATCTTTAAAAAAACAGCAGACATTCAGCCAGCGTGTGCGATAAACGCGCCAAAATTGGTAGCGCGTTCACTCCCTCGCCAAGAGAGAAAAGTTGGTGATTCAGCCTGGTTTAGAGGAGCCTTAAGAAGGAGGGAAGGTTCAACTCAAACGGTGAAGCTTGGCGGCCATGTTACTGTTATCACTGTGACTTGTGCAAGGAAGTCTGTAATTGTAACATTTTTTTTTCCTTTTCTTTTTGAAGCATGTCTGCTTATATTGCATATGGATGCACAGATAGATTTTCGAAAAATATTCCTGGGATTACTATTCACTCGTAAGTATTTTCTTTTTTTTTTTTATGTAATTTCATAAATATGTTAAAAAAATGTCACAATGTCATGTTGTTTTCTTTCCAGATGTGACAAAAAAAGACTTCATAATAATCGAAACATGTTAAATACAATACATTTTAATGCTTTTGCTTACAGCTGGTATCTTCGTTCTTTAACATACAATGATATATGCTAGGATTATATGCTTGCTGTATAATTTGAACGCTTAGATAATTCGTTTTATAATTTTCACGAAAAGTAAGAAATCAATTGTTACTATTTTTATGAATTGTAAAGGTGTTAAATAAAGCAACGCTTTTCTTTATGTATTAATTATTATTCATTCTTAAGTTTTGTGAACTGTTACGAATATAATTTGTGCATTTGATCAAGATAAACTGTTCTGTTGTTAAAATGTTTTTGCATAAGCTTACAAATTTCTGGGCAGTATAGCGATAAACGTAAGTAAAATATTTACACAACTGAACATGTGAAAAGATACATCCAAAAATTTATATAGGTATATTTCTGTAATTCAGCTTAATTCAAGGTAATTTCTTTGAGATTCATAAATATGAAACGCGCATAAACTGAAATCATTGAATTCACATAAATCTGTTTTATTTTATTAATATTTATTTTCTTGTTGATATAAGGTTGTTGATTGTGAAAAGAATCTATCTAAAACTTTCATTTAAAAAAAAAAGCAACATGTTACCATTTTTTTTAGATAATTATCTGCTATTAATTTCAGGTAAAAATGATTCTTTAATAAATTATAATAATATTGCGAATAAATCAGAAATATCACTTCTTAAAGAAACAATTGGAAAGTATACCAGAGAAGTTGCTAATAAAACCTAAACAAATTCTAGAAATTATGCAGAAACATAATTTGTAAAGGCTTTAATGTTATGCACATGCATTTAGATTTCGAAATATTTCTTAATGATTTTCTGTACTTAGTAAATTACAGATATCATCTTTATAACTTTAAAACAAAAAACTAACAATAGCGAAGCATTTCATTATACATTTAACATATTTTTACAGGAAAATTCATGCATAGAACAGCTTACAAACACGTACGTTTCACTACCGTATTGCAATGTTTTGAAGTAACAAACATGGACGCCGCTTGTTCCGTGGAGTTTCGTTCCCCGATAGTGGAGGAAACTGCGAACCCTCTCTCCTTCTATTCTAACCTCCTTGGTTTTTCTCTTGCTTTACCAAGATATCCATATAGCCAGGGCTTAAATTGCGTCGGAGCCCACCGGAGGCTGGCTCCGGTACTTCTTAGTTTTAGGAAAAATTCATAATTTTAGCCGGAGCCCTAAATAACAAGGCTTTGGCACTTCTTTTATGTAACTGAACAATAATTTCAGTAGAAATCTGGTCTTGGAAACTTTATTTTTAATAATAAAATTATATTAAAAATTGCTTATTAAATTCTAATTTATCACTTTGCATTTTATTAAATTTTAATTATTTAATTACTTTAACCATTAATTTTTTTATTAATGAATTATTTAATTTTTTAATTGTTAATGATTTTATTAGTCATCTTATTCTCTTATTTATTCTTGTTCCTCTTTCCTGAAGGTCTTCTATAGGGCTCTGGTACTTCTAATTTTTGAAATTAAACCCTGCGTATAGCTGACCGTTTTGTTTTTCTAATATGCTTCCTTAGGGATTATGACAGCCATATACTGGTAAAAGGCCTTAGACCATTTACCAAAGCAAAGATCTGAAATGGTTTATATGGTAAATAAGAGAGTCGTAAGGAAGGTTATATTGTAAGAATTTCGTTTGGTATGAAAACTTGAGTTTTCATAAAGGAAATGGATAAAATGCAGATATTTTTTCCCCATGAGAGAAAAGTTCTAAAACTACTTCAACTGTTTTATTTTGTAAATGAAGATAAAATAGCACCTGATATGTGTATGTACTAAAGAGGACTTTAATTATTTAGTGAAATAAATAAAGACTAAATTTGAAATTGTAGTTTAAAAATAGGTTTTTATTTGATTAAAGCACTCGAGAGATAACTGCCTACAGGAAAGAATGCCTTCCTGGAGAACTTTCTAAGGGAAACTGGCTCATATACACGTTACACATAAGGAAAAACACAAAAACGCCTATGCAGCCAGCCCAAATCATGTTTAGAATAATTAATTTGTTATTTATTATCATTTGCAATTATTAGTGGTAAATATGTATTGAAATCCATTTAGAGCAAGATCTGCAAAGAAATGAATGCGGAAAAATCTAAATTCTCAGAAGAGATATGAAATTATCTGATTATAATCAGTAGAATTTGCTTTGAGTTAATCCATATTATGTAACGTTATCAAGTGGCTAAAAGTATAAAACACTGGTAATTAATTCTCCTTTCCTTGATTTATAGTAGTTGAATGAAATGATCATAAGGTAATTTCATGACAAAGAAGCACTTAAAAGTCTATCATGCCTGAATCCTGCTTGAATGTTGAGTCATAAGGGTACAAGATCTCAAAATATATGTTAGAATGTGTCCGCGGTCAAAAAAGGGTTGGAGTAACTCCTATACATTTTGTGTTCATTAAATAATCTTGTACAAATGATTAGGTAAAGTTTTTTAAGTCTTTTGCCATTAGTTGATCCATTAGCATGCTAATATAGTCTAACTTCATGCTTATTTTTACCCTATGTATCAATGATTTCTTATTATATACAGATAATATTAAGTTTTGGTCATTATTCATACTGTCAATAAATCAATATGAAGAATACATTTGTGATTTAAATTGAAAACGATTAGTTCAGTGTTTACAGATTCATGTGATGTAATGAAAGTTTATAATAAAATTAAGAATATTCTGTGGTTTATTTTCTTAAATGAAACTTTGTTTTTCCTCTGGAAAAAAATCCAAATAGCTTTATGTAAGAATCATTAAAGAGATCTTCATCAATAACAATGTGTTAATTAATGGAAACTATATACTTGTGTCTATATCAATAATATTTTCCTTTGAAATCTCTGTTCAAGCCTTAGTAATCTCAAGGTGTGAGATTTATAATGTTGTAATATTCTGAAAAGTCACTTGACTTTAATATGTATGCAAGTTTCATGAAAAATTAAAAGCTGTATAATTTGCATCCATACATAAAAGCAAGAACTATGTATACATAAATTCTACAGTTTTACTGTGTGGAGCAAATCAACAAAAGCATTATCAAAGCATCACTAGCAACAGTTTCATCACAAAACAACTACATTGCAGAGCATGTTTCCAAAGTATATCAATTTTTAAAGTACTGATTCTACTGAAAATGTGTTGTTTACAAGATAAATAAATAGCTCTTGCATGCTTCGCCACTTTATAAAATTTTTAAAGATTTTATTTTTATTTCTGTTATTGGTTGTCATATATCTGCATACTTTTGCAGCCCAATGATTTATTTACTGTATGAAATTTATTAATCAATTCTCTTGGAATAATTTAAGTTTTCACTATTCATAAATTGTTATTGTAATCACTAGCGATTCAAAAATGCTCAATAACAAAATACAGTAGCATTTTCAAAATCACTAAGATTTACACTTATATGAATTTAAGAATTTTAAAGCACTTATTATATTTTTGTGGCATTTTTAATCATTTATTTAGAGAAATACCAGCACACTCTGATTTGTCAGCAGATACTGAATTATGATTTTCCTTTGTAATAATCAAGTGCGATTGTTATTCCTATTATGTTCTCTATCTGTATATGATGTTACTATCTATATTTAACTGAATCTGTAACTGCATATTTCATGCTGAAACTTTTAGTTCTTTTGCACATATTGTTGTGATACGTCCTAATAAACACATTATATGTCGATGTTTTGTAAAATGATGTTGCTAACTGTACTGTACGTGTACCATCAACTGGAGAACTTTACACTAACAATTTAGTAGTGAAATACTGCGACAGACTATGCAGATAAAAAACTGATTAATAAATTACTTGTGTAACTAGCAAGGATGAAGTAGTGACAAGATTAAGAGCCTTTTAAATTTATATACTGTTTTTAATTCATCATATTTTAATTTATAAACTATTTAGAGATTATTTTATATACAATATATTTACATGATGAGATATCAATATGCATGATCAAAAGAATCATGAATTATAAGAGTTTCATTATTTCCAATGGCATCTATAGCAGCTTTCTTGTATGAAGTTGTTGCAATATTTTCAGTACTGCATGGACTTTTTCTTTTCTTTCTCGTAGAAAAGAAATTCTTTTGTTTCTCTGCTTTTTTATTTGTAGGTTCATAGTTCACCATTTTCAATTTCGGCTTTTCGTTCTTTAATTTTGTAATCACTTTATTCAGTGTGTTTTCAATATCTCCAAAAGTTATATTATTTACTGTTGTTGATGTTACAAGTTTTGATATGATACTCAGTTTATCTATAATATGGTGCTTGGTTCCTGATTTTTTAAATTTTTGTGCTGATAGTTCAAGAAAGGGTTTTACATCATTTGATTCTTTAGTTCTAGCTGGCTGTTCTCTATTAGGTAATCTTGTCTTTAAAATTATTGCATGTATATGTTTACAGACACTTCCTTTAATCGTGGCATCTGTGCATGTGCATACAAATGCATCGTTACAAATTTTGCACCATTTACAAACAATGTTACAATTAATGCATTGTGTATGTATTTGAGTAACAGTATATTCAAGGGATACTACATTTAAAAATTTCAAAACATCCTTTCGCTTTGAGGGGATAATTGAATTTGCTGCTTGCAGCCATGCCTTTTTAACGTGCCAGGTGCATAGAATCCTAAATTTGGCATCACACATTACTGATGTCCATGCAGTATAATATACTGGTGCATCATCACTCGTAAAGCGGTTTACAGACAGCAGTCCAACTTTGTCCCTAATACACTGAAAAAATTTTTGCATTGAACCTAAATTTACTCTATTGCTTAGGCAAAAAGCAGCAGGAAATCCTGAATTAAACTCGTCTATGACTAAAACTGTCGATAATTGAAAATCGTAAGCATTAGTCCCATGTGTGCTATCGATGCATATGCTATCGGATCCAAACTTTAAAAGCATATGCTTTTGAACATTTGTCATTAAGATGATGCAGAAGTCACTAATTTCCAAGTGCTGATCTGCTGCTTCTCCTTGGAATTTTACAAAAAGAACTGGATTATCATCTAAACATTTCATTTTTTCTATCCAGATCCTTAAACTGACAGCATCAGTTGGATGATATTGTTCATCATTACCAATACAGTAAGAATTAGAAATGTTATGTATGTCTTTTTTTGTCAATAAATGCTCCCTGCAAATGTCTTCTTTAATACTATTCCTTGTGGAATTTAATATTTTCTGTGGTGGAATGCCTTCATTTAACTTACCTGAAAATATTGCATTTATATGATAATGTTGTATAATAATGTCTGTTTTATATTGAATTTCACAATCAAGTTCATAAAGAAACTTACCTGCAATCACTTCTCGCAAATCTTTTGTTAATGGCAAATGTTCTAGATCTACTGTGTGTTTGGAAATATAAAATCTTAATAATGCCATTACTGGTAACTTCAATAGTAGATGGACAGTGCCCCTCTATTTTGCAGGTACCTTGTGATTTTATAGCTCTTACACCTTTACTTTTAGAATTATAAAATCCAGATCGATTACAAAGGAAGTAACTCTTTTTCCCACCTTCTTTAAGAGTTATTGTACTTCTCAAAAAGTAAGAAATTTTTTCCCTTCGTTCTTCCTCACTTTTCCATTGTAAGAAATCTAAATTTGAAGGGTAAACATTAGCCTACATACAATATAAAAGCCCATTATAATTGTGAACTAGTGAATCTTTAAAACAAAATTACTAATTTAAAACTAACCAAAATCTTATTTTGGCACTGATTGTAAATAGATACTGGTCACTTTAGCAGAATTTTTTTTCTCTTCAAGAAGAGGGACCTGTGTCTAATTGCTCTCAAAACCGATAGTTTTATTTAAAATCTACACTAAAATAAAGTTGCCTAATTTTAAGTCAGGGGCGTAGCAAGAGGAGGGCATCTGTCCCCGGGCGCAGAATCCAAGGGGCGCCAAACTGATGTTACGACATTTTAGAATTAAATGTTTTCCATCCTTGGTAAGCAGTAGAGGGTGCGAAACCTTCAGTTGTCCCTGAGCGATGAAAACCCTAGCTACGACTCTGTTTTAAGTTGTACATTGGCATATTTTTCTTCCTATTTGACAGTTACTAGTACTCGTGTTCCAGCTAAACAAGACTTAAAACATATTCCCCAAAGTTGTATAATAATGCAAGAAATTTATTCTTAAGAGACAAATTGTCATCAGACATTTTCCATAACATGAGTGTCATCTGGCCTATGTCTAAAGTAAAAAAACATTGTAGCCTGTTTCTTGATAACTGATACAATGTGTATAGGTTATTAAAATTTTAAGACATCGAATAAATTTCTTTAAGTAGTTTTAAAATAACATATAATAAATTTTAAGCCTCATTTACATATAATAAAATAAGTGTCTATCATTATGATACTAAACTTACGATTGAAGGTTGCCACTTTAATAAAGATTTTAACAATTTTTTTATTAGGTCCACATTATTTTTGATATCTTCATCATACATATGCATTAAGAGATCCGTTTGTGTAATAACAGGATAGTCTTTTTTTAATGAAGCACTGAATTACATGTATAAATAATTATGTAGCAGTACATCTCTATATATGTTTTTATTATTTAGAAAATGTTTACTTCATATTTCAAATAGTTGAGGAAGAGAAATATTACTTTGAAATATTTTTACTGAAGAATAATGGGGGTTTATCAGGCTAACAGAAAAAAGCAAGATGCTAAGGAAATTATTCTGTTATCAATTATACTCACAAAAATAGATGTATTTTATTCCCCAGCTTGATGAATGAATTTGCAAAAATAGTAATTTGTACTCAGTTTGGGGCTATTCAAATTAAAAACGTTTATCGCAGAAAATGCAAATTTCTAATATCTTACCTTCATATGTGTTAAATGTCATTTCAACGGAGTTAAGAGTGTATCCGTGTTGATCTCTTGCGTGATTTCTTAACTCTTCAAACGTTCTACATGAAAAATTGCAGGCATTAATAGGACATTTCAAATTTCCTTCAGCCACAACAGGTACTTTATGTACTTCCGGAATGTGTTCATATAAAACCTTTTTCTGTTTGTACTTTTTGCAGCAGTACATACATTCAAATACTGCTATCTTTTCATATTCCATTGTTATAACAAAAAGTTATGTACTACAATAGAAAATAAAAAACTTATTTTGTCATCAGAAATATTAAAAAATGAATAAAAACTGGTAGCATATGATATTAAAATATTTAATGTTTGACACAAAAAAATGGTAGCATATGACATTAAAATATCTAATGTTTGACTGAAACTAACACAGCTTGCTATTCTGAAACATTTTTCATTTTCCTTTCTTCAACAAAGGAAATTTCCGCTAAATTTATCTGTTCTCAAAAGGCAATATATGAATAATAAATAGATTACAAAAAGTTTGTCTCAAAAATAAATCCTTTACAATAATTTGTAATCACGTGTTTAATTACAAGCAAACAATACCTAAATTACCAATTAAAATATTTTATCAAAAAATTCTTTTAGCTCGCCAAAAAATATCACTGCAGAGCTCAGAAAACAAGCAACCGAAAATGGCAGGTAATCCTGTGGGGTAAATCTAAAACACCCGCTTTTGACGTCACATGTGACATGTACCGTTGACCAATCAAATTTTCCTGCCGAGTTGAAATATAGTCGCTCCCAGAAACAAAGCCAAAACCGACTCTATTTTGGTAGAGGTAGTAGAGTCGGTGTTAGTCCAGCTCTCTCGTGACGTCACGATGAGGAGTGCATGGACCTTATAAGAAATAAACTAATCCAAACAGGTTTTCTCCCTCGTCTGAGGCGTTGCCGGCTGTTACCTTGATCAGATCCGGAGGAGTAGGGACGACTTGCAGAAATTTAACATTGGTTGCCTATTGCAGCGTGTTTAATTGTCAAGAAAAAGCTAACGCCTCATGTAGCGCCTCATTTCACAAATTAGAATTTCTACATAGTTTTATTTTTGAAATTGAGATTGATTTTTAAAAATTTAGCATATTTATCAAGCATAATTAGCATTCCAAATAATTATAAAGCTATTGCATGCTTTCAGGACTGGATATTTTTTTAGCCATGCTGTAAGGAAATTTGTAACTACTTCTTTTAGAAAATAATATTTTAAATCTGAACTAATAGAAAATTTCAAACAAGCAATTTTTATGCTTTTTATTGGTGTAAATAAGTAAAAATTACTAAAATATTTAAAAACGAATTTTTGAAAGTTTTGTTTAAAATTCTAAATTGGGCTGCTTTTTTTAAAATTATAGATGAGTATTATAGCACAATTTCTATAAAGGAATTTTATTTCAATTATATTTCATAATACAATCCTTAAAAATGTTTATACATTTAATTCTAATATTAAAATTGTATTAATCGTAATAATTAATATTGCTTGTATTTTCTAGTGATTATTTTTTAATTTATCTTTAATTTTGCATAAGATTTTTTTATTGACTGTTAATTTACTTTATTAGCCTAAATCGGCGGTAGCCTAGAAAGGCTCTGTTTCGTAGTTGCTTTTTGCGCTGTTTTACTATAAAAGCCCGTGTCTGCTTGCAAATTGTAGTTACCAAATATTATCGCCCTGTATTATTAAATAATGAAGAATCTGCATGAATAAATGTATGTTTTTCGCACTGTGACAAAAACGACAGTATCTAGAGGCATAATATTTTGAATAATGTAATCCTCCACCCGAACATGGGCATCTGGACGGCCGAATTTCGAATTTGTTTCAATCTATTTCATATTTTGTAAAACTTTAACGAATTTTTGATTAACAAACTCAACGAGTTCAGAGCGAGCACTGTACGGAAAATAACAGTTTTATCTCCAGTCGGAAATTCTAAAGCTATGCTGTTTTCAAATGTATGTGGTTTACGGGCGAAGAACATGATATTCAATAAATATAGGTAACACACAATACTTTAAAAAAAGGTTCCTTTTGTCCGTAATATAAAATCTGAGTGCTTCTAGATTTTATTTTATCATTTTTTCTCCCTTCATTACGCTCAGGAAATTTTATGCTCCGAAATTTACGAGTTATTAAAATAACTAATCCACTTTAATGTTAATAGTTTAATGATCACATAATCAAATAAATATGATAATTTCGTAATGTTATTATAGTTTGGAAAATCACTGCCTGAAAATGTTCATTAAATTTTTTAAAAAAATTATCAGATCTCGTTTAATTTTACCTTATTTATTTCAAAGCATCACGTACTATCAATCTTATTTAATTTAACTTTATTTTTACGCAAAATTAAGTTCATAAATTTTGTGCGTAGAGTTTTTACCGTTTTACCAAATTAACGGTGTTTGTACAAGAATTACGCGTGAAAAAATGCGCGAAATGCAGTAAAAAGGGCTTTCATGAGATACTATATTAAATCTTATTTTAAAAAAAACTGTGGCTTTCATAATCTCATCACTAAACAACGTATCACATTTAATAATTAAAAAAGAGTTATGTGATACAAACGCCATATGTTTCAGTGTTAAAGTAAACCAGATCGTCCCTACTCTTTCATGCCGACATGTCGGTGACGCGCTCCCCGCCCACTGGGTTAGTCTTTCTCTTATAAGGTCCATGGAGGAGTGCGAAGAAATCTCTCTCCTGCATTCGAAGCGAGTGAACCTACAGCTCGCTAATTTATCAGATAAGCTAATTTTATGTTACTCTGATGTAAAATAAATAGGAGATTTTTAAATAAATGATACTATCTTAACATTTATTATATATCATGCTTTAAGACTTCAGATATCTGAGCTTAATCTTCTTAATACTTGATAAAAATTTTCACCTGGATGATCAAAAATTATTATTTATATTATTCTCATTTTTTTTTTTTTTTTTTTTGCAACACTTCATATAAACTTTCCAACACTTCATAACGCGAAAATGTTAAGCTTTCGAACTGCAAACGAAACATTGCATATTATTTTTCATTCATATGTAAACATGAGAAATATGAATAAAAAAGAGCGTTTTACAAGAACCAACCTTTTTCTTACAGACTTTTTTAAATAATATTTAATTTTCTTCAGTAAGGCAATAAAATGAAAGAACTAGCATTTTAAATTATTACATTAATTTTATTACATTTAAGTAAATTTTAGTGTAGAAGATCTTTTATAATAAACTAAATATTAAAAAGGAATATTTCATCATTTATTTATCGATATAAATGTATTAAAACTTATTTTAAATGAAAATTTTTAATGTCAACATTGTTTTAAACTGTCAAATGGTGCTATTGTTATTATTAAAATAATTATTAAAGTTGCAGTGATCCGGATTCTTACAGAATAAAAACCAAAGACCTATTTTTAATCTGTCACAGAAAATCATTTTACTTTAATTTTGCCGACTGTCTTTATTAAACACTTTTTTAATTGCGATATGAATTCTTACTATTCTGTATTACTCTTTAGCGAAACTTGATATGTTCACGTTAGAGTTTATGATCATAATAGTTAATTTCGTAGCTCTCTAGATCGAAATTTATGCCCGCAACTATGTGTGAGTTTTGATCTTTTGGATCACTTATGCGTATCGTTAAGGAATTGTAAAGGGGAAAAAATAATAATTCTCTGAAAATTTAATAGACAACATTTTGAAAGGAACACACTGCAGAATTATGTTTTAAATTTTAAAATATGCAAGGCAGTTAGCCGAGGTTCCCACATCTCGTTTCCGAAGCGAGCGCTATATTAGATCAGGAAAGTGCAATGATACTATAGGATACCGGATGTCCCTTGCAAAAGCTATTCATTCTCCCAGTATATTTAATCTTTTTTAATTATTTAGTCTATTGTATCCATTTAAAATATCATATATTCTATAGCTTTTGCAAAGTGTAGCATTTTGCTAATGTACGAAGTTTAATTTAAAAAACGTAACAGCAAAATTTTAGGGTAAAAAAATTCTAAGCTTTATAAGCAACGGGTGCAACAATATTGTTTTCAAGTTTTGTTTATATATTTTTAAAAATATAATTTTAATTACAATTTTCACAATAATTTTGAAAAATGACCAAAAAAAGTATAAAAAAAGGGTAATGTGGAAAACACAAATTTGAATTTTTAAATGAAAAACATCATTACTTTAAAATCTTTAAATGTATAATGACAAGAACATTAAAAATAAAACTGAAATAAATTAGATATTACATATCATTTAATACTATATGGTTAATATATAATCATAATGCACAGCGTTTCAGCAATATATTTACTATACATTAAATAGACCTGTAGTATTATGGACTTAATTAATTTATTGTTTACTTTTATATTTTACACTAGTTTTTCAGTAGAAATCATTTTAGCTCTGAAAACAAACTCATTAACCCTCAGCCTTTCGAGTGATTTTCTGCGAATCCCTTTAAAACTGTCGCTAGTTTTGGACAGAACTTCCCGTAAAATGTCGCGAAAATAACCTAAACCTCTGAAAATTGTCAAGCAGTTCTTTTGTTATTTCCCATCCCTCCCAGAATTTTACTTCAATGATTCCGCTGAGATTGATTACACTGGATATTGTTCGGTAGATGTGAGCTCTCAAGAGAATTGCAAAAGGCTAGACTCTCCGCGTCTTAAGGGTCAGGGTACAGCTGCGAAATTTAAAAGTGTCCTTCCCTTAAACAATCTTATCTCTACATATCTTCTCTACATATAATAAAAGAAAGAGTCTGTCTGTGTGTGTGCCTTTCGTTCGCGCTGCGCGTAAGCTAATAGAACCACGGCTACGAAATTTGCTACATAGGTACATCTACACAAGAGCCAGTGCACTTCGAAGCGATTTTTTCGAAATTCGAATTGGAATTTTTTTAATTTCATGTTTTGTGACGAAATCGTGTCATTTTGAAACATAATGGGCTATAGGAAAGCGAGATTTTACCCTACACACTCCATTTTTACATCGTCATGAAACGTAGGCACTTAGCTATTTTACGAACTTAAAATAAATTTCGTGTTTCAATAAATCGATTAAATACGAATTTATTTAACAAAGGAAGCTTAACACTTTTCCAATGGGATTTTTTCTAAAAAAGTTTATTTTTAAAAATGTACAGTTTAATTTTCTTTGATTTTTGAGACACGTTAAACTTTCATCCTTGCGAATGCTTTTACAAAAAGAATTTTGGAAAAATGATAATATTTTGTATTTTTAAAAGATTTTTTAAATGAAGCTTCTGAGTACACTTCTCACATCTCACATCTTTAAAAATGTGATTTTGGCAACAATTTTCCTGTCTTACTGTTGTTGATAGATTTTTGATGAAATCGCATCATTTTGAATAGTTTCATTCTTTTAGAAATATGGGTTTGGCAACAATTTTTCATCGTATTTCTTATGTCACTCTTTTTAAGATAATTTAAGATAATTTGATAGTAAAAATAATAATGGCGAATTATTTATTCATTTTGGAACAATATTCGTGGCTTATACTGGTTTGATGAAATTCTGTTCAAATTCATTTCAAATATTCCAAATCTTTTTATGTACATTGATTTCAATGCGATTTTTATTAGAAAAAAATTCAATGAGTTTGATTTTCTTACATAATTGTAATAACATTGTTCAACGCAAAATAACTACAAGCAGAAAGGCAAAGGTGTGTTAAAATTTCTGTATTTTGCTATATAAATTATTAAAATAACCAACCTACAGCCTAACAACTGAATGTCCGAAATATAACCCGGAACTTTTCTAAAAGTAACAAATTTCAGTTAAAAAAAACCGCAGTAAATAAATAAAACGAAATACTATGAAGAAAAGAAGCAAGAAAATTTACTTTTTTATGTTTGCTTACTTTATTTTTAGTCCAAAGGGGCAATTTGCTCTGAAGGACTTTTAATTTCGCTTTGGAATTTTTCATTGAAAACTATAAACGGCGTATCACTTTTCAAATTGTTGCCACTAAATATTATCGCTCTGTATTATACTTAAAGAAATTAAGGGGTCTAGTCTGGACATCTGGAGATCGATATCGGAAAACCAGTCGGGATTCTCTTTCCGCTCGACAGTAAACGGTAGAGCGAGTCTGACCCCTTCTAATTCCGTTGGCGGCCGAAGTGGAAATTCCGTCCGGAAGTGACGTTTATTGCATAGCAACCAGTCTCTCTCACTTCTACATCGCTCGAGGCGCAGGCAAAGGAGGTAGTTTGTTGTGAAAAAGGCTGTTTCGCACGTGCTTCACAGAAAATGGCAGCAGCGAAAAAAACAACTACCAACCAATTCGAATTAATGGTGTCATTTTTCGAAAAATATCCGCAGCTGTTAAGGGGAAAAATTGACAGCACATTGAATAAAGAGAATAGGAAAAAAATGGGAAGACTTAATGGATATTTTAAATGCAGAAGGAACTGGCCCTTCCAAAACTGCAGATATGTGGAGGAAAGTAAGTATAATTTTATATATGATCTTTTGCAAAATGGAAATATTTGAAAAGTTTACATCTTTGTAAACTATTTGTTAACAGGAACTTTATGTTAAAAATATTTGTTTTTTGTCTTAAAAGGTTATTCAACAATGTCATAAATCAAATAATTGAAGTATAGCATCGTGTACCCGTGGTTAATATTCCTATTGAATTAGAATTTTTAGCAACTGATGATTATATCAATGATTTTATTTATTCATAAATTGTACCAATAACGTAACTGCAGGTAAACTATGTATTTTAGATGTTATTAACTATTTTTTTTTTCTGAATGTT
Organism: Stegodyphus dumicola; assembly: GCF_044657685.1. Lineage (NCBI taxonomy): Eukaryota > Metazoa > Arthropoda > Arachnida > Araneae > Eresidae > Stegodyphus > Stegodyphus dumicola. The sequence goes on along the minus strand of NC_140778.1, from coordinate 8,548,558 downwards.
GTGTCAGAAATGTTAAAAAACATAATATATTTACATCTTTGCATAGATTTCCAGGTCTTTTCAGAGCCAAACTTTTATCTGTATTTACTTCTCCAGAAGAAAATCTTATTGAATTCTCTTACTGACAATAATTCTCATTCTGACAATAAATTGAAGACAAAATTCAACAATAAGGAACGAAGTCACTTTCTGATATTATTAAAAAAAGGAACAATCTCAACATGACTCCATATTTGTGCTAGCCAAATTCTCAGTTGTTTTCTATGATTCTAAGATTTTCAAAATGTGTTCTATGGAAAGGGGTTTATTCTCTCCACTAATTACAGTTCATTTAGTCAATGATATAATTGTTCAAAATATTTAGAACATTTGTATAAATTATTTCTTAATATAAAATATTTCATTTATCTTTAAAATTTAATCAACCCAATTGTATTAGCTGCCTGTATGCTGGAATTGACAGGTCAAGCAGAAAGCTGAATCTGAGTACTATTGATTTACCATGAATTTCATAAACTGCTAATGCTTGGGAATATTACTACAAATCATGTGCACGTTACACAACATAAATTTACTTTTATTATTCTATTAGAATGTATCTTTCTGTATAGCATGCTTATGAATATGATCTTGTTTTATATGATTCCTTTTTTAAGCATGCATAGGAGTACTTACACACGAATGATTAACAGGTTAGAAAATATTATTAGTATACTATATGAAAAAAGGGCTAATCTTTGGAATATGGTAACAGGTAGTTTGGCGACATTTTGGTAAGCGATAAAGGGTACTAGCTAGGACTTTAGCAGTGTACATGGATAAAGTCAAGAGTGTGCGCACTGCCATTTTTGTGCAATTCTGGGATTTTTTTAAAAGTGAAAATAGGTCGGCATGGATGATACCGCGTTTGTGCAGTTCTTAAAAACGCGGCAAGCAGTGGGCGATTCTGCACTTTGTCCCAATTTCGCACCTAATCTTTGTCATGATTAAGCACTTTTGTTCCATAAAAGTTCTAGCATAAGCCTAATTCGGCTAGCAGATTGTTGGGAAAAATATTGAGTAAAAAAAAAAAAAAAAAAAAAAAAAAAAAATGCCCTTTACTTCGCGAAAATGGCGTCCAAACAAAAACTAGCAGGTTGCTATAGCAGGGTTGGTCGCCAAAAAATCGCCAAGTTACCATAATCCAAAGATTAACCGAAAAAAGTGTTGCATATTTAAATTACACTAATGTCACTACATGTATAAAATTCTATGAAGTGTGACAAAATACAACATGAGCTTGCTTATCAGTAATTATTTTTGACTCGGATAAAATACAAATCATAAATTTCATCAATATATCTGCTTTATGTAGACATGGAGAGATTACAAATTTTCAATCAAGAAGAAAGCAGCTAAAATAGCTCAACATAAGAGAGAAACTGGAGGAGGCCCGGAAATTAAAGACATTTTGACACCATTAGAGGAGCGAGTTCTTGCACTTTATGGCAGCATTATGTCACGTGGAAACGATGAAGTTCCTGAATATGCTGTTGAATTTGAATGCTTTGTAAGTACATTAATTGTTAAATTTAAATCCTGTTAGAAAATAAATGCTAGAAGCTTTAATGACTGGCTATATACACTGTGAAGTAAAAATGTACATATGTTTCAGAATTATAATCCAATATATGACCTTCTGATTGTCCACATTCACATTTAATTATGATTCCTTGTATTAAATTTAAATAATATTAATCTTTTGGAATTTTAGGTACTCTTCTTTATCGGAGTCCGATTCAGATATGCATGCATGTTTATTTTCATGCATGCATACATTTCTACGTAAGTATGTGTACACATATATGCATATACATACATACATTTCTGAATCCGTCCCTATAACAGAAGAGTACCCAATTTTATTCCACAAGATATGTTTGTAAATTTTGCATATAAAAGTGAAATTCATTTCCAATTTTGTTAGTATCTCCTAGAAAAGAGAACATGTTTCTGCACCTAGTTTTCAAATTTGAAAATGCAGTATGTTTTAATAATTAGTATGTTTTTAGTTTTAAATAATGCATATTCATTATCTCGTAACATTCTAAAACCATACCTTATAACTTTTTCTTTTGGAGTACTTACATAAGGGCATACTAGTGTTATATACAATTTTTATAGCATTCAGTGAGTTTTAGTTTGCTGTTTCAATGATAAAAAGTTATTTTAAATGCTATAATTCTTTCAACTTCATTGCCTTAAATGAAAGCATTTTATTTGTATAAAAGTCTTAATAATACTTATTTTCAAAGCTCTTTTTTATTTGTATAATATTTCTTAATAGTCAATATTGTCAGTCATCAATCTTCACAACTACTTTTATTTCAGGAAAATGTTTCTCCTGAAAATATATCAGAAGGAAACATTCCACTGTGTGATGTCGACTTCAACTCATCATATGAGGTTATAGCCAGTGCTTCAAATGGTGGGTCAACTTTTATAAAAATCATTTTAAGAATTAATGTTCTAACTAAAATGTTCATGGTTTCCTTTTTATAAAATGCAAACTGTTTTATTTTCAAATCATTATTTAAAACTTAACCATTAATCCTCTAAAGCAGCCCTTATCTATTGTCTATCAATCTTACTTTCAGAACAAAAATGTTAAAATATACATCATATAGCAACAAAATGTTGAAGTGTATAATAAAAAATCCACAATTATGATTACACTGTTTAAAAATGTCATGCAATCTAAAATATCAATTAGTTCAATATTTGAACATTACACTGGTATGCAAAATTTAACGATAAGATGGTTTTGCAAATGTAACATTACACAGAAGTGTTCCACGTTGACCCAGATCATGCGATGTGTACGTTGTGCAAATGATTCAAAATTGGTGAAATGTGGAGTGTACTAATTTTTTATTTTACAATCATAATCACATGCAAGCCATCTTTCCAAGTGATGTCTTACTCATGTAACCAAAAAAAAAAAAAAAAAAAAAAAAAAAAAAAAAAAAAAAAAACTGAAAGCTTTCAGATTTTACATTACATCCAAAGGGGTGTTTTTTAACATTTTGTGTGCTACCTTTATTTATTAACTATCACGTTCTTTCCACTTAAACCATAAAATTCAGTTCAACAGCAATATTGCAAAATAATTTTTAAATGAGCATATCTTTAGAATTTCCGACACACAGTCTCGCGCGCTGGAGATATATTTTTTTTTCTTCCCCCCGTACAGTGTTGCTATTTCTGGCTTTGAAATCATTGAGTGCTTTAATCAAAAAATTTCTTACTGTTACAAAATAAGAAATCGTTAATAAAACAAATTCCAAATTAGGGCTTCTAGATGTCCATATACAGTGGAAGATTACATTATTGAAAATTTGATGTTTTTAGGTACCGTAGTTTTTTCTCAATGCGAGAATTTATCATAATTTGGATTAAAAAAACTGAGCGAGCCTTGCAGGTTTGCTATAATGACAATACGTGCCATGCAAGGTGCCAAAAAGAGAGAAAAGGCATGAAGTAATTTTAAAGCTAAACTGTTCTAATGACTGAACAATTCCCAAGATGGAGAAATATAGGACAAGTGAGCAAAACCATCCAAACAAAAATTCAAAAGGATGAAAATGCTCTCCAGAGGCTTGTGAAAGGATGCTGTGTGCTTGTCCTTAATTTTTGCACATCAACCTATTAAATATTGGAGATTATATTAAGGATTATTGTTTACTATAATTAAAATATAAAATATTTTTCAGATAATTTTTTATTTATTCTGACATGTCTGAATTTCAATTACTATTTTCAGATTCTAAAAGGAAACGAAAGCCTACGGCAGCACAGATAGCTGACAGGCTTCTTCAGAGTCACAACAGCACTGCACAACATCAGTTGCATATAGCTGAGTGCAAAGAAAAGGAAATCAAACTACTAGAATTGCAGCTAGAGCTGCATAAACAGAAGCTGGAGTTTTATGCAATAAAAGCAGCTCCAGCAGAAAGAAGAGCTGTTGCAATGGAGAGACTAGCTTTGGCAGCTGAGAGGCAAGCAATGGCTGCAGAAAAGCAGTGTGCGTGGACAGAAAATATTTTCCATTTAAAAAATAAAAAAGTTAAGACTGATAATCAAAAAATAAATTTTCAAATGAGAAAAGAAAATCTAAAATATCTGTAATGTGTATTTTTGTAATAAAATTGATTTAATAATAACTAAAAAAAGATAAATATTTTGGATATGTATTATTTGTGCTTCTATAACTTCAAAATCTAAGTCAAATACATATTATTCAATTAAAATATTTATTATCATTAGTTTTAAAAACGAGTTAAAATTAAATTATCTCTGATTTTAAGAGCAGCAGCTCTTAATGATGGTTCAAAAACTGTTGGTGGAATTGGTTCTTCTCTGCAATCATTTTCAATATCAGGTAATTTGTAATGCCTGCAAATATTATGAAACACTGCACAGGCATTTACAATTTTCCCAGCAGTTGTTGGTTCATAATTTAATTCTCTTGCATGCAGTAGACAGCGAAATCTTGATTTCAAAACCCCAATACATCTTTCAATGCAGTTTCTGGCTGTTGCATGCTTCTTGTTATATCTTTCATTAGCAGATCCTACAGTTGGGGAAGGCACAGGAGTCAACAACCATGGTTCCAAAGGATAGCCTGCATCACCTGAAGTATTAAAATATATTTTTCACACTTGTGAAAAGTAATTTATTTTTAAATACTTTGCAATTAAAGTCCCAAGTACTAAATACTTAATATATATTAACCAGAGAGATATATACCACATGAAAAACAATGAAACTTTACATAAATTACTGACACAAAACTAAAAAATTACTTTCCTAAAAGCCAAGAGCCAGTTTCATGATGCCTGGAAAGTGCATGCCGAACTCCTGAAGATCGCCACACAAATGAATCATGTGAACTACCAGGAAATTTCGCATTGACGTTGATGATCATCAAATCAGAATCGCAAATCTGAAATAAAACGAGGTCACATGAAATCTTCATACTGCTTTAATATTATTTTTGACCACTAGACATAAGATGTCAGAAATATACCAATCAAATTATCGTCAATCTAAACTAGAGATGTGTGTGTCGTGTACCCAATGGCTACCAAAACAATCACACCAGGTGAAGGGCATCTATATTATGGTTTGGTTTGGTTTATTACATTACGGCAAAGCACTCGAGGGCTATCTACCTTAAAGGAGGGATGCCTTCGTGGAGGACGTTTTAAGGGAAACTGGCTCATATACACCCATGCAGCCAGCCCGTTCGCGGGATTTGAGCCTCGGACCGAACTACCAGTGTTTAGCGACGTTACCGCTCGGCCGCTGGTGGGCTTGGGCATCTGTGGTGACACTGAATGCAAGCAAGTGACGTGCAGTCTCCTTGAAGCCTCCAGACATGCAGATCAGAATACTGTATGCAGAACCGGGACACGCAGATGACACTGTGCCACTCCTGTATCCAGCTTTATTGTCCAATGCACCAAAGTAGTCATCTCTCTATATGCTGCATTATCAAGGGAAGTTGAAGAAATGATTGCCGTGCTGTTAGTCCACGCTGCTGCAAAGTCGACGCTCTGTATGAACGGATACTGGGCATGCTGCAAACATGCCCATTTCCTGACTAATGATTTGTGATATAGTTATATGGTTTTTCAGGGCTGACCTCATAATATATCTGTCCTCTCGGGCGTTGACATGCTGCATGCTATTCAGTATAACACTCAGCAACCCATTGATTCCCTATTCACATGACTATGGTTGGATGTCGACCAGTGCGACGGGCGATTTCACGGAATGATAATCCACACTCTTGATAGAAAATGGAGTATTTTGCGGTTTCGCAGCTGAGTATGGTGGTTCGGTAAAAACTATCGAAACTAGTCCTGCTAAAATTCTGAAAGTATAACGCTGATTTTAGTGTTTTGCAGCTGAGGATGGTGGTTTGGTAAAAACCATCGAAACTAGTCCTGCGAAAATTCTGAAAATACAACACTGATTTTTGTTGTTTGTCTTCTGAATTAATGTTCTACTGTATTTATTTATGAGAGTTGGAACTTTAATAGTGGCAACACAGCTGGAAAAAGGCTATGCAAAAACCAAAGAATATCACGTATACCACACGTGAACTACATACCTACCTTACCTCTCATCAAAAAGACTCGTCTTGTCTACGTAATGCGCATGCGGAGTGACGCGAAGAACGGATCCTTGTATTAGCTCGCGGTCTAAAGTAAGTGTTGTCAGGATGTTTTCAGAACAAGAACAACGATATTGGATAAAAATTGAATGTGCCAGAGGTCGTACAGCACGACAGGGTCATCAAGGGCTTCAAGAGGCTTGCAGGGAATCTGCATTGCCTTACAGAACCGTAGCATGATGGGTGAAAGCATTCAATGAAGGACGCCAAAACATGGCAGACGTGCTGCGGCCAGGTCATCCGAGTGTCAGCGATGCAGACGTGCAAGCTGTTGCCGCACTAATGGACAGTGATCGCCGCCAAACGATTCGTCAGCTGGCCGGACAAACGAGATTAGCGCATACGACTCTGCTGCACATTCTGATGGAACGCCATGAGAAAACATAATTTCCATGAGAAAAATTGCTTCACGATGGGTTCCACATCAATTGACGGAAATGCAGAAATGGCTACGATACGATCCTGCCCGAATCCACCTGGAGCGCTATGAGCGCGAAGGAGATGCTTTTTTACGCCGTATCATTACGCTGGATGAGACTTGGGCCCGATCGTACCAGCCAGAACTGAAACGCCAATCAAACGAATGGCGTCATCACGAGTCACCACGACGTTTGAAATTTCGTCAGAACCCCAGCAATGTGAAAGTTATGGTGATTCTCGTTTATGACTGATGGTGTCATCCTAACGCATACCGTTTCCCCACAGCAGACCGTCACTGCGCAGTATTACTGCTCATTTTTGGAGCACAATCTCCAACCAGCTTTGAGAAAAAAAACGGCGACACTTTCTGCAGAACACTCTTCTCATTTTGCATGACAATGCTCGGCCGCATGCAGCTCAAGCTGTGACTGATTTGTTCAAGCAATGGGGCTGGGAAGTGGTTTACCATCCACCATACTTCCCAGATCTAAGCCCTTGTGACTATGACTTAATTCCTAAGATGAAGGAACCACTTCGTGGCACTCGCTTCCAAACTGTTCCTGAGACTCTTGCGGCAGTAGACCGGTCCATTCAAACTATCAACAAAACAGGCGCTGCTACAGGTATTCTGCGACTTCCACATCGTTGGAAACGGGTTGTACACAATGCTGGCGACTATATTGAAGGACTGTAAAACATGGTGACATGAATCACTTTTGTATTCCTTGTAAATAAATAGTTACCACTATTAAAGTTCCAACCCTCGTATTTTCAGTTAAATTTTTTTATGTAATCTTCAAGTGTTTGTTTCATATGTATGTTTTTTCATTTATGTTTATGTATATTATACATTATTATTGGAATTCAAATGGGTCACTCAGTGATCTACAGGTTGTCAAGATTAGAACAATTAATATCGTAAAGTTTGCATTAAAGTAAACAGTAAGTCAAAGTTATTAGTACTGAAATTGCAACCACAGAAAGCCCATGCATACACTGATACAGCCAAATCATTCCATTTCAACAAAACAATTGCAGTATTTATGGCTTTGACCACTCGTTTTAATTTTTGAGAGTGATAAGCATTTTGCCTGAATTTAATAGGTGAAATACTACATTATTATTTTATGCAAACAATGTAATATTTTGCACCATCACATACACTACTTGAGTAACAGAAAACACGGCCTGCATTTTCAGGGAGTAGGAAAAAAATCTCATTATTGAGATTTTTCAAATATTCAGACAGATGTTAGTTTTACTTACTTTCATCATCAGCACTGCCAGGACAGCCCAGAATTTTCTTTTCAAAGATCGCCTAGGCTCTTTCTTCCCTCAGAGTTCACGTCTCTGAAGAATAGGTTAAGACTTTTTTTTTTTTTTTTTTTTTGCATAATAAAATACTGCTGTATTTAAGGTACAATTTTCACTTTTCTGCAGTATGAAGGTAACTTGTTATGATGTGTAATTAGGTAAATCAATCATAATATGCAATAACATGTCTATGTAATTTTAATAGGATATAAAATCTCAACCAAACAGTTACACACACTATTTGACAAATTTATGTGTATGATTAAAATTTAGGGTGTGACTTGATGAAGCTGGTTAATAAAAATATATAACGCTTTGACTTGAGAATTAATTCTTGCACTTTCATGTGTAATTTTTCTTTCAGCATAATCCATAGAATATTAAGCACAATGAAGTACATAACACAATGAAGTTTAAGAATTTCAACACATTTTATATATTTATAACAGTACAGTTGTCAATAAGGAGATAAAAATAACCACGTTTTAATTGAACAAGTGGGAGAAGAACAAAATAGTGATAACTGGTACTTGCATTAAAAATGATGGAGTTCTAAATAGGAAGATTTAGTATCACTTCATTATTACTCTTTTATAAAGTTTTGATTTTAATACTACTGAGAAAAACAGTTCACATTTATTACCTTGTTAGTATGTGTGCCAGCAGCATTATGTATGAATCATATGATAACAATTTTTGAATGATCCATTAAAGAGCGATTTACTAGTGAATAAAGTATAAGAAATTTTCAACAAAAGTAATGGAAAGGAAAATAATAATAATAAAAAAAAAAAAAAAAAAATGATATAACTGAAGTTAAATCACAAAATATATCCTCTTGCATATAAATGCACACACACATATACATTATGTAAAATGGAAGGAAAAGTTACATACCAACTGCACATTCAGTGAATGGAATGATTTTCTGTTTATATAAATGAACCCTTGGCATTCTTCCGTGTCTTTCGGTGCAATTATAGCTACATGGGTGCCATCTACAGCACCGATGACACCAGGAAATCAAAACTTTTGATTAAATCCTAATTTAATTTTGTTTTGTTGGAAACTATTTATTGGAAATTTAATCCATTTGTTGAAAAGGCCAGAACAAATAGCATTTGTGACGTCTCGAATACACCGGCTGACAGATTTCTGGCTCAGCCCAATATATCGGTCATTACCTACGTATCTCTGGTAACTTCCTGACGCATAAAAGTTTAAGGCACACAAAACCTGTTTTAAATAAATATATAAATAAATAAATATATGCATAAAACTAATGTAAATATTTTAACATATGCAGTGAAAGAAACTGCAACACATTTTTCTCTTTATACCCTTTTTAAATCTAAATAAAAAAAATACACAAAACTGATATAATATCTAAAAGTAGAATCTGGTAATTAATTATAAAATCTGGTAACTAATAAATCAAGCATTCAAATATTTACAAGAATGTAATTTAACTGAAAATTGTACAGGAATTTAACTTGAATTATATACAAGAGAATCTGAAAACTAGTGGAAATTGACATTCATATTGGTACAATTAAAATTACTTAAATAAATTTTTTTAACTCAAAGCAATTTAACATGAAAGTTGAATTTAAGATGTGCTTAATTTTGAATATATACTGTGTATTCTTTAATGTATTACATTTTTATACACTACAAATTGAAATAAAAGTGGAGAGAAACAAATTATAATTTAAAACATAAAATTTCAAAATTTATAAATTATTCATCAAAAGATAAAAATTAAGTACATTAATATAGACTAGTTTAAAAATTACATTTTAAGTATGCACTCCTACTCTGTATGTGAAACAGAAAAATACCAAATATTTTCACTAAAATTAAATTAAGGAATTGCTTTTTTTATAAATCAATAGAGAAATATGAAAACTAGCGAATTCTTCCTTACCTTTAATTCAGGAGTTATTGCTGTCTTTGACGTCGATGTACCGGTAAAGCAGGGCTTTAATTCATTTATAAGGCCCATGCTATAGGTTTTGTAACTCGAAATAATGCAATGAAAGTGGAATCATCAGCATCAAAAGCATTATTTCTATCACGAAATACCCGAGTTCTTCGCAAATCTTGAGAAATCAACAAATCGGTTAAACACACTTCCAAAAAAGTATCCGTGAGCTCAGCCATCTTGAATTTAGCTCTAAAACGACAGTCAGAAAGTTAAACGGCAGCTAGGCAGCTGTCGGAAAAATTTCCGACGCGTCGATCTCTGTAATGATCGAGACGATGACACCAAACTCGCTCTCTGTCGAGTAGATCGCAAAAAACGACCCGTTCCTCCATCTCGACAGTGTCCAGACTAGGGCCCCAAGTTTGAATGACGTAATCCTCCTACGAATATGGGCATGTAGAAGACCAAATTTGAAATTTGGAATTTGTTTTATTATCTATTTCATATTTCGTGAAACTTTAACGAATTTTTGTGTAACAAACTCAAAGCCAACCAGCGGCCGAGCGGTAAAGTCGCTAAACACTGGTAGTTCGGTCCGAGGTTCGAATCCCGCGAACGGGCTGGCTGCATGGGCGTTTTCGTGGTTTTCCCCATGTGTAACGTGTATACGAGCCAGTTTCCCTTAGAAAGTCCTCCACGAAGGCATCCCTCCCCTTAGGCAGATAGCCCTCGAGGCTTTGCCATAATCACACACACACACATGTAACAAACTCAAAGATTTCAAAGCAAGCAATAGCAACACTCTACGGGGGTGGAAATAACCTTTTTATCTCTAGCGCGCGGAATTGTGTACCGGAAATTCTAAATATATACGCATTTTAAAATTAATTATCGACATTGCTATTGAACTGAATTTTATGGTGTAAGTGCAAAGAACATGATATTTAATAAATAAAGGTAGCACACAAAACGTTAAAGAAATGTCCTTTTGGACGTATTTTTTTAAAAAAATTTTATTGTTTTTTGAATATATGTTGGCGAATGACGCAGTAGTCGTGTATAATCTGAATATATAATAATTATTTGTGCTATTTTTTATTTGAAATGCATAAAATTCTCTAAAATAGTAGCATTCTTAGATTAAATATTGTCTAAGCAGGTGCAATGATATTTTAACTTCATTACCATATCAAATACAGTTTCTTTTTAATTTAAAAACTTCGGTCTGAAGCACCTTTTTGAATCATAGTATGAGTTTTAATAAAATTTGTAGTAGTCCGAATTTTTAAAAGTATTTAGAATTACTGAAATAAAAAAAAGCTAACTTTTTTAGAATTTCTTTATCAAAGTATTACATCTTAGGCCAGCAAGACTTGATTAGTAAAATCTGGGAAAGGATCTATGATTGTTTAGTAAGAAGTAAAAAAATAGTGCTCTAGGTCTAAGCAGTAAAAAAAAGCTTGTCCCTTTATAGAAAACTGTCACGTATGTTAGAAAAGATTTTGCAAGACATTAATATTTTAGCTCAAACATGATTTTTTTAAAATTTAGTCTCTTGTTTTGGAGATGGTGTTCAAGCATTTTACCATAATTTTATTTTCACATGTGCAGAATTTTTATATTTTTTTATTGATCGCTGTATTTTTAACTTCCATAGCATAAATTAAAGAAATACACATAGCAACTTCAGCCATAAACAGATGACTTAAGAGAAATTTGTTTTGACATATTATGTGAAAGACTAAATAAATATTAAATGCTTTTGCATTTATGTTACATGACAGTAATTAGAAAACAATAAGTGTAGATGCGCAAAAAACCTGTACTTATAAACCTTATGCATTTTTAAAGAAAGTACAAAATAGTTCAGAATAGCAGATGGCTTTCAGATCATTCAGTAATGTCATCGTAAGTATATTCTCTTCACGTTTCGGAAGAACTGCAGTAGTTCGGATTTGTCGTAAAGGACTAATTACACCCCTGGGGATTGGCGTACTTAGGGAACGGAAAAACAAGCTTTGAAACATACTCATACAAAAGTCCTACCTTTCCTTCGACAGATAAATGACAGATGTGATATTTAAACGCATGCTTTCAATCAGTTGTTTCCTTCTAACAAAGCGTCTTGCGCGGCTAGCAGGATCCTAGCAAAGTCTTGTAATATTCTCTCGTTTTAAATATGCTGTGTTCGAACTCAGACTCAAAGACAGGCATTTAAAGATTTTATTAATGCTTTCTTTTACATTCGGCGATTCAATATTTATTAAAAAAATAAACACATAAATAAACTTGCATAGCAGATCAAAATTATGTTGCTGTGGAAATGTTTCATCAACAGTTATTAGTAGTTATAACAGCATAACTAAATAAGCCCATTTCGAAATATGGATGATATTGTATTTATTATTTTTAATCTGAAACAATATCATGTTGTTATTACTAGATAAAATGGCTTAAAATAAGCTGACACATTATAAGAAAATTTTTTTAAATGAAAATTGAATTCACTTTCTTTCACATAATTTATGACTAGTTCTTCCAAAATATTTTAAAGCTTACTTTACTACATAACAGAAATGTTTCCACGTTCGTTGTTTTTATTTAGTTAGCAATTTTAATTGGGGCTGTTATATAAGAAGGCTATTTATCGTTGCTGTTGTGTTAGAGTACTTATTTTATTGTATAACGCAAATTTTGATCAATTGGTTAATTTTATAATGTATAGAGGAACTTCAAAAAGAACAAAAGTAATTTCCACCGTTATAATATGTCCTTAAATGGTTCCCAATAAAAACATAGTTAACTAAGTAGTATACTACATTATATTAATTAATTTACTAACCAAATAGCAAAAACATTTCAAATTCGAAATCCATCTTTTTACTAAGTACTTTTTGCAAAGTAACAAAAATTCTAATCCCTTTGCTGTTTAAATTAAAGATAAACAAAAAATGTTGTATTTTTTCCCCATGAAATGCTAATTTTATGTTATTTGTTAAAAACTGGGAAGTGCAAAATCAAAATCCTGGCGAAATACATATACTTATGAATGAACACAGCACACAAACATTTCTTCACCCTAAGCACGAACACAAATAATATTTTAAACAGCTTAAAATGAATCCAATTTCAAAGTATTTAATTTGTGATAGATAATGACAGCTGAAAACATTTTCCAATATTCCAAGATAAAATGAGGTTATTTCTCACATAGTTTCACAAATAAACTCACAAAATAAAGAACGCTTTTTTAAATTTTTAATTTGCAATATGTTAGATGCTTTATTGAAGAATTTGCAATAATATCGTTCTGATTTTTATTTTATCCAAGATTGCCGTTATTTTTCCCTGATGAGCAACTTGCTAATTATTAGTCCAATGTAGAGTCCTCCTTCTGTTTTCTCATAAAATCGCCTTTGTAAATTTAGAGTTTAATTTAGCAAAACGTTTTCCACCTAAGTGGTAAAATGTCTTCGTAAAGGATTCCCTAAAGAAATCTGCGTTGTATTTATGTTGCATTTAGGGATATTTTCAAAAACACACGCTGATGATTGTTATTTTTAATAGGTGAACAAAAGAAATATTTTTTTGAGAAAGAATATAACTTAACTGCATCTTATTCCTAGATAGCGAAGCTTGATTACAAACTCAATTTTTAAAATACATTTAATTATCTTTATGCTTGCCTTGTCTGGTAATTGTAAATGCATAAATCACTTGTTTTTTAAAACTAAGTGATCCACTCTAAGTTGAATAATTACAAATAGCATAATGTGAACGATCAATGAAGCTAGAACCGCCAGTTTATTCTTATGTAATTAATAAAAATTCATTGTTTCAGCATCCTAGTATCTTTCTTCTTCCATACTAAAGCTCACATTTAAGCTTTAGAAAATAATCATATTTCTTTCAATTACCATCCCTCAGTGGAAACTGATAAATAATAGTTTTCATGCATAACAAAGGTGTTTTACTGGGTATTCGGATATAAAAAAAAAATTCTCGAATAATCTGAGTTGTTAATATATTTTTGGATAACATCCTGAGAGGAATTCATTAATAATAGTAAAGCCATGAAACAGGTAAACTCAAAACGTCCTTGGAAGGATCAAAATCATGATCGATTCAGTTATTTAAATAACGCAAAGCTGCGAGGGCTACCTGCCTATGAGGAAGGATGCCTTCGTGGAGGACATTCTGAAAGAAACTAACATATTGTACAGGGGGAAAACTACAAGAACCAACCATGCAGCCGGTCAGTTCGCTTGTGATCGAACCCGAAACAGGTCGAACTGCCAGTATTCAGAGGTGTATCTTAACCACTGATGAGGCTTGGATCACAATCATGAATCTTCAAACTTATTCATCTAGACGTGCTGTCAATTTACCTTACAAGGGCATCAAAAAAAAAAAAAAAAAAAAAAGATCTTTTCTTATATTCTCCTCCCTTAAGAACCGGGATTCGAACCACAGATCTTCCAATTTTACTAGCTGGATCTGCTACTACTTGCACCACCACAGGACGCAAGGTATAAACCAGTAAGTCTTTATAAATGTACTAGCACGACAGCATTCATTATATGAATTGTTGAGCATTTTAACTTCGAAAATTAGATGGAATAGTATTTGAAAATGAATATTATGCTCAATTATTTTTAAGTTTTTTGTAAACTGATCATTGCCTTTCCAATTCAAAAAAATTTCGAATCATATCTAGATGCTAGATATATCATTAAAATATTTACTTGATTTGGCCACCCACTTAACTTACACGTTGACCATTTAAATAGAGCACTACCAATTGGCACATTCGCATCTCTTTTCTGTTTCGCATCTCTTTCTCGGAAACAAATCTACCTCTGTAGTAGATTAATGTATAGGTAGCAGACATTCTGTCACTGTCAGCCGAGCGGTAAAGTCGCTGAATAGTCGCAGAATACCGAGTTCTGACTTAAGTTCGATTCTAGGAGAACGGGCTGGCTGCATAGGCGTTTTCATAGCTTTCCGCATATATAACATATATAATACAAGCAGTTTTTTTAAAAAGTCCTGGGGCCCACCAGCGGCCGAGCGGTAAAGTCGCTGAACAACACTGGTAGTTCGGTCCGAGGTTCGAATCCCGCGAACGGGGTGGCTGCATGGCTGTTTTCGTGGTTTTCACCATGTGTAACGTGTATACGAGCCAGTTTCCATTAGAAAGTCCTCCACGAAGCCATCCCTCCCCTTAGGCAGATAGCCCTCGAGGCTTTGCCGTAATTAAATAACCTAACCTTTAAAAAGTCCTCCACGAAGAGACCCTCCTCTTAGGCAGACAGCTCTAGTATGCTTTGATGTAGTCAAATAAGCCAAAACATTCTGTTGGCGAAAAAGCAAGATTGAATTTATCGTGAATAATTTTTAATGCAAAAGTTGTACTTGTTACTAAGGAAAGAATTTATTTTTGTGTAAAATTCAGATTGCCTGAATTTTAACAATTCTCAGAAACGAAACACAAATAACAAGAAAATAAAAAAATATTCATAATTAATTAGGATATATAAACGATGTAATCATTAAGCATATTTTTAGTAAGAAAGAATATTTTGTAATAAATAAATGAAAAATATATTTAATATTAAAGAATCCTCTATATATCTCTACAAAGTATAAAAATTACAAATATTTTTCAAGGTGCATGTGTATATGTACCTGATAAAAAGATTTACATTGTTTATTATTCTAGCGATATTTTTAACCAGATGCATATTTTGCGTGAGGCATTTTCCGGAGATTTTTTTCACCGATATACATTTTCAGGATACTTTCTTGGCATTCGTTTTACTCAAGTGGTTAGATTAAAGTGTTATTTTGTATGCTGTGAAACCTAACTAGAATTTATTTTCATTCTATAGTTGCTTCACATAAATTTTCGATTTCATGTAATATTCAGTTTCATAATGGCATTTTGAGATTTACTATACTTTTCAGTTTTTTTTTATTCAATGTCGTCTACAACTACTTTCAATAAAATACTGATATATAATAGGGAAATATAACATACACGCGCACATACATGCTCACAAACATACATCACCATATGTATACACAGTGTTTTGTATGTGTGTTTACATATATAGATATAGTTTACATACAAAACCGTTTTAATAATTCCTACGAAAAATGTGATAAATTTTCACGAAATAAACTGCTTGCGCTTTCTATAGTTTAACATAGATGAAGATTTTAAAGTCTGAATTTAAATAATGATATTGTGTTTATATGTACTGTAATTACTGATGAAAGGATGTTTCTGAATTTAAAGTCAGGATAGTTTAAATTACTAACAGACGGCAAATACACAACTTGAAATCAGAGCCTTTGGAAGAAGCAATAAATTTAGAATTTACGGCAGCTCCATTTAATATAATTTCCAATTAATCTCATAATTAACAAAAGGAACAAACTGAGAAAGATCAGAGTTATAGATAGCGGATGCTTTTTTGTCCTTGCACAAAGGTAATGTTCTCCCATACAAAGTAGAAAATGTACAAAGGTGGTAAGCTTTTAGTTCAGTACCTCCTGGAGGTATATTTAAGTTGAAGTCAACTTGGAGATTCCTCTATTAGGTGTTTTCTTTGAAAAGGGTAATATCTTTTTCAGCACATAACCAGAAATAAGAGTTTATGTTTTCATTACTTAATCTTCAGAGCTGTATAATTTGGAGCATCTGCTCGGAAAACTGTTAACTTATTTTTCATCATTCATGAAAAGAATACACACCTGCGTAAATGTCTTGGAGAAATAATATCGTTAACAATTTTGCTACAAAGAATTTTTTTTTGGTTTCTATTAACATCTCGATAATACTCGTAGTATATAAATACTTGCATTGTAACTCTTATATAGTTAATTACAAGGAAATTGCATTGTAACTCGAAAATACATTTATTTTCTCAAGAAGCTCCTTTGACCAAGCTATTTACTTGTTTTCTACCCCCAAAGTGATTTTACTCTATAAAAGCCGAACTGCCTGATCTCATTCATCAGCCACTTCATCTAGTCTGCTGTTGTGTTATCTGCTGCTGCTATTTCGTGCTGTTTTGAAAAGAAGCATATATGGCTAGTGAATCTGAAGAAGAAAGTTTATTATCTAGCTCAGAAAGCGAGTTTTTATCTTCATCTGAAACTGAAAGTGATTCAGATGAAGAACAATTAAGCAAAGTGCGGGATTGGTGCAAGATAGACACTTCTAAAACTCTACCTGTTCCTCCTAAATTTCCATTCAGCGCTTTCCCAGGTTTAAAAATGACCATAAAGGATGCAAATGATCCTTTACAATTCCTCCTTCTCTTTATCGATGACGAAGTTGTAAACATTTTAGTTGAAGAAACTAATAGATATGCCTCCCAGTATTTGGCCGCAACTATATTAAGTCCACGAGCAAGAACACGCGCATGGACTGAAACAAATCCAAGTGAAATAAAAGTGTTTTTTGCATTGTTGTTATTGCAAGGAATTATGCAGAAGCCAGTGGAGAAATGGTTTTGGACTCAAAGACCAATAATAAGCACTCCATCTATAGGCAAAATAATGACAGAGAGGCGATACAGTCTCCTTATGAAGTTCTTACATTTTGAAAATAACGAAACTTTCGACAAAAGTGTACATCCTCAGCCTAAACTGAAAAAAAATTATACCTTTTCTGAAAGGCTGCGACAAAAATTCAAAAACGTATATATCCCTGACAAGTATATAGCTATAGATGAATCTCTGCTGGGTTATAAAGGCCGCCTAGGTTGGAAACAATATATAGCGACTAAAAGAGCTAGATTCGGAATTAAAATATTCCAATTATGCGAATCGTCAAGTGGATATATTTGGTGGTCTGTGGTGTGGTGGTGTATTTAATTATGGCAAAGCTCACTAGGGCTATCTGCCTGGATATATTTGGAATTTCGTACTTTATACCGGTAAAGGTACTAAATTTGATCTGCGATACGAACAATTTGGAGTTGCAACGAAAAGCGCAATGACGCTGATACATGATTTACTAAACAAAGGCTATAGCTTAACGCTAGACAACTTTTATACTTCACTTGAACTTTCAGAATTACTTATCGCGGGAAAAACAAATATATGTAGCACTTTGCGTGCAAATAGGAAAGGTCTTCCTCAAGAACTGAAATCAGAAAGATTGAAGAAGGGCGAAATTATGGCCTTTCAGAAAGGCAAAATATGCGTTCTGAAATGGCAAGACAAAAAACCCATTTCATTTTTAAGTACCTACCATGGTACAGATTTCGAAACTCTTTCGAAAAATGATAAACTCATACGAAAACCTACTCCTATAATTGACTACAATAAAAAAATGGGAGGAGTGGATAAAGCTGACCAGTGTCTAGCGTATTATCCAGTCATAAGAAACCAACAACGAAAGTATTATAAAAAGATTTTTTGGCATCTCTTAGATCAAGCCGTATGGAATGTTTCGTCATTTATACGAAGTGTGAAGGCCTTAACAGGCATCTTGAATTTAGACTGAGACTGATAGAGAGATTAATTGAAGAGCATTTAACACAGTTATCGCACCCAAATGACGCATCACAATATGGTAGCATCGTACGTTTAATTGGAAGACATTTTCCTTCTGTTATTCCTCATACTGGTGCTACTCGAAACAATCCTTCGCGTAGATGTGTTGTGTGCAATAAACAAAGAAATGATAAAGGAAAAATAATTAGACGCGAAACCAGATACTGGTGCGAAGAATGTAATGTAGGACTATGTGTTCACCCATGTTTTAAAACATATCACACTGTTCAGGATTTCTAAATTATGGTATGTTTCTTCATTACTTTTACTTTTAAAGTGAAAATGCTATTATATTTTAAATTCATCTTATCATTTTCATTACCATAACTCCGATATTTAGATAAAGAACTTTGTCTTTTTAGAAAATCTTTAAAAAAATTTTGGTTAGATGTATGCGAATTCAGTGAAAAGAAGAACTTTTAATTGGTGGTGAATCCCTGTCATTAAGTATCAAATCTGAGTGTAAAATATTTTAATTTTGAATGTATGTATTAATTATATCGTAAATTTAAAGATTATTGTAGAATATTATCAAGCGTTAAATTTTCAAGAAATATGAGTCAAAGCTACGTACAACAGTAAGAACTTATGCTTTTGCTAGTTAAAGAATAACTATTTATTTTCCCATTTTATTTTTAATTCACAATATATTTCATATCATTGTACTCATTGAATGTACTTAGTTTGCCTTAGATTTTGTTGAAGTGTATTTTTGTTCCCTGTATAATTTTTTACTTCATTTTAAATTTATTTTTAGTGTCATCATTAAAAATATTTCATTCTTTGTCTTTGATATTTACGTTATAAAAATATTAAATTAATTTTTTCATTATATTTTAGAAATGCTTTGCATTTTCATTTTAATTAAAAGTCATTTCACCGTATTTACAATTGTAAATACTAATCTAATGAAACATAAGAAAACTTTTCATTATATTAAGCAAAATCTGCCTATGTATGATACTTAATATTTTTAGTGACTCAAAGAGATATAATACTTGAATAATAACTGTATTGTGTCAGAGTTCTATTCCTGGTAAAGCGGAATGGCTACATTAAGTATTTCGCGGTATTTTTTACATTTAACACGTATTTAACGAATTGTAATCCGAAAATCTGCATGAACGGAATTTTATACTAATTAGAAGCCAGAACTACTATATTTGACTGCTACTAAAATGCTTCAGATTTTTTTTTTTTTTCATTTGTTGGAACTTAAAAGGAAAGGTAGTAGCCTAAGTAACAATTGTTTTGCACATTCGTAAACATTCTTTGAATTATGATTTTGAGGTTTTGTTAAATAACAAATATTAGCGTATTAATTCTTCGCTTCCATTTCCTTGAAAATACATTTCTAAATCAATGAAAAAAGGCAACTAAATTAATAAACTGAGTTTTTTTAAAGCTTTAATGTTATTCTTTATTAACAAGTTTGATATCGTAACAAACCTTGAACTGAAGAGGAGGCTCATACAAATAGCAATTAGGGCTAGAAGCATTACTTATATATATGTTAGATGCAGAAAGTTGCTCAAATCTCGAGGTAAGCTAAAAGGATAAATTAATGAAGGATGCTGTAAAAATTTGAGGTAAGTTCCCAAATCAGTTGGGTTGGATTAGATCCGTAAATTACGGAATAACACATTAAGATTATGAGAGGGACTTCTTTCAAAGAGGGCGTTCTAAAGAGAACTTACTTAGGTTACTTATGAGAAAATAATCATAACCTTTTCATATGGGCTCTAGATTTTATTTTTTTAAATACTGAAGCCATTTAGTCAACTATTCAGTCAACAAGGAATAGAAAAACGAATCGACATAAAAGTATATTAAAAAAGACATATATTTTCTAATTAATTAGCCTTTGATTAATTCAGAGCGAAGTGTCAGATTTTGTTTAAGAAGGGGCTAACCAAGTTAAAGATTCAATCTTTGACATGTTTTTATGTGTAAAGTAGCATAGATATATACTAAATTTTTAAACATGTATTTACACAATCTTATATGTTGCAAAATATATTTTGTGAATATCCATAATCAGCATGTTAAATATAACATATTAAAATAAATTAGTATTTTAGATAATTAGATTACATTTATTGATTAGTAAGGAAGCGAAAAAATTTTCTAAATTATCGATATAGATAAAACCGAAAATTGAAACTAAATGAATCACGAATCCAAGGCATCAAGCAATACTCAGTGCTAGTGTATTTTTTAGAAACGAATTCTTTTTTCTTTAAAAACCAAGCCGTATATTCACAAATCCATCGATAGTTTCTTAAACATTTACGTATTAACGTTTGTAGCATTCTTCGTTGTGATTAAGTTCATTTGAATAAAATCGGGTATGACGTTTTAAACTGTCTTTAGATCAGACCATAATTTATATCATTTCTGAAAACGTAAAAGGACTTGTGAACAGAAGAAATATTTCAGATGAACTAACAAGGATTTAATAGTTTTAAATCATTGTTGTTATTTTAACATAAATATTCACATACAAATAAATGACCCTTGAATTTTTTCTGTGTTAAGGTAAATATTTTTCTACGCTATGTAATTATTAGATTTGTCTCTGCTATATTAAAAACACTTTTTTGGAAACAAATGGGGGGCATTTTGTTACGATTTCCAATTTTTTTCTGTTTATTGGAGTTGCATGAATGAGTTGAATTTTAAAGGAGTAACCTTTAAAATGAGTTTATTGGAGTTGAATGAATGAATTAAATTTTAAAGGAGTAACCTGATCTTTTAAAAAAGACATAATTGTCTGTAATGTAAAAGTTTTTAATTCGAAGGTAAAATAATGTACAAATTAGAGAAGTAGAATCGACGCTGTTTCCTTTTGTGCACTTTTCAGGAAAAAATATAAACAAAGGTGAGATGGACAGTGCAGTGTGCGTAGAAGTTGCAAATGAGTTACCAAAAATAGTTTAAATCAGCTTCCCAGGTTCTGTTATAAAAATTGTTAGGTTTTTCACATACGATTAGTATACTAAAATATGCTCACCTTCGAATTAATTTAATTAAATCAAAAGATTTGAAATTTCTCCTTTCACCACCAGGACAATGTCATCGTTAATCCATCCTTTTAGCATGTTGAACAATAGTGTGAAATTACAATATCTGCGTCATCGAATTCTTCAATAAAAATAAGAAAATGAAAAAATCAGAGCCCTGAAATTCTTCTTAACCCCATTGCATAGCATGCACTACAAGTGAATTACATACCTAACATAATGTTGGTAAACGAAGAAAAAAGAAAGGTTTAGTTCAGTTATTATATTTGTTCAGTTATTATACTGTGTTCTTTAGTCCTGCGCTACGCTCAGCTGTAATATTTAATCATTGAAATAAACTGCTATACGATCTAATTCGACGAACCTTTTTATTTTGTTTCAAAAACAAGGCTTTGAAATGTATGAAACTACTGTTTTTCGTTACAACTCTACAAATCGGAAGCCAAATGCTTTGCTATCCTAATAATATGTTTCATATAAACTTTACAAATTAGTTCAAATACCTCTAATTTATTGTAGAAGAGATGTATTCTTGCACATCTGTTTATCAGCAAAGCCAAATCAGTTGCTAGAGGTCATGTGTGTTCAAAATTTCAGACGCTAGTGCCATAATTTCCATAATCTTTTAGTCTTCTGCATAAAAACCATACTTAATACTCAGTCCTTCAGGATTTAAAATAAAGATAAATGTATGCAATATAACTGATAGTAGAAGTCTTTTAATTTTCCCACTACTATCACTTTATCAGATTTTGTTTCGTGGGTAAGATTAAAAGCACGATTTTACTACGTAATATATATGAAGGTAACTGAAAAAATAAATGGTAAATACTGAACCTATGTGTGTACGTGAAAGAAAGAGCAAAAAACAAAAACAATGTTGCTTTGAAAATGATTAAACTTTGTTGTCGCAGATGAAATTCGAAATAACACTCGAAATATTTCCTCTGCGTAAGCCTTAACTTTTAATATATATATGATTATTACAAAATGATAATTCTTTAGGGTCTTCCTTTAATCGATAAAAAATAAATGACAGTTTTAACATATTTTTATTTAATTTTTAAAAATTTTTACATATTATTTACAATGAAAAGAAATCAATGCGCAGGAAAAAAAAAAAAAAAAAAAATCTGAAAGGTTTCAGATTTTAAATTTACGTCCAAAAGGGCGTTTTTTTTTTTTTTTTTTTTTTTTTTTTTTTTTTTTTTTTTAACGTTTTGTGTTTACTTTTATTTATTTACCTTTGTTAACGTTTTGTGTTCACCTTTATTTATTAAATATTATGTTGTACGTACTCAAACTATAAAATTCAGTTCAACAGCAATATCTCAAATTACATATCTTTAGAATTTCCGAAACAGAGCCTCGCCCTGGAGATAATTTTTTTTTTCCCGTACAGTGTTGCTATTGCTCGCTTTGAAATCGTTTCGTTTTTTTAATCAAAAATTCGTCGAAGGGTTACAAAATCTGAAATCGATAATAAAATAAATTTCAAATTCAAATTAGGGCTTCCACGTGCCCATATTCTATGGAAAATTATGTTATTAAAATCCGGTCCGGTATGTTATTAAAAGAGGTCCGGGGTTCGATTCCCGGCAAAGGCGTTGCATATTTTTCATCACTCCTGCTTTCCAAAAATTACCTAATTTCTCTACAGTGGCGCCCGAACTAAAAGGGTGTTGGATGATGATTCTCCTCCCCCTGGATTTGGCGAACTAAAAACCGAGTTGCAAGATCCCATCTTCTTGGTATGCCTTCGTGGTGTGGTAGTCTGCACGCTCAGCGCATAATTGAAAGGTCCATGGTTCGCTTCCCGGCATTGCTTATTTTTCATTTTTTCTGCTTCCAAAATACCTAATGTCTCTACAACGTAAAAAATAACAAAAATTGTGTTTATGATTTCTCATTCATGAATAAGTTTTTTGATAAAATTATTCAAGCTAATTTGTTTTAAGTGCATTCTGCACTCTGATTTATCCCAGTTTAGAAAGTGTGTCTAGAAGAAAAGCATTGTTTGCATTTTATTCTCCTTCGAAAAATGTTTCAACACTTCAAATGTACTTACTGCCTTTTTTATGTCATACTTTCTCTGTGTATGTATATCGTACTTCCTCAGAACGATATATGTATAGAGAGGACTGTCGTACTTCCTCGGTCCTACTTTTACATCGCACTTTATCGGAAGCTCATTTGATTTAACTGTAAGCGATGAAAAATACTAAGCTTATCTGCCTAAAGAGCGTAATACTTTCGTGAAGGATTCTGTAAGGAAACCTACCTCACATTTGTACTCCCTATGGAGAAATCCACAAATGCAGCCAGGCATTTGCCATGATTCTGGCCCAGGTCGAAAACTCAAATTCTTTGGGCTTATCCAATCGGCCATCAGAAGGCCCAGTTTTATAGAAAATTACTTGAATCAAGTCATTGAGAATTTAATAATTTGTTGTTACATGGTATCTGCTAAATAACTTAAAGATGACATAGATTTAAAATTTTAACATAGTACAGCGGTAATATCTCTGAACACTAGTACTTCGAGCCAGTGTCTAGTTCTGGCGAACAGACTGACTCCATGGAGGCTTTCATGGTTTTCCTTATGTGTTAACGTCAGTGCCAGCCAGTTTTCCTTAAGCAGTTCTCCACGAAAGCATGCCTTCATTAGGCAGATAATACTTACGAATACTTGTTTTGCCGCAATCAAATAAATAAAATTAACCTAAAACACTTATGTGTTTTTGCCACCTTTTAAAGGACGTTTTACACACAACATCCTCCTGTAACAGCAATGAGATAATTTTACTTGATCGCATATTTCATATTGATATATTTTACCCGTTCCAATATTCAAAAGGATAATTATAACACTATTTTGGCTGATTATAGAGTTAGAAATAGATTATAGAACAGATGGACATAGATGAGAGAAATCGATCTTTACACAGAGCTTGTATCATTGTTACATTGTGGTTGAACTGACTGCTTATATTATATACAGGTAGATAATATAAATTTAAGAATACCAAATTTATGAGTAAAAATATTACTTTAGAATGAATATTACACAAATATTTTTCAGAAAAACAATTTAAGGTGGAAATATTGTGCGATATGCATTCTAAAACAATATTTTCCTCCTTAAATTGTCTTTCTCAAAACCGTAACAGGTTTTATATGTAATATTTTATAAAAGGATTTAAAGAAAATTTAATCAGTTATTCTTTAAAATTTCAACTTTCCTTGAAAAGAAAATGTATTTAATGTGTTTCTCCTCAAGGTATGCTATTTAGATTATTTCTTGACTTCCTTGTAGAATATTTACAAACAAATAAAGCTGATACATTTGAGATCATTTGATATTCAAACCATATATTTATTTATTTTGAAACATCTTAAAAACTCAGATGCGGACACCACATGACTTCCTTGTACGACAAATAAATCAAACGCAATTTTTGCTAAACTTCATTTAAACCTATTTCGTTTGAAAATGAGATACGATCTTCCTATTCAAAATGCCCCTTTGGCACTGCCGAAAGCAATAAAAAAGGGAGGCGCACAATTAGATGTTATACAGATGCCCCATACAGAAACTTTCATCATTCTACGGTTAACCGTTTTTTTTGAGTTATGCGATATACATGCATACATACGTACAGACATACGTCGCGCTAAAACTAGTCATAAGTCCCAAATATAAAATTTCAACATTTTATGTTAAGTTATGCGACATACGTACGTGTAAAAGTCATGATGGAACTATTCAAAATGGAAATTTCCTTTGAAATATAAAAATCGAAATATTTCGCGATTACAATACTTTATTTATTTCTTACAAGTCAAAACGGTGTCATAAATAACTAACTACTAATAAATTTATGATGCAATCTAAAGAATTATTTAAATCTAACACTTTAAACTGGAATAAACTTATAATATTTGAAAATTAAATATAAGCATAATACTAAAATAAGTTGCGAATAATTTGTATTCGAAAAATTGGAACACGAGAGAAAAAAATTCTCACAAATTCCCTTTGTATATTAAAAAGTATTTCCTCAGAAAATAAGGAGAAAAAAATGCAAGATTAATTTTTCACCATTATCGAAGCAATTCCTTAAAGAAACTGAAAATTTAAAGCATTTTACGTAGTTTCTCTTACTGATGTATTATGACTAACTTTCTGTATTCGGCACACATCTTGATTAAGGTACGAGTAATATACAGCATATGTGTTAGTGTGCAATTTATAAAGTAGCCAAATAGGAGATAAAATACTATTTTAGCAACCAGTCTCGTGACGAAGATACCATAGGGACAAAAACTAATTTCACTCGCTAAATTCAACCATGGAGGTAGGAAAGGGAGGAGGGGCCATTCCGCGCTAGAAGTGAAGCACTGCTTTGAAGCTTGGGTCACCAGACGGGGTGTTATTTGTTTACATTCAGAAGCTCGCTTGACAAGATTCTGATAGTATTTCGACACACGACAGTTCCATAGAAATCGAAAAAGGGACACTCTCGCATGAAAGAAACATTCATAGTGGGATGGATAATAGCAATTTGTATAGTTTACTGACATTTTCGCAAAAATCACATCTTGGTGATTTTTCGATAACTAACAGCGATTTTGATTATGAATTTGTTTTATAAAATTCTAAGCTGTTGCACTACAAAAATATAGATTTTAAGAAAATTGCTAAAAGAGATCTTCCAAAATTTATTTTCTAGAAGATTTGAAAAGTTTGAAACTTGATGGCTAAATGTAAATATAAAATTATGTATGTTAAAATATTTGTAATTAGGCACATAGGTCAGATTAAGTTTTTATTAAATAGAGTAACGCATGCAAGGGCTATCTGCCTAAAGAGAAAGATGCCGTCGTGGAGGAATTTTGAAGAAAAACTGAACTTTGAGTGGGTATTAAAAATAATACCCACTCATTATAATTTTCATTCAAATTATATTCATATATATTTTTTATGTAAAACTTTCGGGTGTATGCTAAATTAGTGTAAATTACTTTACACGAAAAATATAGTGAATGCACAGAAATTAAAGATTTGCACATGCCGGGAATAATAAATAGGAAATATGTATGGGTATTTATGCATGTGCTTGCAAAAAGCATGTATCTGCCTTTGACAAAATACTTAAATATTCATTAAATTATTTATAAATGTATTTGAAATGAAGAATTTATTCACTTATAAAAAACTGTGAAAGTACTGTGAAGAAATCTAATGATTAAATGTATCTAATTTATAATGATTATAAATATTATCTAAATATATAATAACCTTAATATTGATTGAAATATTAAGGTTAATATGTTTACAATTAATATTGAATTGTAAACATAAATTGAAATCCTGTTGACAAATACGTTATAAAACTATTTAAGGAAGAATTGTTCGCATTGGAAAGCAATCTGTTAAAAGGTATTGTAAAGCAAATGCTATGAGATGCGCACTTCAGAACGTAATAAAGAGTTTTGGAATATGTATTGTTGAAATGAAGGGTAAAAAAAATCTGATAAGTATAATTAAAAGAATTATTCCCTTTACATTTTATAATAACTCAGTTACAAGTTTTAAATAATAATACTTAAAAAAAAAAAAAAAAAAAAAAAAAAAAAAAAAAAAAAAACTTATTTTATTCCCTTTCAGAAATGTTCAGAGAAAGTCAAATACTATTTAATACCTATTTAATTATTAGGAATTAGCGAAATACTTATTTAAAGTATTTCGCTAATTCCTAATAATTCTCTAATTTAAAATGAACCGAATAGAGCATTAATTATAAATTGACTTACATTTTTCGATTTAAAAGAAGCCAAAAAATCATGTCATATTTAAGAAAGTATTTTAGGAAGAAGCTCTATAAATAGAAAAGAAATAATGCATAATTTTAATATTAATAATACAATAATCTTTGATCTTAATTTTTGTACCTTAACCGAATAAAATCGAATTACCTTAATTTTTTTTTCTAATGTAATTAACGAAAACTTGTGAAAATATTTCATTCAAATTAAACCATTCTGAGAAACTGTCCTGTGAAAAGTATAACATTTAATTCCGTTCAGAATGAAATGTTGTTTAAAAATATGTTGTTTTCACATACTTAGGTGTTGAAGTGTTGTAGAAAAAGCAAATATATACATTTATATGTATATTTGCGACGTAATTACAAAATATTTACACCCGAACGCGTCAAATCCCATAGAACTCAATGGTAAATGACCCAATGTTTTGGTCACCACGTACGGATCGCCGGTGCTTCAGAGCAGGGTACGCAGAAACTTGTTTAGGGCGACTCCTTCTTACTTCCTACCTCCATGAATTCAACGGAGGGGAGAATTAGCTTAATTATATCCACATGGTAAGGGGGGGGCCCGCTTTTAAAGCAGTTTGACTAAAAATGCTTGCTGCTTTTGCGACAGTCCTGGTAAAAAAACACGATTATTTTTACGTCGTTTGCTGAAAAAACCCGTAACGCTCGGGGGGGGGGTTAAAAACTAACTTCTAAATCTCTCTTTAAAGAACTACCAGTAGGATTCTTCCTCTTCTGGCCCTTCCCTCCGTGCTGTATTCGGTTAGTTATTGGGATGTATACCTGTGCAATCTTTAATGAAGCTCCAACACTTTTACCTGTACATGTCTGAACCTAAATGAAACTGGCGCGTTTTGATGTTATACTAGCGAAACACCAAAAAAAAAAAAAAAAAAAAAAAAAAAATATTGATTTAAATGATGATGATTTAAATAATTTAGCTGGTATTTTAAGGATGAGGATTTATACTAACTGTTGATGATTTTTTATTTAAGTTATCGTGATTATATGTTATAGTGATGAAGAATGTGATTAAATGAGTATGATGGTAATAAAACTTTAGGTGATAGTACTTTGTATTCAGGTGATTTTATTATTTGACGACTTCAATGATGATGGTGTATATGATATATAGTTTCGATTGATTAGTATGGAATGATGATGGGATTTGTGTGATGGTGGTTTATTTTATTCTGACGATGGTGATAGTGATACGATGGTTTAAAATGATGATGTGTTTTGTGTGGTGAGGAATATTTAGATGATTTTGATGATGATATAGATTTGGGTAATGACGATTTTATAGCTGATATGATAGTGATTTATAGAATAGTTTACAGAGTTTCGGCAGTGAAGACGATGGTTATTTATATTTAGATGCAGCGTCTAACAGTTTCTCCTACTTCAGACAAGATCTCAGTCTGCGTGCTTGTTTCCCTCGTTTTGGAAGCATCTTTGATAAGCTGGGTTGGCGCTTTTTGCTTTTTGTACATTTAGAAAATATTATCATATTTATTTTTATAACCATGGGTCCAAAGAAGAAGATGATGTCTATTGAATTAAAGCGTGGAATCATAGAAAACCATGAGCAAGGTGTGCGAGTAATTGACTTGGCGAGGATGTACGGGCGTAGCACATCAATGATATGTACTGTGCTTAAACAAAACGAGTTGATAAAGGGTATAACGCCATCTAAGGCCGATAAAATAATGTCTAAGCTCTGGACCTCTCTCTCCGTGGATAGATGGAGAAACTACTGATGGGGTGGGTGAGAGAGAAGCAGCTTCAAGGAGGAACCTTAACATAAAGCATCATATGTGAGAAGGCACGAGCAATTTACGGTTATTTGCTAAAGAAGATCCCACACACTTCTAAAAACGAGGAATCGGAAGACTTGTTTAAAGCCAGTCCGGCTGGCTTGACATCTTTAGGAAAAGGACCGGCATTCACTCCGTCGTCAGACATGGTGAGGCAGCAAGTTCCGATGTGAAGGCAGCTGAGGTTTACATCAAAATGTTTTCCGAACTTATACTAGCCAAAGGATACATCCCCCCAGCAAGTCTTTAACTGTGACGAGACAGTGCTTTTCTGGAAAAGGATGGCGAATAGAACTTACATAACGGCAGAGGAGAAGACGATGCTAGGTCACAAACCCATGAAGGATAGATTAACTCTAGCAATTTGCGCCAGTGAGATTGGCGACTGTAAAATCAAGCCTCTGCTAGTATACCATTCGGAAAATCCCAGAGTCTTTAAGTCATATAATATTTCAAAAGAAAATCTGCCAGTTACGTGGAGGACAAATCCGAAGGCGTGGGACACCAGGAAATTCTTTGTGGAGTGGATAAACCTGGTGTTTGGCCCTTCTGTTAAAAAATACCCACAGAAAAACCTACCCATGCAAGCCCTTCTCTTCCTCCACAATGCCCCTGCTTACCCACTAAATCTCGAAGATGATTTACTCCAAGAGTTCAAGTTTATAAAAGTTCCCTACCTACCACCCAACACCACTCCTATCCTGCAGACCATGGATCAGCAGGTGATTTCTAATTTTAAGAAATTGTACACCAAGCATATTTTTTGGGGCTGCTTTGAGGTGACGGAGAACACAAACCTTACCCTTCGAGAGTTCTGGAAAGGCCACTTTAAGATCGTCATATGCCTAGGAATTATTGATCAGGCCTGGCTGGGTATTACAACGAGGACCTTAACCTCTGCATGGAAGAAGCTGTGGCCTGAGGCAGTAGCTGAAAGGGCCTTCGAAGGATTGGAACCCAAAGTGGCATAGGTAGAGGAGCTTGTTTCTCTGGGAAAATCCATGAGTCTGGAGGTGGATGGGAGAGATGTGAACGAACTCGTCGAACAACAGTCTCATGAGCTGACAACCGAGGAGTTACACGATCTGTATTTGCAGCAGCATACGTTGAATTAACGAAAAATTAGTTTTGAAGAGGAGCCAGAGGAGGAGGAGGTTATCCTTACAAGAGATATAAAACAGGTCTTGGGAATGTGGGAGAAAGTTGTAGAGTTCGTGGATAAAAATCACCGCAAAAAAGTTGCAACTA
The DNA here is from genome assembly GCF_044657685.1 of Stegodyphus dumicola. NCBI lineage: Eukaryota > Metazoa > Arthropoda > Arachnida > Araneae > Eresidae > Stegodyphus > Stegodyphus dumicola. The sequence goes on along the minus strand of NC_140778.1, from coordinate 8,518,181 downwards.
GTCGAGCATCCTTGACACGGAGGAAGAAACAAACCTCCTTGGAAAGTTTTTTTAAACGATCTGCGGGTGGAAATAAGCAGATCATGACGAAAAAAGCGAAGGCCAGTGACAAAAATTAAGCTCTTCCGTAGGCACTTCACTTTTTTTTTAATTATGTTTTTATAGAATATGTATTTCTTATTTATAAATAATTGTTTCTTCTTGTTTTTGATTCTTATTTAAAAACACTTAACAAACAACTGAGGTCGTGTATTGGGATCTGGAACGGATTAATGGCATTTGGTTTAATTTCAATGTGGAAAATTGCTTTGAGATACGAGCAATTTGACATACGAGCAAGGTTACGAAACGAATTAAACACGTATGTCGAGGTACCACTGTACGTAATTATATAATCGTTAGCAAGCAGATAGTAATAAATAATTTTAAAAGTCTGATGCTATCAATGTATAAATTATGTTGACTAGTATAATTAATTTAGAATTATACGCCTACATATAATAAGATGATGTATGTTACTACAGATACGTATTAATATATACATATATAAGTCTGTGCATATATATGAAATCATAATTCTATTTAAACAAGTTAACAGTTAGAATTACTGAACAACCATGAAAGATTCCCCAAAAATGAAATATGGTGTAACAATGAACACTTAGTTTAGAAATTAGATTGTATTGTATATTGTTGTAAAAGCCATTGTAAGAGTGAAAATTCTTCATTCTGCCTTAATGCGATTTTTTGCGTTTAATGCGTTGTTTGGAGATTTTATGATCCCGAATTATATTGATGTGATATATTAATACTGCATTTGTAGATATACGTTTTCTGAGAAACGAGTCAAGGCGATTGATTTTTTGTAAAAATTTGGATTTATCCTTGTTTTATTGACGTGCACCAGCACTGAATTGAGAATGGCTTGTGCTATCCTTCGATGGATGAAAAAGCGTTCGTAAGTAATGAATATTATGAAAGTTTCAGCATATTTAAATGAATAGTATTAAAAGTATATATTTACTAACATATATCAATAGTTTATGGTAAATTTTTCATTATAAATCTCATGATAGTTTCATTTCTCATTCTATTGTATTTCTATTGCGGTACATAAATTTTTTGGTTTACATATTGTAGATTGCATCAGTTTTGCCGCGCAATTTATTCCTCGGTATGTTACTTGTAGTGTTATTAGAAATTCCATTATTTTTGTATTTTTTCTGCAATTTTTAGTATCTTATTAAGAAATTTATGTTTTATTTCAAGATCTATATGAAGTTGGTTATATCAAATGTTAAATAAACGTTGTTATTCAGGCAATAGCGTTAGCTTTATCCAGATAGATAAATGCATTTCTTAAATACTCAAGATATAAAGACACACTCGGATAGTAGATTCACTGACTTTACGTTTTTTAAGGGTTATATATATTCATTAAGGGCGTGTTCAAAACAACCATTGACGGGTAGTCTTGGCGTAATTCGGATTCATACCAAGCTTATCCATTTCTCAGGGCAATAATTTTCGTTATTTTTGCTAAACCATTTACGAAAATATAATTTTCCGAATGCTGAACTCTTATGCATGAAAAGACAGAAATTAAGATATTTGTTTTGCAATTTGATGCAAAATTCTTATTGTTAAAACACTGATGTATATGTTCTTATTTTTAAAACACTGCCAGTATATAACATTCTATAACATTATTACGAATGTTATAGAACGAGCAAGGTTACGAAACGAATTAAACACGTATGTCGAGGTACCACTGTACGTAATTATATAATCGTTAGCAAGCAGATAGTAATAAATAATTTTAAAAGTCTGATGCTATCAATGTATAAATTATGTTGACTAGTATAATTAATTTAGAATTATACGCCTACATATAATAAGATGATGTATGTTACTACAGATACGTATTAATATATACATATATAAGTCTGTGCATATATATGAAATCATAATTCTATTTAAACAAGTTAACAGTTAGAATTACTGAACAACCATGAAAGATTCCCCAAAAATGAAATATGGTGTAACAATGAACACTTAGTTTAGAAATTAGATTGTATTGTATATTGTTGTAAAAGCCATTGTAAGAGTGAAAATTCTTCATTCTGCCTTAATGCGATTTTTTGCGTTTAATGCGTTGTTTGGAGATTTTATGATCCCGAATTATATTGATGTGATATATTAATACTGCATTTGTAGATATACGTTTTCTGAGAAACGAGTCAAGGCGATTGATTTTTTGTAAAAATTTGGATTTATCCTTGTTTTATTGACGTGCACCAGCACTGAATTGAGAATGGCTTGTGCTATCCTTCGATGGATGAAAAAGCGTTCGTAAGTAATGAATATTATGAAAGTTTCAGCATATTTAAATGAATAGTATTAAAAGTATATATTTACTAACATATATCAATAGTTTATGGTAAATTTTTCATTATAAATCTCATGATAGTTTCATTTCTCATTCTATTGTATTTCTATTGCGGTACATAAATTTTTGGTTTACATATTGTAGATTGCATCACTTTTGCCGCGCAATTTATTCCTCGGTATGTTACTTGTAGTGTTATTAGAAATTCCATTATTTTTGTATTTTTTCTGCAATTTTTAGTATCTTATTAAGAAATTTATGTTTTATTTCAAGATGTATATGAAGTTGGTTATATCAAATGTTAAATAAACGTTGTTATTCAGGCAATAGCGTTAGCTTTATCCAGATAGATAAATGCATTTCTTAAATACTCAAGATATAAAGACACACTCGGATAGTAGATTCACTGACTTTACGTTTTTTAAGGGTTATATATATTCATTAAGGGCGTGTACAAAACAACCATTGACGGGTAGTCTTGGCGTAATTCGGATTCATACCAAGCTTATCCATTTCTCAGGGCAATAATTTTCGTTATTTTTGCTAAACCATTTACGAAAATATAATTTTCCGAATGCTGAACTCTTATGCATGAAAAGACAGAAATTAAGATATTTGTTTTGCAATTTGATGCAAAATTCTTATTATTAAAACACTGATGTATATGTTCTTATTTTTAAAACACTGCCAGTATATAACATTCTATAACATTATTACGAATGTTATAGAACGAGCAAGGTTACGAAACGAATTAAACACGTATGTCGAGGTACCACTGTACGTAATTATATAATCGTTAGCAAGCAGATAGTAATAAATAATTTTAAAAGTCTGATGCTATCAATGTATAAATTATGTTGACTAGTATAATTAATTTAGAATTATACGCCTACATATAATAAGATGATGTATGTTACTACAGATACGTATTAATATATACATATATAAGTCTGTGCATATATATGAAATCATAATTCTATTTAAACAAGTTAACAGTTAGAATTACTGAACAACCATGAAAGATTCCCCAAAAATGAAATATGGTGTAACAATGAACACTTAGTTTAGAAATTAGATTCTGTTGTAAAAGCCATTGTAAGAGTGAAAATTCTTCATTCTGCCTTAATGCGATTTTTTGCGTTTAATGCGTTGTTTGGAGATTTTATGATCCCGAATTATATTGATGTGATATATTAATACTGCATTTGTAGATATACGTTTTCTGAGAAACGAGTCAAGGCGATTGATTTTTTGTAAAAATTTGGATTTATCCTTGTTTTATTGACGTGCACCAGCACTGAATTGAGAATGGCTTGTGCTATCCTTCGATGGATGAAAAAGCGTTCGTAAGTAATGAATATTATGAAAGTTTCAGCATATTTAAATGAATAGTATTAAAAGTATATATTTACTAACATATATCAATAGTTTATGGTAAATTTTTCATTATAAATCTCATGATAGTTTCATTTCTCATTCTATTGTATTTCTATTGCGGTACATAAATTTTTTGGTTTACATATTGTAGATTGCATCACTTTTGCCGCGCAATTTATTCCTCGGTATGTTACTTGTAGTGTTATTAGAAATTCCATTATTTTTGTATTTTTTCTGCAATTTTTAGTATCTTATTAAGAAATTTATGTTTTATTTCAAGATGTATATGAAGTTGGTTATATCAAATGTTAAATAAACGTTGTTATTCAGGCAATAGCGTTAGCTTTATCCAGATAGATAAATGCATTTCTTAAATACTCAAGATATAAAGACACACTCGGATAGTAGATTCACTGACTTTACGTTTTTTAAGGGTTATATATATTCATTAAGGGCGTGTTCAAAACAACCATTGACGGGTAGTCTTGGCGTAATTCGGATTCATACCAAGCTTATCCATTTCTCAGGGCAATAATTTTCGTTATTTTTGCTAAACCATTTACGAAAATATAATTTTCCGAATGCTGAACTCTTATGCATGAAAAGACAGAAATTAAGATATTTGTTTTGCAATTTGATGCAAAATTCTTATTATTAAAACACTGATGTATATGTTCTTATTTTAAAACACTGCCAGTATATAACATTCTATAACATTATTGTGTTATCACCATTTATAGATGTCGCTTGCTGCACAGCCTGCTGAATACATTTTACTTTCTAGCTATCTACAATTACATCATGTTGTTTCGGTATGAACAGGGGCGAAGTATTCATTACTTAGATACATTTAAAGATAATTAATTAAATTTTTCTGATTTTGATATCTATATTATATAGACAGGATTACTGATAAAAAATTTAATAAATTAGTAAATAAAGAAGTAAATAGAAAAATTTCGTTCAGGTATTGTGAGATGCTAATATAAACTTCATACATTTTACTAGAGGGCTATTGCCAAAGCAAAATCTTTACTATATATGTCTACGAGCTCTATGTATACAATGTGTTGCTCAAAGTAAACTTCCTGCATTGTGAAGAGTACTACGTGTATGTCTTGATGCGTTCATGCGAAGCTTGTTTCCTCGTATACGCTCTGCCTCTTCGAACCAAAATCGTCCGTAAACTGCAGCGTCTTGAGTTGTTTATACAGGTTCTTGAGCTGTTCTGGTATTTCCCGTCGAATCTGACGATGACGCGGAGAGTCTTGTATCCTTCGTTTACTTGCAACTTCTTCTCTTCATCGCGCATGGTCTGTTGACGTTCCACTTGCCTAATGGGCCTCCGTTTCCCTTCTGCTTCCCTTTCCGGAGCAGGCAGTGTTTCTTGGTTTTCTGAATGTCTTTTGTGTCTTCTACTAGTTTCTGATACAGTTTGAGCACGCGAAGTTTCTTGAGTTGCTGCTTGTCTGCTGGAACTCCTATTCGTTTCTTCTTCAGTTTCTTGAATGCGTAAGCTATCTTGTCACTATGCTTGCCTGCTGAGTTTCTAGTTGTGTCTTCATTCATTTTTGAAGCTCGGAAATTTTATTGTACTTGCCTGTTGAGTCTCCTAGTGTTTTTTACATCATTTTTCTGTAGCTCGCTGTACCATTTGTGCTCTCTTCTTGCGTTCAGACATTTTAGTAAATTGGAAAAAAAAATTATGTAACTGTAGTAAAGTAACATTGCATCTAAAATACGTTAAATATCTACAGATGTTTAAACTTCTACTCAGAAAGTAAATATACAATAAAAGAAATTAAATTTTTATAAATAAATTTAGAATAGCATAAAATGCATAGAAACATTTCATTATGAAGAAAATGTATTCATTCTTTCGAAGCAACCAGCGATTCGTAAATAAATTTTTCTTGCCAACTCAGGAAACAAAGACATTTGACACTTCAAGTAATACATTGGAGGTTATGACTTAAATTTATTTCAATATAACACATTTTCAAAATCTCAATAAAGGAATTAACGTAGCGATAGCATATCGCGTCACGTATCCAAAGGTGAAACATAAAAGTTGCCAAAAGCAGCTATTCATTTAAAATACTGATATTAACGAAAGATTTTCGACATACAATGACGTTGTATGGAATCACGTGCTTTCTTCAACTTCAGAATATAACCGTAAATAATAATAACAATAAGTTTCACGTTTGGCAATACTATTTATTTCATATTTTTGTTAACTTAAAAATATCTCTTAAACAAACTCTACGATTTGAAAGTGAGAAGGGCCAACATTTTTGCAAGTAAAGCATTTTGATGTCCAGTGCGCTAGACTTCGGCCACTTGGAAAAATAAATACGAATTTATATAATATCTCGAGTGATAGTCGTAGGAAGATAACAATAGTCGGAAAGTTTTACCAAGAATTTTTGAAATCCGAGGGTACCTCCTTCCAAACTCAAACTCCCCGTTCCGGAGATATGATGTTACGAAGAAAAAAACAAAGAGGCAAAAATCCACAGATATTTATATTGTTGATTCCTGTTTACAATACTCAATTTCCTTTAAAAACATTAAGCTTCATTTAAGAAAAGGAAATTAAATTCAGGCATTTTTATTACCTTTCAAGCTTTTATTGTATTTTTAAATATTCTTTTTGTCACAGTTGCGCAAGTTTTCCTCGGCGTCATTAGGAGCCGTAGGTCGAAGACATTTAAGAATCATTGCTGTAAATAATGATCATATGATAAATTGCAATATATATTCGATTGTTTTGACGAGAATTTGAGTACAATTCTTTATACATCAGCTACTATGCCCCTTTATGTAACGACAAAGATTATTTTCGATGATTATCCGATGAGAATGATTCTTTACAATGATTATTCGATGACAATGATTATTTGCAACGAATATTAAAAGCTGATGACTATGATTACTTACATAGAATATGCATGTCATTCGATGACAGCGATTATTTCCAAAGAATCTTCGATCACGTCACTATTGTATATCGCTATACCCGTGGGGTTGGGGCCGGTTGTGAATTGTACTACGACCCTGTAATTAAGCGTTTTAAATGACGTCAAAAAGTCACTGATCCAGATATTTTACTAGTAACTGCCGCGTACTGTGATCGAAACCGTTATTTAAATCTTCTGAATAAAATTTGGGATAATTCCTTTTACATCAGAGAATAAAGCAATTTGTAACACGAATTTCAACAAAACTACATGCATCGAATAACAAGAATTATATAAACGGAAGTATGAGTACAACAAATCGCTCCTTGCAGCTCCGCTTTTGTCCGACACTTGTTTTTCAGCTATTGTATCTACCCATTTGAAGATACCATCTAATCTAATCTAAGAAAATAAGCCGTACCGCCAATTGGCACAACCGGCAATTTAAAAGAAACAAACTGAAAGATTCAACACTACAACAGAATAACACTACAACAGAATAAGGACTACTTATCCAAAAACTCATCCTCCGCTGGAGATGTGTCGGCGCCGCCAACGGGTCATCTCGACCTTCATTCAGAATAGAAACCACCTATTTCTTAATATAAAATGACTAAATTGAACTCAAGACAATTGCTAACCTAAACAGCAATTATAAAATACAAATATTGCCTAGCTTAACGAACAATAAGCATTTACAGTTTTCAGTAAATTATACATTGTATGTATACAAATTACATTATAATTTATGCAATTCAACTCAAAAATTTAAGCAACTAAACATAAGGATCGAAATATACATAATTATTCAAATTGGTAATAATTTTTATAAGTCCTAATTTAGCTTTATTATTGCTATATAGATATTTTTCATTATTTATAGATATATTTCGAAAATATTCTCCTCTAATTTCCTTCGTTAAGGCACAGTCCCAAATGTAATGTCCATTAGATGCTCCAGATGCATCCTGACCACATCAGCAATGAATATCTTTCCCATGAAACCTTTTTAGATATTCTGGAAATTGGCCATGTCCTGTTATCAATTGATTTAGCAATCTATTGTAACTTAATCTTTGCTCTTTGACAACAGGAAATATTTTATAAACCTTTCGTCCAGTTTTGTCATAATGCCATCTTTGTTGCCATGTGTGGAGAATCTTGTCATGTAGTACACTCTTAATATAATTAAGAGATAAAGGAACCGTGGTATCAATATCTGTATTATAGCATGCTTCCTTAGCAGCAGAATCTGCTGCTTCATTTCCATAAATATTCGAATGTCCTTTTATCCAATTTATATGTAATTTCATTTTTGAATTAATATTGTGAATATAATTTCTGACTTTATCTACTTTTGTAGATAAACATTTTCTAGAATTAAGAGCTCTAAGGATGCTCTGGGAATCTGTGAACACCGAAATCTCCCAATTTGTAATATATTTCTCATTTTCTTCCTCATTAGCCCATCTTATGGCGTATTCAAAGGCAATAAGTTCTGCATCAAAAATAGTTGAATTATTATTCAATCTTAATTTAGATTTATATACAAATTTATTATTTGCAAAAGCAACAAATGCTGCTCCAACATTTTTATCAATCACGGAGCCATCAGAGAATAATTCCAAACCAACACCAGTTGGAAGAAGTGTCTTCCAGATAACCTCTTTAAATTGTGCCGGATGAAAATGAAACTTTTCTAATTTTGGATCAATTTCTCTATTAGAAATCTTCAGGTCACAATAATCTATATTCTTCTTCATATGAACAGCTTTATAAATCAGCGTTTCAGCTTCAGCTACTAAGTTTATAGGCATAACCCCAGCTAAGACCTGTAGGCTGGTGGTAGAGACTGTTCTGTAGCATGTGAAGAAGATACTATGTGAAGAATACGTTTTTTAAGTGTGTAAATTAATTACATGTATGTTATGTATATATTATAGAGATATTTTTTGAATTAAGAAAGCACCAACTTCTTTTAACGAAAACAAACGAGACATTATCTCCAGTCCAATTTAATTTTTCATCTAAATCATTTCTTAATTACAAAAGTTAATATTAATTTTCTTTGCAAAGGAGACTAGGTGTTGCTGGAAACAAATGAAATACCAAACATCATAAATTTATTGAAGTCAACAGCAGAAAACTGTTAAACAATTAATAGATCACTTCAATGAAATGTAATTGCATTTAAACGTATTAAATTGTTTTCAGCAGATGTAATAATCAGGAACATAGGAAGATCCGAAGAGATATTGTGAGTTTAAATACTTCTTTTGTTTTCGCTAATTTTTTATACATTTCAGTTAACGTGTAAATCTGTGTTTTGAACGCATGGCCCGTTAAGTTAAGAAGTCTGTAGGAAGGCAATTTTTAATCCTGTGCGGAAATTGTCCAAAAGATTGATCAGTCATCGACTGAGCATACGCAGCCATCAGGTTGAGATCCCGAACATTGATTAATTGCGCTCGACTGGAAATTTGATCAGCATGGTCAACGGAAGCCAACGTTTAAATAATTTTCTTGTTACTAAATATATGTTTATTCACTTTTGTAATATCATTAGATACTTATAATCACAGTTCCTTCAATTTCAATAATATATTTCATAAACTGTTGAAGTGCAGACGCACACTTCATATTGTAGAAAAACGTTTCTCTGGAATTTTTGATGCAAATCCTGGTTATTTTTTCTAAGAAGAGAAAGTAAGGAAGAGTCCCATTTATAAAGCTTAGATTTTGCTAGATTTGCAGGTTTTTCGCGCTCGCATTTTACGTGCTTCTTAAGAATCTCTGGAAATAAAATGGGAACTTTCCATGACTTGTTGCCAATCTAATTGGAGAAAAAATTTATTCTTTATAGGGATACTTGCGGGAGGTAACCGTCGAGCAATCTTCTTGTATCTGCCTCGTCCCATCCTGTTTGTTATTTTATTAAAACGTGTTTGGAAATTATTTCCCTCATTGCAAGGTTTGATTTGAGATGATAGATGTCAATCAAACCTTTTAATATGGCATCTTGAGCTGCTGGTGCAGCAACTTTATTTCCTATTATACCTGTATATCCTCATAATCGAATTTAGGCTAATAAGACGAATATTCATTTCCATATTTATTGTTTTTTAAAGATTTTGAATAAGTAAAGATATTTTATAACATAGAGCGTTTAGAAATCTTTGACAATCTGTAAAAATGCTCGCAAACTGTAACTTACTACTTTTGACAAAAAACGTATAAGTAATCATTTATTAAATTAATTAATTCAAACATATGAACATATATACTTAATGAAATAAAAATATTTTAGCGCAAGTAATTATCGACGTGTATTTGAAGAAGAAGAAGGAGAAGCAGAAATATACTACAGCGAACAATTACTAGAAGAATTGGATCCCCAGTGTTTAAGATTGCAATACGTGTCGGAGACGTAAGTCTTTTCGGAAAAAATAATAAAACAAAACATAATGTTTCAGGTCCAGTTTAATTATACATTTAATAATTTTTTGACAAAAACGCTGGTCTGGAAAATAATACGTTTTCAGATTTATAATGCTTAAAGTTTTTTTCATTCCTTCATTACAAAAATAGATTATAAATGTTTAAGTTGGAAAATTACATTGTGAAGAATTCAAATTTATTGTAATACCTTTTCATTATAAGGAATCTTTATTGCATTAACTAATGAAATATCTAAACAGAAAGCTAATATACAAAATACACGTGTTTATACGGCCAGTTTGTAAAATTTGTGAATGAGAAGTAAATGTCAAATAGTTGATATAATTAGAGTAACAAAGAAAAAAAAGACTTTATGTTTATAAATAATATGCATATATATATATGTAAAACAAATTAAGTAAACACTGAAATCCATCCCATACTCTATTCGGAACAAATCTAATATAAATTGTTCTCTTAAGCTCTTTCTGTTAGACTATATATTTCTAGATTTACAGAGATGTATGATATTATTTAGCTCGAGCTTTGAGAATGTACTCATCAAGCATAATAAAAATTTCGAGATTCTAATTTTCATTGCAATTATTGTTTTTAATATATAATGTTAAATGATTTTGAATTAATAGCAAATTAAAAAATAAAAATTAATTAATTAAAATATATGTTTATGTAGATATATATATCCCCATCACATGATTTTTACATAAAGATGATGACTTAGCTAAGTGGGAATATAAAATTTCCTGAATCAAATATTTCTCTTACTAAACCACAATATTGTCGAACTATGCACATTTTTTCTATCTCTGTCACCGCTGCTACTTTATTCCTATTCCAACAATATGAGGAATATAAATATTCTAGAAATTGGTAAGTTTAGAATTTCAAATGAACTGAGCCGCAAATATGAATTGAAATAAATCTGAATATTTCATCTTATTCATCTGCCAAATTTGCTCTGTATTACAGATCAACATGAGCGATCAGAATTCCTAACATTAATTCACACACACACACATATACATATATACGTTTATCGTATATATGTTACGGTGAAACACCGAAATCTGGAGAATGCCGACTTTCACGGTGAATGTCAACATTCACATAGTAGCTTGTTGTATGTCCGAAATATTTTCAAATACTCTTATTTCTGACTTACACAGGTAAATGTCGACATTCACCATCTACTAATGGTATATATATATATATATATATATATATATATATATATACATATAATCGTTTATTGCAATGCATTGTCGGAAACTCTTTCCTGGCGCCATAGTGACGAGAGACAACACAAGAAAAATAGGGTACGAACAGTGTATATTTATTTGTTATTCTTAGCGCGGCGGAAACTAAGAAATAAGAACAAAAACAGGGGATCGTCATCAAAAAAGTATTCGAAAGTTCCTTCGGGAAGTATCCTAAACATGGGTTTGGTAGGGGTAGTCCAGTGCATTGTTCAGCAAGATCACGAGCCCTCACTTGCATTATCACTTCCTCTAGGGTACGTCAAAACATTAGTGCACGAAACCCCCGTTAGAACTCCAACAGGAACTTGTGGCACATGTCGTGGCAGCTGCTGGGAAAGTCCTGGGGGTGCACGGTATTTTCCAGAACATCTTATGTTCGATGTGCGAGAGATGTGATACCTGCATCAGGGTGCAGGTCGTAATTTCGAAGACCTTCATTGAGGTCCATAAGTGTCTAATTTTGTTCCTATTTTTTAATTTCTCTTGTGCTAAGCATAACTGGTGTCCGTTCTTTCTTGTGTTTTGTGTTGTTTGTACCGACCAGGAAAGTGTTTTCGGTCATGTTTTGCCATTTCGTTTTTCGTCGTCGTCGTCTCTCTCATATATGTGCATAATTACTTATGACTCAAGTGTTGCTACTATATCATGAAATTTACAAATATAGTGTTTAAAATGCTACATATTCCCATCCGAAAATATCTTTTTTTTTCTCTTGCCCTTCAAATAAGAAATGTGTGTCCTTCATTGTGAAATCTCCTGGAACTTTAATTCTTCTTTTTTCGAGGACTATGGAGAAAATATTTCAGTATAGGCAGTGGTCAATATTCTAACATTACATTTTAAAAGCCATTAAAGTGTAGCCGAAACGCTCAGAAAGGCTTAATTCGCTTAGGATTTAGGAAATACGTTTTGTAAGACTTCGCAAATTTTCCTTCAATAAATTTAATGGAACAGGCAAAAGAAATTACAGGGAACAATAAATATAGGAGAAAACAGATATATCTTTTCGTAATTTGTTTTGCTTTGTTTGATTTCTTTCATTCTTCCTGTTTAATAATTAAAACTTTAAGAATGCAACTGAAGAATGAGAATAAAATTTTCAATTGAAAACGAATGGTGGCAAAAATCCTAGTGCTGCTCTCCTGTACCACGAAATAGACCAGCAATATATTCCGAATTTGGAATAACGAGGAAAAATTTGAAACCTTTGCAGCCAGCGATGCAAAGAGATTGATCTGAGAGGAAGATGACTTAAATGAGGAAACTCGGAGATAATTTAATGAGGCGTCCTGTTACCTCTACTGGGATAATAATAAGAAAGGGTTAAAATACAAAATACGTAAGTAAATTATACAAAAATTGAAGAAATTTAATATATCTGGCATGCGTAAGAAATAGTAATTTATTCAAAAATGTAAATGAATCCAAAGCTCTCAAACTTATACTCGTTTAAATACAGATTTTGCTGATTCAGAAAGTACGTTACTTGTATATCTTCTAAAATGCTTTTTCCATCCTTTGTTTGTAGTTGTTTCATTTTTCATTTCAGTTTCATTTTTTCCTCCTATTTTGCAATTTTCGCCATTCTTTCCCTCTGTTTTTAAGCCACCTGTTTATTAGTACTATTATTTATATTACAAATTATGTAAAAATTAAGTAAGGAAATGTAAGGCACTAAAACTTTGCAACTTATTACGCTCTGCGTGAGATTCATGGTGGTCGCTTATTGCATACAAATCATGCCAAATGCTTTAACTCTTTCGCATCGAGGGACGACCAAATCTGTTTTCAATAAACATCGAAAACGGCCGTGTTTACGAATTTGTCTTGGAATAGTTTTCCTTTCCCCCTCCGGTTTCATCCATTGTGTGCAGTTTCACCTTAGGACCGGTTTGCACCTGCGAACGTGAATAGCTTTCCGTTTTTCTCCTTTATTTGCTTCAAAAGAATGATTGACATGTCTTTTAACAACTCGCGAAACCAATGAGCCATACACACTAACGTGGAGGGGAAAGAACTAGGTAGAAAATAAACGAGGCGTTGCGGCGGTTTGCTGTTGCCTGAATGAACGGGCGTTACGGGCGACTTCGATGCGAAAGAGTTAATTTCTCTGCTTGGCTTTAGGTCCTAACAACGAAAACTACAAATTCGCCCTTTGTAGAAAAACATTCTGTCAGGCAATGAATCTACGGTCAGATTTTTCCCTATGAAACTGAGCCAAAAGTTTTATATATTATCTAAATATGGAAGTGTTGTACATGTTAAACGTGATCTTCGTTGCATTACTTTCACTCTTTTACTACTGAAATAAAGATATACTGATTATTTTGTAGATTGGAAAACCCTCCTTGTGATCATGAAAAGGAGCAAAAACTGGAAAACGAGAAAGAACTAGAAAAGAAGCGAGAACAGGAAAAGATGCAAGAGCTGAAAAAGAATCAAGAGCTGAATAAAAAGGAAGAACAGGAAAAGAAGGAGAAACTGGAAAAGAAGCAAGATCTGAAAAACAAGGAAAAACTGGAATTGACACAAAAACGAGAAAAGAAGCAAGAACTGAAAAAGAAGCAAAAGCTGGAAAAGATACAAAAACGAGAGAAGAAGCAAGAACCGGAAAAGATACAAGAATTGGAAAACATACAAGAATTGGAAAATAAACAAGAACTGAAAAAGAAGCAAGAGCAGGAAAAGAAGCAAAAACTTGAAAAGAAGCAAGAACTGAAAATGAAACAAGAGCAGAAAAAGAAGCAAAAACTGGAAAAGAAGGAAGAACTGAAAAACAAACAAAAACTGGAAAAGCAACAGAAATTAGAAAAGAAGCAAGAACTGAAAAAGAAGCAAAATCTGGAATGGATTCAAAAACTAGAAAAGAAAGAAGAACTAAAAATTCAGAAACAACTGGAAGAGATACAAAAACAAGTAAACAAAGAAGAACTGAAAAGGCAGAAGAAACTGGAAAAAATGCAAAAACTAAAAGACAAAGAAGAACTGAAAAAGAAGAAGAAACTGGAAAAAATGCAAATACAGGAAACGAAGCAAGAGCCGGAAAAGATTCCAGAACTGGAAAATATAGACGAGTCAGAAAAGACGCAATACCTGGAAAAGAAGCAAAAAGCGGAACAGAATATAAATCTGAAAAACAAGCTGGAACCGGAAAAGAACTGTCAAACCCGAAAAGGAAACCGGAAACTGGATAACGACTGTAGAACGATTGATTTAATGACCAAACGAAGCAAGATCCGGAAAAGAAAAATAGAACAAATAAATCATATACCACTGCAAATAATACCACTGCAAACATTAAATATCAACGTCAAAAAAGTAAACACCCTTCTTCAAGGGGGCTTGCAATACACTGTCATAATCCAGAAGATATAGAAAAAAATCAGTTAAAACCTAATTGCCAAATCAGTTGCAAAAGATATAGTTAACATAAAATTTCCTAACGCCAAAATACCAAAATGCACAATTCATAATATTCCAAAAAATTTCAACTCTGATGAACTGATTCAAATTATCGCCCAAGAAACATAACATTTCCGAGCTAAGACCTTTATTTAAACTGAATGATCAAAATAATACTCATAAATGGATCATAAAATGTCACGGTAAAACTTTCCAAAATTTTATGAGTAAAAAACAAATATATATTGGATGGCGCACCAATAAAATAACCGAGTTTATCGGTGTACGCAGATGTCAAATCTGCCAGGATTTTTCCCATAAAACAAACAAACCAAAATGCTCATTCTTCATCGGAAATTATCATGTTTCTTGCGTTCTTCCCAAACTCCGTACTGCATAAACTGCTGGATTAACAATGAAAAGTATGAAGCAAACTTTGAGTGTAAACATCCAGCTTTAGCTATTTCCTGGTCCACATATCAAACAGAAGTTAGACGAGTAAAATCCAATACATATTATCAACAATAATACAAGATCTTTCAGACTATCTATAGACCATTTCCATCAATAAAAAGAATAATAATGTCATCCGCTTTCTCAAAATAAATCTTCAAAGAGAGAAGACCGCCACCGACCAACTAAATCAGTATCAAGTAGATTATCTGGCAGATTTTATTATAACACAAGAATCTTATTGCATCACTGGCAAAGTAGGAAGAATTCCAAATAACTGGACAATTATTCAACGTCATGCTTGAACCAGTGTTTTATCTCCTCCTACAGCCATATTCATTCCAAACAATAAATGGAATTCTACAATAATGATTAATACTCGAGATATAATCACAATTTCAATCAATACTAATGCATCTCAGCTTCTTATTACTAGTATCTATATATCTCCGTCAAAAATCCAAATCAAACCTTATCCATACTAAATGAAATCTTACAACAATAATAATAGTCCGCATGTTATTAGTGGAGACTTTAACTCCCATAGTACTTAATGGGTACACATACAAACCGATCACAGAGGAGAAATACTTGAAGAATTTTTAAATGCAAACAATCTCATTCTACATAATCATTTTACTGACCGACCTACCTTTGATAATACCTACAATAAAGATTGGACTGATCTTCTTATTTCTACAACACATCTTGATAATAAAATTAACAACAGATCAATACTAGATGAACATTGAATCTGATAACAAATATATCTCTTTTGATATAACTGAATATACGTCCTTTACTGCACTTACAAGATATAAAATCAATAATAAGAAAGAAAAGAAATTTCAACAAAAGTTCAATTCAATTTCAAATGACTTTCTAAATTCTATTATTCTGTGTACAACAAAAACAGAACTTAATAATATTACCAAGGAACTTATCAGAAAATTTCAAAATACCTAAGAACGTACCTTCTTCAAAAGATCATCAATTCCCATTATAAAAATCAACTGGTGACGAAAGAACTCCGCAAAGAAACACACAAAACACGAGCATTACGAAGAAACCTCAAATCATCGCAAACTGATGAAGAACGACTCAACCTACTTCAAAAATACATAAAAAAAGAAAAGCCTCATATAAAAAGCAAATAATATCTGCAAAACGTTATGCATGGTGCAACTATTGTTCAAACAACCAGGATACGTATGGCTCATTGTACAAAATTGAAACCAACAAAATCTTCCACCCAATGCAACTTACAGTCACTAATACGGGAAATAATGATAAAAATGTTACGAAGATCACTTTAGAAAACATCCTAGATGTTATTCTACCAAACGAAAGCATATATGATGATTCAACTGAACAAAGATTAATTCGTTTTAATCTACTTCCACGAAAATGATATCCCATTTACATCCATGGAACTCAATCGAATTATTAAAAAACTGAATAACAAAAATGCTCCTGGACCAGATAGAATCTGCATTCAAATTATACATAAAACTAATCGTAAGCTAATTCTAATCTGCAATAAATGTCTTCAACTTTGTATTTTTCAAGACTGCTTAAAACCAGGACAAATCACACTCTTCCTCAAAAAGAAAAAAGCTCCTGATAATCCTAATTCCTATCGGCCAATTAACCTTCTTCAAGCTCTTGAAGAAATTCTTGAACGTTGTATTATAGGAAGACTTGAATACCAATTTCACCATCAAAAATTCATCAAGGAAAGTCAGTATGGATTTAGGCAGCAAATATCTACCATTCATGCAACCAGTGCAGTCCTAAATCAAATCGATGTTAATAAAATTAATAACCTACTCTCCGCAATAATCAGCTTAGATCTTAAATCAGCCTTTGATTCATTATGGCGGCCTTCAATTAAAGAAGCACTTAGAAATATTGAATGTAATTATAATATCTATCAAATAATCAATAATTTCCTTGATAATCGCCATAATCTCATTTTATATAATAATACTTTAATCAGAAGAAAACAAGTTCGTGGATGTTCACAAGGCGCATGTATGAGCGCAGAATTATGGAATATTACATTTAATAAAATTATAAAAAGTGCCTGTCTTCCTTTTGTTAAAATTACTGCTTTCGCCGATGATGTCGCATTTGTTATCAGTGGAAGGTCCTACTTAATCCTTCGAAGAAATTGTCAAGAAATAATAGCCATATTCCAGCAAGAATGCAAGAAAATTAAACTTGAAATTTAATCCTCCAAATCTAGAATCATGACAAATAATAAACCTGGATAAAATTTTACTAAGGAACTTTCTGTTAAAATAAATGGCGAAAAAAAATCAAGCATACTAAATCAATCAAATACCTAGGAAATTATAATACATGAAAACAACATCTTATCGAATATCTCAAAGAACTTAAAATTCGTACACATTCTATAAGTCAAAATCTTCGACATGTGCATGGCACAAACTGGGGTTTAAATCGCCATATCACCAAATTACTATATCGTACAGTAATAACCAAAATTATTACCTACGGCTCTGCCATCTGGGCATTCCCTATAACCACAAGAAAAAAAAAATTCTTACCTCAACACTACGACAATTTACACTTAA
The DNA here is from genome assembly GCF_044657685.1 of Stegodyphus dumicola. Taxonomy (NCBI): domain Eukaryota; kingdom Metazoa; phylum Arthropoda; class Arachnida; order Araneae; family Eresidae; genus Stegodyphus; species Stegodyphus dumicola. The sequence goes on along the minus strand of NC_140778.1, from coordinate 8,500,279 downwards.
TATTTCCAGAGGCTTTCGAAATACCTCCAGTACTACTCTTAACCACTTCACCGGCGAGCAAAACTTCTATATTTTGTACCATTTTTCTCTTCCAAAGGTAAACATTTTGTGTCTGAAATTTAGCTCAGTTAACTTGAGAAATATTTCCTTCCCCATTCCACTACCTGTGAGGTCTATTGAGAAATTCTATTGAAATGAACCTGAACCCCGTATTTGTCACACTCAAGGACGTCAGTGACAACCCCATAAAGGCGACCATCGAACACAAAAGCTGGTACCTCGTAGAGGAGATATTATCAGCTTTGACCACACTACCATTTAAGACCAAGCTATGTCGTCCCTGGAAATCTTTTTTTATAATTATTTTAAATATAGGAATAATTTTAAAGTGTAATATATCATACATCATTTTATAAATAATAAAACTATATTCGTACGAAATATTCCTAAATTAAAAATCTTACATAAAAATAAATAAAATATCTTAATATCTTATATAATATATATATATATATATATATATATATATATATAAATGTGTGTGTGTGTATTCGGGGTAATGATGTGATGATAAAACGTGTTAAAAACTCGCATCCGTCTCATCTAATGCTATGCATTTTAGGACTTTTCGATTTGCATTTGATAATTAGTAAGAAGAGTAAAATCGATTGAAAGTTATTATTCAAATGCAAATGCCATTTTTGATTGTGAAATAAAAGCTTTGTTAATTAAAGCAAAAATCAGTATATTTGCTTATTTGAAATAGCTATAAATAATGTTTTGCTACTATTTTTCTTAATGCACTGTAATAAAACACGCTCGAATTACTTCTCATATATTTTCATACATTTAATTATTAGCCCAAAAGCGCTATTAATCTCATATCGGGATTTTTCGTCCTGTCACTTTAAATGTCTGAATCATTTTTAAATTGTTCCCACCAAGTATGTTATCGCCTTGCATTATTTTTAAAGAAATTAAATAATGAAGAATCTGCATGTATTGTGAAAAAATGATGGTAGGTACAACCGTCAAATTTTGAATAATGTAATTTTCATGCGAACATGTGCACCTGAAAGCACAAATTTTAATTTCGAATTTGTTTTATTATTTTTTCATATTTTGTAATACTTTAATTAATTATTAGTTAACAGTCTCAAAGATCGGAAAGCGAGCAGTGGCAACACTATTCCAAATAAAACATTTTTTATCTCCGACTCGCGAGACTGTTCCCATTCGGAAAAAAAAAAAGATATTTCTCTTTCATTATTAAATATTTTGTCATTTTGCTGCTGAATAGAATTTTATGTAGCGAAAGTTTATATTTAATAAATAAAATTCACATACGAAAACTTAGTAATAAAAAGAAACAAAAAAGAAAAGTTCTCTAAGCCATCTATTTTATTAAGAAAACTGAGGATTGGTATTATGAAATGAGAAAAGACTGAATAAAATAGAAAAATATATTGCAGCATTTAAAACTGCATCGGGAATTCAAAAAATAGGCTGCTTTTAATATGAGTTTATTTGCTGTTAGACATCTTTTTGTTTATATTTATTTACTCTATTTTTAATTATTTAATTGTTCTTATGTACTTATTTATCACTTTTATATTAATCCTCTGCCCTCTTATTTCTCTTCTCAAGAGATATTAACCACTCTTTGCTGTAACCCTAATAAAGAAGACTTAGACGCTCCAGAAAGATTAAAAAAATTTTGTTTTATTATTATGGATACAAGAAGTAGTCATTTTAGTTCCCTCCCTACAAGTTTTCCAACTATTTTTTTTTTTTTTTTTCTGAAATAATAACCAAAGAAGAATAAATTAAGATTTATTCTTTCCAAAAATAAGTTAAACTATTGACCAAAAAATGAAAACATCTCGTTTATTTTTGTGAGCCCACCAGCAACTGAGCGGTAAACTCGCTGAAAACTGGTAGTTTGGTCTGGGGTTCGAATCCCTGCGGAGAGGCTGGCTGCATGGGCGCTTTCGTTGTTTTCCGATTTGTAACATGTATACGAGCCAGTTTCCCTTACAAAGGTCTCTACGAAGGCATCCCTCCTCTTATGCAGATAGCCCTCGAATGCTTTGCCGTATACATCTAAACCAAACCGAAATACTTCGGGGAATGAACAAAAAGAAGAATAAAAAAAAAAAAAAAAAAACTGATGTGAACACCACAAGACGACTTATTTACATCAGACATATTTTTTCTGCGTTTCATTTAAACTTATTTTCTCGAATTATTCTAATTAACCGATCCCTCATGCAAGTTGAAAATGAGACGAAAAATAGCACTGAATATCCCGGGAAATTATTGTCGTGCAGATGTCAAGCTTCTTGTAACTTTTTTTTTTTTTTCATAACGAGTACAGAACTAGCCTCAATAGGCATGGGAACCTGAAGAACACATTGAAAGATAGATTTCAATATTTATCCAAATAATTTTTTTTTTCTTTTAATTTGACATTGTCAAAACATGCATATTTTCATCATTTATAATACTTTCATAATTGGATGTACATGACTACCACCAAAGATTGAGAAAATAAAATAAAAGCCGTGTAAAAACATTTAAGCTGGTAAGGGGCAGTATATATATATTTGGTACTGCCGATTGCAATAAAAAAGAGAAGTGCACAACTAGATGTTATAGCTGCCCAACATACAAAATTTCATTGTTATAGGACTAATCGTTTTTGAGTTATGCGAGATACATACATACGTATGTACGTACCATACAGATGTCAGGAAAAAAAATCTATTTTGAATCTATTTTACTGTTTAATTACCCATTTAAGAAAAAATCACTTCTTTATTCTGTCCGTACGCACAGTTGGAAAAGGATTGTGAAAATGAATTTGGGAACGGGCAAAATGGATATTCCGATGAAATATGAACCCCAAAAATTTTCGCGCTTATAAACTTCCTTTACTTCTCACAGTAATAAAATAAAACAAAAGCGAATACAAACACTTCAACTAAAAAACAGCCAAATAACATGAAAAAGTGGTACGTTTTCAAAGTGAATTCATTTCTCTACATTCAAAAAGTTAAAAAAAAAATTCTTCAAGGAATCAAAATTAAAACAGAAAATATTTTATTTATACTAAGTTAATCATGAAGGGGTAAGGGAATTATTTCTATGCGAAATTCTTATTACTTCAGAAAGAGTTCAGAGTATACAGTGTATGTACTCAAACAAAAAAAAAAAAAAAAAAAAAAAAAAAAAAAAAAAAAAAAGCCACGTTCGGATTTGAAAGGATAGCATTTAAAACCTTCAGACTTGTTTGTTAATGGGAAGGTGTGTGAATCTGTGTTAAGGGGGATTATCCCTCGGAAAAAGCGATCCCCCGTCGTTTGTTTTTCAGGTACAATCTGTGGAGTGAGTCTGGTCAATTAAGCCATCAATCACTTCTTTTCCTTTTCGACTGGTACTGAGGGGTAGGAAAAATAAGAAGCGTCGAATCTCTCTCGGGGGTCACGGTTCATGCCAAATTTCACCTCGACGATAGTCTGCCGTCGCTGACGGTTAAATAAACATTTCAAACTGACGATACTCTATCGGGGCAAACGGTGAAGTGGTTAATTACAAAAGTTAATATTAATTTTCTTTGCAAAGGAGACTAGGTGTTGCTGGAAACAAATGAAATACCAAATATCATAAATTTATTGAAGTCAACAGCAGAAAACTGTTAAACAATTAATAGATCACTTCAATGAAATGTAATTGCATTTAAACGTATTTAATTGTTTTCAGCAGATGTAATAATCAGGAACATATGAAGATCCGAAGAGATATTGTGCGTTTAAATACTTCTTTTGTTTTCGCTAATTTTTTATACATTTCAGTTAACGTGTAAATCTGTGTTTTGAACGCATGGCCCGTTAAGTGAAGAAGTCTGTAGGAAGGCAATTTTTAATCCTGTGCGGAAATTGTCCAAATATCAGTCATCGACTCAGCATACGCAGCCATCAGGTTGAGATCCCAAACATTGATTAATTGCGCTCGACTGGAAATTTGATCAGTATGGTCAACGGAAGCCACCGTTTAAAAAATTTTCTTGTTCTTAAATATATGCTTATTCACTTTTGTAATATGACTAGATACTTATAATCACAGTTCCTTCACTTTCAAAAATAAATTTCATAAATTGTTGAAGTGCAAACACACACTTCATATTGTAGAAAAACGTTTCTCTGGAATTTTTAATGCAAATGCTGGTTATTTTTTCTAAGAAGGGAAAGTAAGTAAGAGTGCCATTTATAAAGCTTAGATTTTGCTAGATTTGCAGGTTTTTCGCGCTCGCATTTTACGTGCTTCTTAAGAATCTCTGGAAATAAAATGGGAACTTTCCATGACTTGTTGCGAATCTAATTGGAGAAAAAATTTATTCTTTATAGGGATAATTGCGGGAGGTAACCGTCGAGCAATCTTCTTGTATCTGCCTCGTCCCATCCTGTTTGTTATTTTATTAAAATAACAAACAGGATCCTGTTTGGAAATTATTTCCCTCATTGCAAGGTTTGATTTGAGATGATAGATGTCAATCAAACCTTTTAATATGGCATCTTGAGCTGCTGGTGCCAGCAACTTTATTTCCTATTATACCTGTATATCCTCATAATGGAATTTAGGCTAATAAGATGAATATTCATTTCCATTTTATTGTTTTTTAAAGATTTTGAATAAGTAAAGATATTTTACAACATAGAGCGTTTAGAAATCTTTGACAATCTGTAAAAATGTTCGCAAACTGTAACTTACTACTTTTGACAAAAGACGTATAAGTAATCATTTATTAAATTAATTAATTCAAACATATGAACATATATATTTAATGAAATAAAAATATTTCAGCGCAAATAATTATCGACGTGTATTTGAAGAAGAAGAAGGAGAAGCAGAAATATACTACAGCGAACAATTACTAGAAGAATTGGATCCCCAGTGTTTAAGATTGCAATACGTGTCGGAGACGTAAGTCTTTTCGGAAAAAATAATAAAACAAAACATAATGTTTCAGGTCCAGTTTAATTATACATTTAATAATTTTTTGACAAAAACGCTGGTCTGGAAAATAATAAGTTTTCAGATTTATAATGCTTAAAGTTTTTTTCATTCCTTCATTACAAAAATAGATTATAAATGTTTAAGTTGGAAAATTACATTGTGAAGAATTCAAATTTATTGTAATACCTTTTCATTATAAGGAAACTTTATTGCATTAACTAATGAAATATCTAAACAGAAAGCTAATATACAAAATACACGTGTTTATACGGCCAGTTTGTAAAATTTGTGAATGAGAAGTAAATGTCAAATAGTTGATATAATTAGAGTAACTAAGACAAAAAAGACTTTATGTTTACAAATAATATGCATATATATATATATATATATATATGTAAAACAAATTAAGTAAACACTGAAATCCATCCCATACTCTATTCGGAACAAATCTCATATAAATTGTTCTCTTCACCTCTTTCTGTTAGACTATATATTTCTAGATTTACAGAGATTTATGATATTATTTAGCTCGAATTTGAGAATGTACTCATCAAACATAATAAAAATTTCGAGATTCTAACTTTTCATTACAATTATTGTTTTTAATATATAATATTAAATGATTTTGAATTAATAGCAAATTAAAAAATAAAAATTAATTTATTAAAATATATGTTTATATATATCCCCATCACATGAATTTTACATAAAGATTATGACTTAGCTAAGTGGGAATATAAAATTTCCTGAATCAAATATTTCTCTTACTAAACCACAATATTGTCGAACTATGCACATTTTTTCTATCTCTATCACCGCTGACACGGCGTCGTGCTACTTTATTCCTATTCCAACAATATGAGGAATATAAATATTCTAGAAATTGGTAAGTTTAGAATTTCAAATGAACTGTGGCCGCAAATGTGAATTGAAATAAATCTGAATATTTTGTCTTATTCATCTGCCAAATTTGCTCTGTATTATAGATCAACATGTGCGATCAGAATTCCTAACATTAATTCACACACACACACATATACCTATATATCTATATATATATATACGTTTATCGTATATATGTTACGGTGGAACACCGAAATCTGGAGAATGTCGACTTTCACCGGTGAATGTCAACATTCACATAGTCGCTTGTTGTATGTCCGAAATATTTTCAAATACTCTTATTTCTGACTTACACAGGTAAATGTCGACATTCACCATCTACTAATGGTATATATATATATATATATATATATATATATATATACATATAATCGTTTATTGCAATGCATTGTCGGAAACTCTTTCCTGGCGCCATAGTGACGAGAGACAACACAAGAAAAATAGGGTACGAACAGTGTATATTTATTTGTTATTCTTAGCGCGGCGGAAACTAAGAAATAAGAACAAAAACATTATATCGTCATCAAAAAAAGTATTCGAAAGTTCCTTCGGGAAGTATCCTAAACATGGGTTTGGTAGGGGTAGTCCAGTGCATTGTGCAGCAAGATCACGAGCCCTCATTTGCATTATCACTTCCTCTAGTGTACGTCAAAACATTAGTGCACGAAACCCCCGTTAGAACTCCAACAGGAACTTGTGGCACATATCGTGGCAGCTGCTGGGAAAGTCCTGGGGGTGCACGGTATTTTCCAGAACATCTTATGTTCGATGTGCGAGAGATGTGATACCTGCATCAAATTTCGAAGACCTTCATTGAGGTCCATAAGTGTCTAATTTTGTTCCTATTTTTTAATTTCTCTTGTGCTAAGCATAACTGGTGTCCGTTCTTTCTTGTGTTTTGTGTTGTTTGTACCGACGAGGAAAGTGTTTTCGGTCATGTTTTGCCATTTCATTTTTCGTCGTCGTCGTCTCTCTCATATATATGCATAATTACTTATGACTCAAGTGTTGCTACTATATCATGAAATTTACAAACATAGTGTTTAAAATGCTACATATTCCCATCCGAAAATATCTTTTTTTTCCTCTTGCCCTTCAAATAAGAAATGTGTGTCCTTCATTGTGAAATCTCCTGGAACTTTAATTCTTCTTTTTTCGAGGACTATGGAGAAAATATTTCAGTATAGGCAGTGGTCAACATTCTAACATTACATTTTAAAAGCCATTAAAGTGTAGCCGAAACGCTCAGAAAGGCTTAATTCGCTTAGGATTTAGGAAATACGTTTTGTAAGACTTCGCAAATTTTCCTTCAATAAATTTAATGGAACAGGCAAAAGAAATTACAGGGAACAATAAATATAGGAGAAAACAGATATATCTTTTCGTAATTTGTTTTGCTTTGTTTGATTTCTTTCATTCTTCCTGTATAAATAATTAAAACTTTAAGAATGCAACTGAAGAATGAGAATAAAATTTTCAATTGAAAACGAATGGTGGCAAAAATCCTAGTGCTGCTCTCCTGTGCCGCGAAATAGACCAGCAATATATTCCGAATTTGGAATAACGAGGAAAAATTTGAAACCTTTGCAGCCAGCGATGCAAAGAGATTGATCTGAGAGGATGATGACTTAAATGAGGAAACTCGGAGATAATTTAATGAGGTGTCAGGTTACCTCTACTGGGATAATAATAAGAAAGGGTTAAAATACAAAATACGTAAGTAAATTATACAAAAATTGAAGAAATTTAATATATCTGGCATGCGTAAGAAATAGTAATTGATTCAAAAATGTAAATGAATCCAAAGCTCTCAAACTTATACTCGTTTAAATACAGATTTTGCTGATTCAGAAAGTACGTTACTTGTATATCTTCTAAAATGCTTTTTCCATCCTTTGTTTGTAGTTGTTTGATTTTTCATTTCAGTTTCATTTTTTCCTCCTATTTTGCAATTTTCGCCATTCTTTCCCTCTGTTTTTAAGCCACCTGTTTATTAGTACTATTATTTATATTACAACTTATGTAAAATTTAAGTAAGGAAAAGTAAGACACCAAAACTTTGCAACTTATCACGCTCTACGTGAGATTCATGGTGGTCGCTTATTGCATACAAATCATGCCAAATGCTTTAACTCTTTCGCATCGACGGACGACCAAATCTGTTTTCAATAAACATCGAAAACGGCCGTGTTTACGAATTTGTCTTGGAATAGTTTTCCTTTCCCCCTCCGGTTTCATCCATTGCGTGCAGTTTCACCTTAGGGCCGGTTTGCACCTGCGAACGTCAATAGCTTTCCGTTTTTCTCCTTTATATGCTTCAAAAGAATGATTGACATGTCTTTTAACAACTCGGGAAACCAATGAGCCATACACACTAACGTGGAGGGGAAAGAAATAGGTAGAAAATAAACGAGGCGTTGCGGCGGTTTGCTGTTGCCTGAATGAACGGGCGTTACGGGCGAAAGAGTTAATTTCTCTGCTTGGCTTTAGGTCTTAACAACGAAAACTACAAATTCGACCTTTGTAGAAAAACATTCTGTCAGGCAATGAATCTACGGTTAGATTTTTCCCTATGAAACTGAGCCAAAAGTGTTATATATTATCTAAATATGGAAGTGTTGTACATGTTAAACGTGATCTTCGTTGCATTACTTTCACTCTTTTACTACTGAAATAAAGATATACTGATTATTTTGTAGATTGGAAAACCCTCCTTGTGATCATGAAAAGGAGCAAAAACTGGAAAACGAGAAAGAACTAGAAAAGAAGCGAGAACAGGAAAAGATGCAAGAGCTGAAAAAGAATCAAGAGCTGAATAAAAAGGAAGAACAGGAAAAGAAGGAGAAACTGGAAAAGAAGCAAGAACTGAAAAACAAGAAAAAACTGGAACTGACACAAAAACGAGAAAAGAAGGAAGAACTGAAAAAGAAGCAAAAGCTGGAAAAGAGACAAAAACGAGAAAAGAAGCAAGAACCGGAAAAGATACAAGAATTGGAAAACATACAAGAATTGGAAAATAAGCAAGAACTGAAAAAGAAGCAAGAGCAGGAAAAGAAGCAAAAATTTGAAAAGAAGCAAGAACTGAAAAAGAAGCAAGAGCAGGAAAAGAAGCAAAAACTTGAATAGAAGGAAGAACTGAAAAACAAACAAAAACTGGAAAAGCAACAGAAACTAGAAAAGAAGCAAGAACTGAAAAAGAAGCAAAATCTGGAATGGATTCAAAAACTAGAAAAGATAGAAGAACTAAAAATTCAGAAACAACTGGAAGAGATACAAAAACAAGTAAACAAAGAAGAACTGAAAAGGCAGAAAAAACTGGAAAAAATGCAAAAACTAAAAAACAAAGAAGAACTGAAAAAGAAGAAGAAACTGGAAAAAATGCAAAAAATAAAAGACAAAGAAGAACTGAAAAAGAAGAAGAAACTGGAAAATATAGACGAGTCAGAAAAGACGCAATACCTAGAAAAGAAGCAAAAAACGGAAAAGAATACAAATCTGAAAAACAAGCTGGAACCGGAAAAGAACTGTCAAACCCGAAAAGGAAACCGGATGAACTGCGAAAAGAGACAGAACTGGATAACGAGCGTAGAACGATTGATTTAATGACCAAACGAAGCAAGATCCGGAAAAGAAAAATAGAACAAATAAATCATATACCACTGCAAATAATACCACTGCAAACATTAAATATCAACGTCAAAAAAGTAAATACCCTTCTTCAAGGGGGCCTTGCAATACACTGTCATAATCCAGAAGATATAGATAAAATCAGTTATAACCTCATTGCCAAAACAGTTGCAAAAGACATAGTTAACATAAAATTTCCCGAAGCCAGAATACCAAAATGCACAATTCATAATATTCCAAAAAATTTCAACTCTGATGAACTGATTCAAATTATCGCCCAAGAAACATAATATTTCCGAGCTAAGACCTTTATTTAAAGTGAATGATCAAAATAATACTCATAAATGGATCATAAAATGTCACGGTAAAACTTTCCAAAATTTTATGAGTAAAAAACAAATATATATTGGATGGCGCACCAATAAAATAACCGTGTTTATCGGTGTACGCAGATGTCAAATCTGCCAGGATTTTTCCCATAAGACAAACAAACCAAAATGCTCATTCTTCATCCGAAATTATCATGTTTCTTGCGTTCTTCTCAAACTCCGTACTGCATAAACTGCTGGATTAACAATGAAAAGTATGAAGCAAACTTTGAGTGTAAACATCCAGCTTTAGCTATTTCCTGGTCCACATATCAAACAGAAGTTAGACGAGTAAAATCCAACACATATTATCAACAATAATACAAGATCCTTCAGACTATCTATAGACCATTTCCATCAATAAAAAGAATAATAATGTCATCCGCTTTCTCAAAATATATCTTCAAAGAGAGAAGACCGCCACCGACCAACTAAGTCAGTATCAAGTAGATTATCTGGCAGATTTTATTATAACACAAGAATCTTATTGCATCACTGGCAAAGTAGGAAGAATTCCAAATAACTGGACAATTATTCAACGTCATGCTTCAACCGGTGTTTTATCTCCTCCTACAGCCATATTCATTCCAAACAATGAATGGAATTCTACAATAATGATTATTACTCGAGATATAATCACAAGTTCAATCAATACTAATGCATCTCAACTTCTTATTACTAGTATCTATATATCTCCGTCAAATATCCAAATCAAACCTTATCCATACTAAATGAAATCTTACAACAATAATAATAGTCCGCATGTTATTAGTGGAGACTTTAACTCCCATAGTACTTAATGGGGATACTTACAAACCGATCACAGAGGAGAAATACTTGAAGAATTTTTAAATGCAAACAATCTCATTCTACATAATCATTTTACTGACCGACCTACTTTTGATAATACCTACAATAAAGATTGGACTGATCTTCTTATTTCTACAACACATCTTGATAATAAAATTAACAACAGATCAATACTAGATGAACACTGAATCTGATAACAAATATATCTCTTTTGATATAACTGAATATACGTCCTTTACTGCACTTACAAGATATAAAATCAATAATAAGAAAGAAAAGAAATTTCAACAAAAGTTCAATTCAATTTCAAATGACTTTCTAAATTCTATTATTCTGTGTACAACAAAAACAGAACTTAATAATATTACCAAGGAACTTATCAGAAAGTTTCAAGATAACTAAGAACGTACCTTCTTCAAAAGATGATCAATTCCCATTATAAAAATCAACTAGTGACGAAAGAACTCCGCAAAGAAACACGCAAAACACGAGCATTACGAAGAAAACTCAAATCATCGCAAACTGATGAAGAACGACTCAACCTACTTCAAAAATACAAAAAATGAAAAGCCTCATATAAAAAGCAAATAATATCTGCAAAACGTTAAGCATGGTGCAACTATTGTTCAAACAACCAGGATACGTATGGCTCATTGTACAAAATTGAAACCAACAAAATCTTCCACCCAACGCAACTTACAGTCACTAATACGGGAAATAATGATAAAAATGTTACGAAGATCACTTTAGAAAACATCCCAGATGTTATTCTACCAAACGAAGGTATATATGATGATTCAACTGAACAAAGATTAATTCGTTTTAATCTACTTCCACGAAAATTATATCCCATTTACATCCATGGAACTCAATCGAGTTATTAAAAAACTGAATAACAAAAATGCTCCTGGACCAGATAGAATCTGCATTCAAATTATACATAAAACTAATCGTAAGCTAATTCTAATCTGCAATAAATGTCTTCAACTTTGTATTTTTTAAGACTGCTTAAAAACAGGACAAATCACACTCTTCCTCAAAAAGAAAAAAGCTCCTGATAATCCTAATTCCTATCGGCCAATTAACCTTCTTCAAGCTCTTGGAGAAATTCTTGAACGTTGTATTATAGGAAGACTTGAATACCAATTTCACCATCAAAAATTCATCAAGGAAAATCAGTATGGATTTAGGCAGCAAAAATCTACCATTCATGCAACCAGTGCAGTCCTAAATCAAATCGATGTTAATAAAATCAATAACCTACACTCCGCAATAATCAGCTTAAATCTTAAATCAGCCTTTGATTCATTATGGCGGCCTTCAATTAAAGAAGCACTTAGAAATATTGAATGTAATTATAATATCTATCAAATAATCAATAATTTCCTTGTTAATTGCCATAATCTCATTTTATATAATAATACTTTAATCAGAAGAAAACAAGTTCGTGGATGTTCACAAGGCGCATGTATGAGCGCAGAATTATGGAATATTACATTTAATAAAATTATAAAAAGTGCCTGGCTTCCTTTTGCTAAAATTACTGCTTTCGCCGATAATGTCGCATTTGTTATCAGTGGAAGGTCCTACTTAATCCTTCGAAGAAATTGTCAAGAAATAATAGCCATATTCCAGCAAGAATTTAGAAAATTAAACTTGAAATTCAATCTTCCAAATCTAGAATCATGACAAATAATAAACCTGGATAAAATCTTACTAAGCAACTTTCTGTTAAAATAAATGGCGAAAAAAATCAAGCATACTAAATCAATCAAATACCTAGGAAATTATAATACATGAAAACAACATCTTATCGAATATCTCAAAGAACTTAAAATTCGTACACATTCTATAAGTCAAAATCTTCGACATGTGCATGGCACAAACGGGGGTTTAAATCGCCATATCACCAAATTACTATATCGTACAGTAATAACGAAAATGATTACCTACCGCTCTGCCATCTGGACATTCCCTATAACCACAAGATAAAAAAAAATTCTTACCTCAACACAACGACAATTGACACTTAATATTTCCAGAGGCTTTCGAAATACCTCCAGTACTACTCTTAATATCTTAGCTAGAACTATTCCACTCCATGTCGAATCCATTCAGGAAGCAATTTATTCTACAATATATCAACTTCGCCATAATATTACTTATAACAAAACCATATACATCACAGAGGATTACGAAATGTGCCCTGCTCCTTACAATAGACATCTCCTGCTGTATCTCACACAAAAATAAAAACAGCAATAAACACTAAAACTAAAAACAATTCAATTGAAGTATTTAATTATAGAATCAAATATTAATACTGACCGTCTATAGAATCAAATATTAATACTGACCGTCTATAGAATCAAATATTAATACTGACCGTCTATAGAATCAAATATTAATACTGACCGTCAATCTGCCATCTATGCTATCTCTAACCCAGAAAATCAGACTTCTATTGCTTATCTATAACCTCTCTAAAAAAACAGATAATTTAAAAATTCATATATCATGGATAAGAGGCCATAGTAGAAATGCCGGTAACTTAACATTCGACAAACTTGCAAGAAGCTGTTAATATTCAAGAAAGCAATTTTCTATATACGAAATTTCCCAAATCTTATCTTCGACTGCCCATAAAAGAACAAATTACCCAAATATGCCAAGAACAATGGAATAACGCATCTACAGGTAGACGAAATTACTAGTTCTACCCCTATTGCAATACTGACACCAAGAGTACATAATCCTTTTTAACATGTAATATTACTGGCCATGTGCCATATCGTGTTTATTTTCCTCAAAGGAACTTAATAGACACTGACTCCTGTATATGCTGCTAGAAAGGAGACAGTGATCACTATCTTTTCTCATCTCCTCTCAAGAAAACTTTTCATATTCGCGCACCCAGAAATATTAATATATCATTCAAAAGAACGATCATCAAACTTCAACATCTTCATTCTAATATGAAACAAATTCACCAAAACTTAACACAATTGGATTAAATCTACGCAGAGTAACCCCATCTACAACAGACGAAATATAACAAAATATTTAATTTTCACCCTTGTAGAATTTTAAGATAATTATCAATCTTTGTCACAAATACTTATTTGTACTGATCGTAATAAAAAACGCCTTACAAAATCCATAATAAACGGAATGAAATATAAAAACTGAGTCGTGAGAGTAAACTAGAACTGAAAAGGTGAGTCATGATATTGATTTGCTGTGTCATGACAAAAATGAGCTATGAATATTGTATGAGTCATGTAAAATATATGAACTTAAACGAGGAACTTTTTATGATCTCTATAATCATGAACACTTTAATGACTCATGAACTCTGCCTAATGAATACTGAAAACTATTTGTAATCATGAACTTTAAATACAATTTTATTCTCTTCTACATGTTATACTTCTATTTTATTAATTTTATTATATGATATATCATATATTATCCTATACTTTAGCACTTTATTCAAAATTATAATTTTATTATATGATATATTATGTACTATTATATACTTTATGTATTATGCTATATTTTATTTCCCATATTTTAAGTATTATTTTGTATTTGTCATGATATATTCTATGTTTTAGCATTTTATTCCAAATTTGGAAAATTCAAAATTTTGTTATAATGGCACATTATGTGTTATTGTATACTTGATGTATTATTCTACATATATTTTTCTTCTATTTTAAGAATTATTCCAAATTTGCCATATGATATCTCTACATATAATAAAAGAAAGAGTCTGTCTGTGTGTTGTGTGTGTTTCTTTCGTTCGCGCTGCGCGTAAGCTAATAGACACAGGGCTACAAAATTTGCTACATGAGGTGTATCTAGACAAGAGCCAGTGCACCTCGAAGCGATTTTTTCGAAATTCGAATTTTTTTTTATTTTATGTTTTGTGACGTCATTTTGAGACATAATGGGCTATAGGAAAGCGAGATTTTACTCTACACAGTCCATTTTCAAATCGTCATAAAACGTAAGCACTTAGATATTTTACGAACTTAAAATAAATTTCTTGTTTCAATAAATCGATTAAATACGAATTTATTTAACAAATGGAGCTTAACACATTTTCAACGGGATATTTTCTAAAAAAGTTTATTTTTAAAAATGTACAGTTTATTTTTCTTTGATTTTTGGACATGTTAAATTTTCATCCTTGCGACTGCTTTTACAAAAAGAATTTTGGAAAACTGATAATATTTTGTACTTTTAAAAATATGTTTAAATGAAGGTTCCGAGTACACTTCGCACATCTCACATCTTTAAAAATGTGATTTTGGCAACAATTTTCCTGTCTTATTGTTGTTGATATATTTTTGATGAAATCGCATCATTTTGAATAGTTTCATTCTTTTAGAAATAAGGGTTTGGCAACAATTTTTCATCGTATTTCTTATGTCACTGTTTTTAAGAAATTGGCATATTTCATTGTCATGTATATATATATATATATAATACATTTTTATTGATTTTTTTGATAAAGTTTTTAATATAAAAGTGATATACCTTTTTTGATAAGTTCTGTAGAGTAAAATTCTGCGCGGAATTTTATGTTTTTTGAGTTGTTTCCATGTTAATTTTTGCTTATTTCACTGTTTGTGAAATACTGAAAAGTTTTGCATATTTTTTTTTCTTCAACGGAGAGTTGGTTAATTTTTTATTAGGATAATAATTATTTGCATTAAGGGTGTAGGGTTTATATTTATTTTAACTAACATTTATTTTAAGTTTAAACTATCTTTCCTGTCAAGCCTTACTTTCCCCTGGAATTGCCAATGCCAGAGTATGTAAATTTTAGTAGAACGCACAAAGGATTCAAATTGTCAGCGGAAGTAATCTGAGTTAAATAGAAGGGAAACGAGTTCGAAGATGTGCTTTCTTGGTTCACGAGCGTGGAGGTGGCTAGTTAGAAATTGAAGAACCACGCGTTTCGGCCTGTGTGCTTGCCTCGGCAGATTGTTAATTTTTCAACGTAATATTCAGAAGTTTGCTGAATTATCAGCGGTATCTTAGAACGCAGTGAGGTTAGTTACGTTTAGAGAGCCTCGTAGTTAGTCACTTGTTATTATTCTTTTTTTAGTTTCTTATTTTTATTTTACCGCCGGGTCGGCGTAGTTTGTGAGCGTCAAGAGCACGCATTTGTAATTTCTAAAGTTGAATAAAAAGGGATTTAAACCCTTCTCAAGACTTTGTCTGTTTTCCAGTTCTTAGCAGTCACCACTATTGTTGCGTGCAGTTTGGAAGCGCGCAACATAACATTAGCCCCTTAACACTTGTCGAACTGAAATGGCCGAAAATTGGACGGAAGTTGCTGGACAACAACAAGAAATGGCAAGCCAATTGGAAGGATTTGGATACCTGGTCCAGACGATGACAGCGTCAATCAAGCTAAACGTCAATTTCGACGGAAAAAATTCGGTGGCGATATTTCTAGAATGCCTCGACAATCACTTCCAGCTCTACCCTGTGCCTGAAAGACAAAAGTTGCCATCGCCACATCTGCACTAAGAGGGCAGGCCGCGCTATGGTGGAAGAATATAGGCAAATTTTTATTAGGGGAATTCGGAGGCCAGACATATACATTTGAAAATTTCAAAAAATCGTTATTAAAGGCCTTCCCGATAGTGAAAGATCGAGCAAGGCTAGAAGCTGAACTGTATAGTTTTTATCAACGGAATATAGAAGAGTTGACGGACTTTATTCTGCGAAAAATTAAGCTGACGGATATGCTGTATGGGAAGAAACCTGACGCGGAGATTATTGAAATAATCTTACCAAGATTATTACCTGCTGTTCAAGACTACTTCGAAATTAGAAACCCAAGCACATTGCAGGAGCTCTTCGAATTAGCGGTCAAGTTCCAAAATCGCAGAATAGCGGAAAAAGCTAGAGGGGCATCGTATTCTCAAAGTATCCGAAGGCAATCTTCAAATGAGCAGACCAGAAATGCAAACCGCTCTTATGGGGGAAAGAGCTATCAAGCTAGCTCATCGAAGCTCGAAGGTCAAGGCCCAAAAAGGAAATTTCAAAACAACCGTCCGCGTACCCAGAAGGCAGAAGTTGAAAGAAAAGCTTTAAACAAATAGAGGGGCCTGTGAAAGCGAGGGTCCAGACCCCGGAAGTTTTGAAAAAACCCCCAAGAAGACACTTAAATACGGTCATCGTAAAGAACTCACAGTTACCAATTATACAAGTCCTGGTTGTCGATGTACCAGTAGAAGCCCTCATCGATACAGGAGCAGAAGGTAATTTTATGAGTGATATTTTTTTTTATGAAGAACTTTAATAGGTTTCGATTATTTAAAAATAAAAACACAGAAATCATAGCAGCGCAAGGACAAACTTGTCATTGTATTGGAAAACTATCTTTAAAAATTCAAGTTCAAAACGAAAGCCTTAAAGTATTAATTTTTGTAGTAAAAAATTAATAATTAATCCACTTATTTTAGGTATGGAGTTTTTAAAAGCAGCGAAGGCCAAACTGAATTTTCAGGAAAGTTCTATCGTGCTGGAGATGGATTGGAGGGGGGTGGAACCAGTGGAACATCCGCAAGTTGACCTTAGCCATTTGAATGACCATGAAAGTCAAGCCATCCAGCAAGTGATGATACTTTTTCAAACTTGTTTTCAGAACGGCCTGGTAGCTGTCAAATAGTTACGCATGAGATACAGTTAACTGCCGACAAACTCTTTAGGACTAAACCTTACCGCTATGATAAACAAAAAGACCAAATCATAGAAGAACATAGTCAGGAAATGTTAAAGAACAAAATAATAACGCCCATAAATAGTGAGTACGCGAGTCCAGTCGTACTATGTAAGAAAAAGAACGAGTTTCCTCCTTCGGATAAAAGGGCTTGGAGGTTTGCTATCGATTACAGAAAACTTAATAGTATTAATAATTCCCAGTTTACCCTTTGCCGGTTATAGAGGAAATTATTAGAAAGATTAAATCTACAAGATACATGACTACTTTGGACTTAACGTCTGGCTACTATCAAATAGCTATGAGACCCGAAGACGTACATAAAATCGCGTTTATAACAAAATCGGGCACTTATGCATTTTTACGCATGCCCTTTGTGTTGTGTGGGGCTCCATCAACATTCCAGAGAGCTATGAACATTGTTCTAAAGCCTGTCCTAGGAAAATCGACTTTAATCTATCTAGATGATATAATTATAATGAGTAGTACGTTGGAACAACATATTAAAGATCTAGAAGAAGATTTTAAAGTATTAAAAGAGGCCGGTCTTACAATTAACGCCTCAAAATGCAAGTTCGCAACTAAAGAACTTAAATATCTGGGTTATAAAATTTCGCAAAAGGGTATAGAAACTCAAGATTAAAAAATAAAAGCAATCAAGAATTTCCCACCTACCAACACCGCCAAGAAACTTTCTTCTTTCATTGGGTTATGTTCTTATTATCGGCCATTCATAAAAGATTTTGCTAATATTGTTGAACCCTTGTTAGTAATTAAAAGAAAGAAAAGTAAATTCATGTGGACAGCAGAAGCAAATACCGCATTCGAAAGGTTAAAAGAAGCGCTTATCAATGCCCCTGTTTTGAAATTCCCGGAGGGGGACGAAAACCTGGAAACTGCAGCAGATGCGTCGGACTATGCTGTGGGTGCGGTTCTTATGCAAAATGGCCATCCTTTGGCATTTTTAGTAAAACGTTGAATCATACACAAAGGAATTATACAGCTACAGAGAGAGAAACATTAGCCGTATTAATGGCTGTACACAAATTTCGAGTTTATTTCGGCAAAGCGCCAGTAACAGTCTTTTCGAATCATGCGGCTGTTGGTAGACTTTACTCGGGGAAAAACCTAACGCCCAGGTTAATAAGATGGGCTTTAAAACTCCAAGAATATAATATCATAATCAAATATAAACCGGGTAAGGAAAACAATGTAGCTGACGCACTTTCTCGTATAAAACTGGACGATGAAGGCAATGAACTTAAATGCGCTGTGTTGACTTCAAAAATTTTAGATTCTAGAAATACAATTATTGCTGAATTGAGAGCTGATCCTGAATTTGGAAGTATCTATGCGTATTTGAAAGACCCCGAAAGCTTTGAACACACAGATATCGATGCGATAAGAAATAGAGCAGAAAACTAGAAAAATTACTTCGTATTCTTGTATTAATAACAACTTTAGTTTCAGTGCCTCCAGCTTGCCGAAGAATGAGGAAAGTAAAAATTTATTTTTCTCTTATTCATTTATGGTAAATTGTAAAAATCATATGTATTAGAATTTTGTAAATATACGTAAATGCTTGAAAGTTATGTAAAAGTAGAATTTAGTCTAGAAGCATAAAATTTTAGATGCTAAAAGTAAATGCTCAAAAGCAATGAATTCAAATTTAAGTATTAAACTGTAGATAAAATCATGCTTTAGAGCGAAAGCCTGCATGTCTAAAGATAAATGAGGGGGAAGTTAGAATGAATGTGTTTTTGTAGGGTTCTCCACCTACACTTGAATTTTCAGAATGTTAAAGTAGCTCATCGAGTTATAGAATGTCGAGTAAGGTGTGTCTATTTGGTCGTTGAATTCTAACAAAACATTGTGCTTAGGAGAAGTGTTGCAATA
Organism: Stegodyphus dumicola; assembly: GCF_044657685.1. Lineage (NCBI taxonomy): Eukaryota > Metazoa > Arthropoda > Arachnida > Araneae > Eresidae > Stegodyphus > Stegodyphus dumicola. Next base: position 8,480,914 of record NC_140778.1, on the reverse strand, counting down.
CTAAAACACGAATATTCCCGTTTAACACCACGCATGGTGGAGAGCCAGGGTAAAGTTAAATTCATGTTTGAATAGTTGAATGAATGTGAATTAAGCAGTAACTAAGGAAAATAAATCGTTCAAAAACAAAAACTTATTCAGTGTCAAGAAAGTGTAAATAATAATGTATTTAGAAAGATACTGATACTTATTCCTTCCAGATACTGGAAGGAAGAGAACAGATTGATTGCTGAAGTCCAGGAAAAGTTGCTGTAAGAAAAGAGAATTAAATAAGTATCTACAGAAATTTGTTCTACCTTTTATGAGATAACAGATTTTTTTTTTTATGTCAACGAGGCTCTTAAAATTTAGATCAGAATTGTGGAAACTTTCCAACAGGTCGTTTCTAGGACCTGCTTCCAAGTTTACCAAATTCTGGCAGAGGCAAATGTAGGGTTTATATTTATTTTAACTAACATTTATTTTAAGTTTAAACTATCTTTCCTGTTAAGCCTTACTTTCCCCTGGAATTGCCAATGCCAGAGTATGTAAATTTTAGTAGAACGCGCAAAGGATTCAAATTGTCAGCAGAAGTAATCTGAGTTAAATTGAAGGGAAACGAGTTCGAAAGTGTGTTTCTTGCTGCACAAGCGTGGAGGTGGCTAGTTAGAAATTAAAGAACCACGCGTTTAGGCCTGTGTGCTTGCCTCGGCAGATTGTTAATTTTTCAACGTAATATTCAGAAGTTTGCTGAATTATCAGCGGTATCTTAGAACGCGGTGAGGTTAGTTACGTTTAGACAGCCTCGTAGTTAGTCGCTTGTTATTATTCTTTTTTTAGTTTCTTATTTTTATTTTACCGCCGGGTCGGCGTAGTTTGCGAGCGTCAAGAGCACGCATTTGTAATTTCTAAAGTTGAATAAAAAGGGATTTAAACCCTTCTCAAGAATTTGTCTACTTTCCAGTTCTTAGCAGTCACCACTATTGTTGCGTGCAGGTTGGAAGCGCGCGACATTACAATGGATATAGCTTATTTCATTGTAATTATTTTTCTCTTGAAAATATAAGATAAAATATCATTAATTATACTTTGCTTGCCAGAAATTTTGTTTTTTGTATTCTTTTGTGTTCTTTGTTGCTCATTTCACTCATTTTAAGATACTGAAAAGTTTTGAGTGATTTTTTTACGAAACAAAGTTCTTAACCTCCTTTATACCATTTGAGTTCTTAAGATTTTGCAAAGGGAAGTTGGTTAATTTATTTATTAGGATCATTAATATTTGTATTAAGGGATATTGCTTATTTCATGGTAATTTTGTTATACGTAATAACTTTTTTTTTATGAAGTTGTTCTGCAGAGTAAAATTCTACGCTGTTTTCAAGTTTAAAGTTTGGTGTTTCTTTCAGCCATTTTCCCGGTACATTTAAAAGCCAGACGAAGTCTGTCAGCTAAGCTGTTAGTATTCTGTACAAGCTTGATATAAAACTTGTTTTATTAGATTTCCCTCCTTTCCCAACAGCACAAAGTTCCGAGATCTGGTCTCATCCGGTGGGCTAATAATTGATTTACCCACTACAATATTATTACTACTTTCTAATGACCCTTTTTCTAGATTTCTTCATTTCTTCTATTAACCGTTCTCCCTTTTTGTCCGCCTCACTTAAAAATTAACTTCTAAATCTCTCTTTAAAGAACTACCAGCAGGATTATTCCTCTTCTGGCCTTACCTCCGTGCTGTATTGGGTTAGTTATTCGGATGTATGCCCGTGCAATCTTTAATGAAGCTCCAACACTTTTACCTGTACATGTCTATACCTAAATGAAACTGGCTCGTTTTGATGTTATACTAGCGAAACACCAAAAAAAAAAAAAAAAAAAATATTGATTTAAATGATGATGATTTAAATAATTTAGCTGGTATTTTAAGGATGAGGATTTATACTAACTGCTGATGATTTTTTATTTAAGTTATCGTGATTATATGTTATTGTGATGAAGAATGTGATTAAATGAGTATGATGGTAATAAAACTTTAGGTGATAGTACTTTGTATTCAGGTGATTTTATTATTTGACGACTTCAATGATGATGGTGTATATGATATATAGTTTCGATTGATTAGTATGGAATGATGATGGGATTTGTGTAATGGTGGTTTATTTTATTCTGACGATGGTGATAGTGATACGATGGTTTAAAATGATGATGTGTTTTGTGTGGTGAGGAATATTTAGATGATTTTGATGATGATATAGATTTGGCTAATGACGATTTTATAGCTGATATGATAGTGATTTATAGAATAGTTTAGAGGGTTTCGGCAGTGAAGACGATGGTTATTTATATTTAGATGCAGCGTCTAACAGTTTCTCCCACCTCAGACAAGATCTCAGTCTGCGTGCTTGTTTCCCTCGTTTTGGAAGCATCTTTGATAAGCTGGGTTGGCGCTTTTTGCTTTTTGTACATTTAGAAAACATTATCATATTTATTTTTATAACCATGGGTCCAAAGGAGAAGATGATGTCTATTGAATTAAAGCGTGAAATCATAGAAAACCATGAGCAAGGTGTGCGAGTAATTGACTTGGCGAGGATGTACGGGCGTAGCACATCAATGATATGTACTGTGCTTAAACAAAACGAGTTGATAAAGGGTATAACGCCATCTAAGGCCGATAAAATAATGTCTAAGCTCTGGACCTCTCTCCGTGGATAGATGGAGAAACTACTGATGGGGTGGGTGAGAGAGAAGCAGCTTCAAGGAGAACCTTAACATAAAGCATCATATGTGAGAAGGCACGAGCAATTTACGGTTATTTGCTAAAGAAGATCCCACACACTTCTAAAAACGAGGAATCGGAAGACTTGTTTAATTTGAAATAAACAATATTCTGATAAAGCCAATCGAAATAAATGTATTCTGTATTTACATTTCAACACGCTAGACAAATACAAACCTAAAACTGATAAAAAATAAGCAGGATTATGTTTTGATTTGATACAAAAGTATGAAAACAAATTTCAAGATTTTAGAGAAAGAAATCAAAATTTTAGTATTTTTGCCATTCCAATTATAATCGATATAGATTTTGCTAATGAAGTTTCAAGTAAAAAGACAGAGGTGCTATATGACATTCAGCTCGAGGAAAGAATGATTGATTGCGACACTTCGTTGGAAGTGTATAAATCAGGCCTACCGTGAGTTAAATATGCCACACTCCATAGGCATGCGTTATTCCCTGTCATCATTATTCGGTAGAAGATATATTTATGAAAAAGTACTTTCAGTAGTGAAACACGCTGAGAGTAAAATTAGAACCAGAATATCAGATGAACGCCTTGATAACTCCCTGATAAAGACAACCACTTCAATCGAACGAGGTATTAGTTTCATTTTTTCAGTTTGAGGTCAGTTCTATAATATTGATGCTTGCGTACAGGTTCGTGATGGATTGAATGCACAAGGTTGATAATAAGATAATAAAATTTATTCTTATCCCAAGAAATAAAACAAAATACTGAAATTTCCTCATAGATATCCGTACAATATCGCAGTTCCTCACAGTAGTTATATTTTAAACTACTAAAACGTTAAATAGAACTCAATTCAAAAGACACAGAAAGCTAATCCGATCTCACCGCGAATTCGCTACATTCAATAACAGCACTAAGTAAACAACTGAACTGAGATATTTAGCTCTGGTTTTTATAAGCTATCCAATCATGCACGAGAACATTCTGGTAAAATCTATTTTCTGGAGGCTTCTGGAAGGCAAAGGAGTACAGTTAGGAGATAACTATTTATTAAATGCGCGTGCTCCTGGATTTTTACTTTTTCTGCGTAGCTTAAAATTTGTCACGCTCTGCATTTCTTGAGGAATTAAAACAATTTTAATTACAATTATACTAAAAAATAGCAAAGTAAATACATTTAATACTATAAATTTCGGTTTGGCATTTTGCGTCGATTCATTTTCTGCGTTGCTTCACTTTTCAAACCGTTGCCAACAAATATTAACGCCCTGTGCTATATTTAAAGAAGTTAAATAATGAAGAATCTGCATAAATGTGTGTATGTTTCTCGCATTGTGATAAAAAAACGGTACCTAGAGCCATCCAATTTTCGAATGTGCAATCCAGCAATCCCAATATGGGCGTCAGGAATCCCAAATTTGGAATTTAGAATTTGTTTTATTATCTATTTCATATTTTATAAAGCATTTGTGAGTTTTTGATAAAGAAACTCAACGATTTCAAAGCGAACAATGGGAACACTGTACGAGAGAAAAAACATTTTTATCTCTAGCGCGCGAGATTGTGTATCGGAAATTCTAAAGATAGGCTCATTTTAAAAATATTTTGCTATATTCCTGTTGAAGTGTATTTTATGGTTTGAATGCGAAGAACATGATCTTTAATAAATAAAGGTAGCAGGAAACGTTAAAAAAACGCCCTTTTGGGCATTTTTTTTCAGATTTTTGTTTTTTTGTCATCATCCATTGTTAGTGTTAAGCAGTGACGACTCGCCATATAAGTAACGTAAATCATTGATTCACTTAAATTTTCCACATATGGCAAATATTATATTTACATATATCAAATATTATATATTACTTATATATATATATGTGTGTGATATTTTAGCAGTCGTGAAGCTTGGCATCAGTGTTCAGGCATGGTTTTTGCATAGTGGTAAGGCTAATCCAAATGAAGAGGCAAGTTGATTTAGCTTTTAACGAAACATGTTTATTCCAGAGCTTTATTTCAATTTTTACCGTAGATCATGCTTTACTTCCTATGAAATTCTCTAAATCACATATTCATTAGTAGTCTAAAATAAGTATGACTAAAGTTAAACTTTATGCGCCCTTACTATTTCTAACAAAGGAAAGTTACATCAAGTAACAGCGAGATGTGACGCACAGGAGGAAAGGCGAGCTTCTGACTCAAAATGGCGGGCATTCGTTATTTATAGTAGTGGTTACGTAGTAGACTAGCAAATTTTAGAAGGTACTGGTCTAGGGAAAAGATCCTGAATTGCAGAAAGTTAATTAAAGGTTATTTATTTTTCTTCGTTATGCGCTAATTATTTTTATTTATTCATCAAAATAATTTTTATCACCATTTTTTGCTAAGCGATTAGAACATATGATGAGTGAATGGGTCTTACACAAGGATTTATCGCATTCTTCACAAACAGAAGAAGTCTTTCGATCAGATTTCTTTGGGCATTCTTCACATCGATGACAAAATGAGGATTTCTTTGGAAATTTTACCGGTCTGTCATCTGGTAAATTTAGGAGCCTTTTGGAGTTAGTTCTGATAGTTTGAAGTATACTTGCGTTCTTTGATCTCTCAAGAAGATGTTCTTTTACTAAGTCAACAGCAAGTTCCTTCAAGTAATTTCGTCGTGATAAATTATTGGCGCTGTTGAATTTATAAATAGTATAGGAATTTATGCCTGTGATATTTAGCAGGCCAAAGAAAATTGTTAAAGGCCAGCGACAACTCTTTCTTGAAACTGAATACGTTCCACACATTTCATCCACTGTATCCACACCTCCTTTGGTCAAGTTATAAAAGGTAATCATTTCAAGTTTACATAAATCACCCGTTGTCGAATCAATTCTATCATCAAAAATAAATGAAGATAACACTAGAACAGATTTACCTTTCTTAGGAACGTGTGACGTTAAGGCAATTTTCTTCTCATAAAATCCAAAAAGTGAGGAATGTACAACTCTTGACTAATGTGGTAAAAATTCCTTAGGAATTTCTTTCTTATTCTTTCTAATTGTACCAACAGTTGTAAGCTTGTTTTCCTCCAACAATTCTAAAGGTAAATTCATGAACCAATTATCCATAGTTATACTACGACCAGTTTGAGAAATTGGAGCAACAAGTCTCTTTACAATATCACTTGGTTTATTACTTACTCTGAAAGGTCCATCAGGCTGTTGACCAACATAAACTTCAAGATTATGTGTATACAAAGTGCGGGCATCACATAATGCAAAAATATTTATGCCATATTTCGCTGGTTTGCTCTTGATGTATTGACGAAACTGGCATTTTCCACGGAACGGCTGTAGTCTCTCATCAATTGTACAGTACTCAGAAATGCAGTACATTTTTTGAAAATTATTAACAATTCTTTCAAACACATTCCTTATTGGGGCTAGTCTATCAAATTCTTTTCTCTCTTGACGACTATGTATGTCATCGAATCGAAGACACCTAAGGAGAAAATGGAAACGGTTAATTGACATTGAAGCTGAAAAAATTTGCATTCCTGTTCCATCTGTACACCAAAGATCTTTCGCATTCAAGTGTGCAGCTCTCATAACGCCAGCATAATAAAGTAGAACAAAAACAGCCTTTATTTCTGCTTTGCTGGTTGGTAATGCATCTGTTTCACGGTTATATTTGTTTTTAATTGATTCAGTATAAATATTTGTACATTGTACAACAATATTCATAATGTCATCATCCTAAATTACTAAAAAAGATTCTAAAATACTTGTAAAGGATCTGTAATTTGTCTTTACACCCGGTAAATGTGACACAATATTACACGCTGTTCTTCGCACATTTGTCGGAGGGGATCTTGACATCCATTTAAGTTTTATCTTTACCGAGATAATATTCCTTGTTATTGTCTTCATCGCTTAAATCTGAGTTCTCTAAATCCACTTTCTGTATCGTGTTCACTTTCAGAAAGTCCACTGGCTTCAACCGAATCTGAGCTTCCTTCAATCTCGCTGTCGGTCGAAACATTTGCGAGAAGATCGCGCAATCTCTGCTACTCCCTTTCGTAATCAGACAGATTCATAATGTTAACTAATTCCAAAACGTTAGTACACGCGGCGGGTAAAAATGACCCCAACCCACTAGCACATACAGAACAATCTCGTCTTCCAAGTTTTTTTTTTTCCAGAAATCCTCTTTACTAGATCACCCAGTAAGGTACCGGAGGTGGCAGGTGCAAGTGTTGAGAAATTCCTAAAATATTTGCCGACAATAGGAAGCGTCGGGTCAAAAATACCCTGCGCGTGTGCTCACGGGTTAAACAACAAGTCTATGTGCACACTGATTTAATGACGGAAGTCCTTGCAAACTTCAATCAGCATTACACAAACCGTTGTAAAATTAAAATAGAATTATGAAAATATAATATTTTAAAACTATTGAAACGCCAAGTCATAATATTTTTAAATCTGTATCTACAAATCTTTGAATAAGATTTATATCACAATTTTTAGATTTTGAGGAGTAATTAATTTAAAGGAAATAAAAATAGTGTGAAACTGGGCTCAAAATGATTAACATATTGAAATATCTGCAAATTCTTGTCATAAAAATTAATGCCATAATAATGCTAATTAACGAAATGAGAAATGTATTCGTTGGTCTCGAAAGTTAGCTTCAGTACCTCTAGATTCAGACAACTAGCTTCTAGGGTACCTGTTTCTTTTTTCGTACTGTAAAATGCTAATTCTTAACAGTGTTTCAGGAACACCAGTGACCGAGCCGTTAAATTGCTCAACACTGGTAGTTGCGACCTGGATTCGAACTTAAACGAATGGTCTGGCTGCTAGGTCGGTTTCGTGATTTTTCCCATGGATAACGTGTATGCGATCCCATTTCGCTCAGAAAGTGCTCCACGAAGCTGTGCCTTCCCTTAGGTAGACAGCTCTATTGTGCTTCGCTGTATTAAACTAAATTAAACAAAACTTAACGTAGTTCTAGTCTAAATAGACCAGGGACTTTACTGTGTGTTATCAATAGCTTAAATCATATTGTTTTTGTTAACGTGGGATAGAGGTAGTCCAGTTTGCAAACTATGTTCGCTTGAGTTGGAACCTCACGAGAACCTAATTTGAAAAATAGGTGCGGTTAATTTGTATAAACCCTATTGCAAAGCTAAACTCTCATTGAACACTCAACCTAACGATTAACATTCAAAATTATCTTAACCAGTTGAAGAATTAGTAACTTAACCACTATTTAATCGTAATCAAAAAGCAAGTTTGGTGCAAATCCAAATAAAAGCTGATTAAATCGTTCTTGTTGTTCATATATGAAAATACAACATAAATCTTTGACCTTATCAATGACCTTTTGTAATAAAAATAGTATGACAAAGATGAAGCTGTTTTCTCTTCCAGTTACATTTCAAATATTGATGAACACAAAGCTTAATTGAACTTTAAGTATCTGATAGGTTAAACTATTACGCAGCTTGCCATTAGCACAGGCTTTATCTAATTTTTTACCCACAGCTGGATTTTGCAGGAACTACCTATCTTTTATTGAGGCAGTGGCGAACACTCCACTAAGCCGAGCTGAATTCCAGCCTTTGAGCCCTACCGCACTGTGTTTAAATTTGCATAAGTTTCTGATCTGAGGAAAATCAGTGCATGAGAAAAGATGGATAGCACACCTGAAAACGTAGGGGTTTACGCAAGTTATGAATAATTCTTACAAAATTTCTAAGAGTGAAACTGTTTTATGTTCGTTCAAAATTCAGAATTCGTTTCCACTGCTTTTTGAACCCAAGTTTGCTGCTGGAAATAAATGAATGATTTTTTCGATATTTAAAAACCTCAAGGACTTAAAAGCATTCACGATATACTTCTATTAAATGTTTATCTGCATCACAAGGGTTACGCCTTTAATTTGCAAGAAAAAATGTTTAGATTTTCTTCGTTAACAAATGGACAGATTCCCCATCTATAACACTTTATTCGCAGGCAATCTGAGTAATTTTTCTACCTAGACTCCTAGTAATTTTTCTCCTTCGAGAAACAAAGTTTGGCCCCCTCATCCCTTTTAGAGATATCTGCTGTGTCATCAAAGGGAAGATCAGATATAAATGGCAACAACTTTGGGACATTCAGATAGATAACAAGTTGAGAAGGGTAAAGGCTAAAATAGAGCATTGGCATACTACTTGCAATCGTAAGGAACAAGTTCTTTTAACTCGCCTTAGAATTGGTCACACTAGAGTAACACATAACTACCTTTTGAAAGCTGAAAACGAGCCTGTTTGTGCAAATTGTAATGTTTGTCTATCTGTCTATCACATTTTAATTGAATGTCCATATTTTAATAATCTTCGTGAGAAGTATTTTAATAGCTGCGACCTGCCTCACGACCGTTTAATCGGAAGAGAGGTCAATACCAATTTGTTTGACTACCTGAAAGAAACAGGTTTCTATTACTTAATTTGATTTTTGTCTTGAGATTTTATGTTAGAATTTTAATGAATCAGATATTTTAAGATTTTATATCTATATTGCATATGTCATTATCTGAATCATAATCAACATTTTCATCCCACCATTTCACTATCTTTTTATGCTGAAATACGAATCCTGCGTTTGGCGCGTATGGCCTATAGAGCTTTGCGCCATAAATCTACCACTACTACTACTACCTTCGAGAAACTAACGGCTCTCACAATATGGAGTGATGGAAATCTCTACATACCTATGAGATTAAAGAGCTTACATAACAGTTCAGCCTCATTTCTGTGATTCAAGATTAAAGTAAATGTTAACCAGAGTTAAGATTCAGGCAATGAGGTATAAAAAACTGAAATACATTATCTCCATGATTTAAATTAAAATGAGTTTTAAATACATTTAAATATGAAACATAAAGCAGAATGCATGACGAAAATTTTAACAAATAATAAGACGCATTTTTAAAATTTGTGAATTTACTTGGTAAACATGAAAAAAAAATTTGTATTCGCGAAATTTAAGTAATTCTTCAGAAATTTGAGAAATAAGTTCATCAAAAGATTACTTCAGCAAGAATTTTTTAGATTGCTATTTGGATGATTTTGCTGTCTTACCTATTACACTATTCTACTAATGAACATATTTTTGCGAGCGTACAAGTTGGTAATAAAATGAATATACAAGTCCGATAATAGGTTAATAAAATGTATTCTTATCAAAAGAAATATATCAGAACGCTTGAATTTTCCTCAGAGATATTCGTATAAGTGTTCACAATATGACGCAGTATAATCAGTAGTTACACTTCAAACTGCTAAAAATGTTAAAATATAGCGCAATGCAAACCTTTATCTAAAGTGAAAGTTAATTCAGATATCTCGTTCACGGAGAATTAAGCAAATCGCAACAACAATAACTAAGCAACTAACTAAAACGCTCTCTCTCCGGTCTTTTGTAACTTTCAAGGGGCTGAGCGAGCTATTTCACATACTTTCTGCTTCTCGAGATTTCTGGATAGAAAAATGTTTGGAATTACGGTTACAGATAACATAGTGTTCAATTAAATTTACTCAATTTAAATATAGAATAACGAGATTAACGTACCCTATGTGTTCCTGTGATTTTAATTTTCCGACATAGCTTTCTCTTAAAATTTGTCTTGCGCTGCATTGCGCAGGGAAATTCAGTAATTTTAATTGTAATTCTATTAAAATTAGCTATCTAAATACAAAATTCGTGACACTACCCCCTTCCCAAGGATTGCCCGTTCCGGGCAGTACGATCCCTGAACAGAAAGCCACACTTACAACTAAAGCATCAATGCCATAATAAACATTACAATACAATAATGAACAACGTAAACAATATTGCAATAAGTAACTTAAAATAAATCAAACACAAATCAATAAATGAGTGATTAAATTTATAAAGTTAGAAACGAAAAGGACCATGATCATATAATGTTTACATTATATACACTGCATACTATGGCCGTACTAAGGAGTGAGCTTGCTGTAATGAGCGGAGAGACGTTAGGCTTAGATTGGTGTATTTAATTATGGCAAAGCACACTAGGGCTATCTGCCTAAGGGGAGGGATGAATTTCGTGGAGGACTTTCTAAGGGAAACTGGCTCGTATACACGTTACACATGGGGAAAACCACGAAAACGCCCATGCAGCCAGCCCGTTCGAGGTATTCGAACCTCGGACCGAACTACCAGTGTTCAGCGATTTTACCGCTCGGCCGCTGGTGGGCCGTTAGACTTAGAATTTGATGACTTACGTATGTGAACTAAGACGCGTTCAGCCTTTTTAAGGTTGTAAGGACCAGCCCAAGGTGTCTGTAGTTCTGGACTCCTTTCCATCGAATCGGATTCCACAACCTCATCTCGTCTTCTTCGTTGAATCGATGCCATGTAGATCTCGGGTCGTATCGGGTCTTCATCTTATCCTTCGCCAAGTCCACTCGCTCTCGTACAAAACTGTTCATCAGTTCAAACCAGGCCTCGAAATCTTGAATGTACTCCTCAGCCGATGAAGGCACACCCATAGGGCGACCAATCAAGAGATCAAAAGTTATCTCTGACTGTGAATAGCCGGTATTTTTGTAGACAGCACCGCGATAGGCCGTTAGAACGGTGGTAAAATCTTGTCCCAGTCCTTTCAGAAACCAGCGAGACGTTATTAAAAATTGCTCAATTAAGCGTCTCTATTATGCTGTCTGACATCATGTATAATGTGTGACGTAATATAAGGTATTGTACAGTGCAAAGTATGGCATAATGTATTCTGTGTCAAATAATGTAAATACTGTGCAAATTAGTAAAATGTGCAAATGTGAAAATTAACATATAATGTGCTAAAATAATGTAAGATGCAATATAATAAAATGTAAGGTTTTAATGCATTTTAAATAGTGCATTATTCATAACATGTATAATATGTATTCAGTGTATATTTCTATGTTTGAATATGTAAGGCAAATGTATAAAATAATGAGAAATATGGTAAAATGTACATTGTAATCTGGTGAAACACACAAAAGTAAGGCATCATGTATAATCTGTGACATAATATAAGATACGGTTTAGTGCAAAGTATTGCATAATGTAATGTTTCAAATAATATAAATACTATGCAAATTAGTAAAATGTACAAATGTAAAGCCTAACGTGTAATGTGCTAAAGTAATGTAAGATGAAGCATAATGTAATATCAGGTTTATACAATTTATATAGGGCAGTATTGATAACATGTGTAATATGCTCTCAATGTATGTTTTTATGTTTAAATACGTAAGGCAAATGTATAAAGTAATGAAAAGTATGGTAAAATGTGTGTATGCTAAAACGCACATTGTAATTTAGTGAAATGTACAAACGTAAAGTATCATATATAATGTGGGACGTAATATAAGGTACAGTACAGCGCAAAGTATGACATAATGTACAATATACAATTGTATATATTGTAATGTTTATATCTATGCATGTTTTATTTAGGTAATATCCAAGAATGTCTAGCAGGTCATCGTCATGTAAGTCCTATGTAACAATAACAACAGTCTGTAATACCATGTTGACAAAGCCCTTTGTATGGCCATATATTGATAGATATTATTTCAGTAAATGCTGGGCCCGGGCGATTGGAAGAGGGTGAACTCCTGGGGGCATATTGGTCTGTTCGACTGCCCACCGGATGCTCTAGGCGCTGGTGAATCTGGCGCTGGATCTGGGAGCCTTGTGCAAGGGTCTCGTGTGGCCACACCAACTGGCCAACTATAGATACGGGTGAAACTGGTGCTGTACTTGATTAACGTAATGGCAAAGGAACAGCGCCCACGTTCTCCGTCGCCTATCGCTTATCGCTTATGCCGTCTGACTTGCAATGTACATATGTCATTTGAGTTTTGTCGTTACCAAGTAGCTTGGAGATCTCTTTAATTTCAGCCAAACTAAAATTTCGTCCTTGATCGGAATGTAACCGAAGAGTTACTCGAAACTGGAAATCCAGTGTTGCATCATTACCTCTGCTACCGTAACAAACGATTAATCAGGAATAGGATACGCTTTAGGCCAGTTGATGAAATTATCAAGCAAGTATTCGAGCAAGCAAAGTTTTTGTTTGTTCGATTGTATGCCAGGATAAATATGAAGCTTCGTGTATTATTGGAGCAAAAGGAAAGTTAATGTTAGTTCTTTATTGCTTATAGCGTAAGATTCACCAGCAGCCGCGAGGTAAAACTGCAGAATACTGGTAGTTTGATCCAGGTGGAATCACACACACACAAAAAAAAAAAAAAAAAAAAAAAAAAAAAGGAACATATCTTCGGGAAGTTAAAAAATGTAGAAAACTAGCTGACACAACTGTATTAATAATTAATACATTAAGTTTACCTACGTTTTAACATTTAAAAGTTTAACAGGAAGCCTTTATTGCTATTTAAATAATGTAATTGATAAGCTTTCTGTTGGGCTTTAGGACATCGTTACTGAATCAAACATAATTAAACGTTTCTTTTTATTTTCAAACTGCTAATTTTGCTTCACTTGAAGAATGTGTATTTGTGGACGTTCTCGTGAGTCCATTCCTAGATAATGATTTTAGAATTTCCATAAAATTCCGTCAGTTTTATATCAAGTCTTAACTCGCGTCACAAACGTGCTTTTTGAAATTTCTGAATTAGGTTCCTGTGAGCTTTTGCTAAATTCAACAAAAGGAAAAACAATTAAGAACAAATCTGAACAGTAGATAAAGGGAAACTAAAATTTATTCCAAAGCCACCACTCTGCCTACAATTGGCAACGCAGTTTCATTTAAAAAAAAATGGTTTCCAATTTTAAAGACATAAAGTTTCTTAATTTTAAAATACATATAGCGCGATAGAATACACAAAAACTAGTTAGTATCAAATTGGTTATACGTAATTTTTCATTAGTATAAAATCAAAGTGTGCATATAATTATAAAAATCCATAACATCATCGAATCGAAATCAGTTTCGCTGTTCAAATTTCTTCAGTAAATGCAAGTTTCGATGTTAGATACATTTTACGTAACCCGGACCTGATTTCAGCTAGCACAAGCTTTCTAAGAATCTCAGATTTTAACGCAAACGGCGTTTACAGTTGTCTTCAAGAAATAATTAACTACTTGAGAAAATATAATGTTGATGTTAAGATGATCAACGAGACGCACTTAAAACCAAGCAATAGAACAAATATTCTTGGATACAGCGTTCTTCGCGACGACCGAAGTCATAATAGAGGTCCCTTAATCATTAAAAATCATATCAATGACACCAGATTCAAAAATCCCCAATGCTGGAAATTTAGAAAAAACGGCCGCAGTAATTTACACAGGATTCAACGAGCCTTACCTCATCATTGCTGCTTACAGCCCTTCAAATAATGCATTCACAGTACAGAACTTACATAAAATTACAAACTTTAATTTTCCCACCTTAGTAGCGGGTGACGTAAATGCGAAACACTACATTTGGAACAGCAGAAGCATTACAGAAATGGCCAAATTTTTAGCGATTACTCCCAAAGGAAAAATATTAGAATACTTGCTCCAGATATTCCTACAAGATATCACCACAACGACAGCAAAGCATACCACTATCATGAAAAATATTTCAGCAACACCTTATCTGGAAGTCAAAGATGATTGAGCTTCTGATCATAGACCCGTTCTATTTGACTTTTATGGATTCTATCCACCCCTGCAAAAAACCCAACAAAAGGTTAATTGGAAAATTTTCAAACATCACATGATTAGCATTCCCTGCAGAATCTCAATAAATAATTGCGCTGAATTAGAAAACGCAATTCATAATCTTAATACCAAGATTCAGGACGCCAATAAAAACGCTACCTTCATCAGTAAGAAAAAGATAGCAAAAACCTTCCGGAATACATTTTAAATCTAATTAAGCAACGAAATAATAGAAGAAAAAATTGGCAAATGACAAGAAATCCAAGACATAAAGCACACTTCAATTATCTTTTGAGAAAGATTAAACAAGAAATTATTAACCATAGATCCAGAAGTTAGGGTAACCTCCTTGAAAACATGGATTCAGAACCAAATGTAGTTTGGAAAACCGCAAAATGCCTCCAAAATACCCGAGCGCAGCATCTGCATCCGATCGACTACATGGGTCACACATTCTACTGAGAATCCGACATAGCAGAAGTTCAAGCAAGCAACTTGGGTAAAATTTTCAATAAACACGAAGAAAAATATTCCGAACACGAGGAAGAAGTTAAGCTCCAAACGAAGTTCAAAGCATTATTAAAAAATCTGATGTGTACACCACATGTCTTCCTTGTATGGAATATTAAATTATACACATTTTTTTTCATTTCGTTTAAACTTATTGTATTTAATTATATCTACTTTGCCGACACCGCATAAACCACAATAAAATAAATGCATTCTTTAAAATTCACTCTATTTGTTTACCATAGAGACACTCTTGCGCAACGATGTATAAAAGAAATTAAGCAAACAAAACAAAAAAGTAACAGTTTTTCACAGACGATTGAGTATTTTTCATTCAATTAATTCAGTTCTCACTTCGCGACAAGGCAAAAATACATAAAAACTCAAAATATCTGTATTAAAAATTACTAACTAAT
The DNA here is from genome assembly GCF_044657685.1 of Stegodyphus dumicola. Taxonomy (NCBI): domain Eukaryota; kingdom Metazoa; phylum Arthropoda; class Arachnida; order Araneae; family Eresidae; genus Stegodyphus; species Stegodyphus dumicola. Next base: position 8,465,542 of record NC_140778.1, on the reverse strand, counting down.
AAAAATTAAATTGCTAATTATTAAAAACTAAATTACAAAAAATTAAGTAAATCTTTAATACTTATTTCCTCGAAAAAATTCCAGAAAGGATTAAGATGATTTAATTCGCAATAATAAATGAAGGCGTTATCTTTGTTGTTGCGAATCTACATTTCTCTAGATTGGCAACAAATCCACTACTTTGCTGTTTCAAATGTAAACAAGCAATGGCCGCCATCAAAAAAAATTATTAGGCTTAGCGGCACTTAAACAACTTTGAAATTGTTGATAATTCTAAAAATATTGCATACAGATTTACGAAAGGCATAAAAACCTGAACCGGAAGATAAGAACAACATAATTCAATCACTTTTAAAGCAAAAAATGTACAGTTTACAAACATATAAGTGTAAAGAAATCGAAATCACTGAGCCGGGTAACAGAGTGGATATATTTATAAATATGTTTATATACGTTTGGCGCCGCGGATTGCAACCAAAATACGAGGTGCACATCTACATGTTATAGTAGTCCTATATACAAAATTTCAACGTTTTGACGCTACTCGTTTTTGAGTTTTGCGAGATACATACGTTCATACAGACGCCACGAAAAATTCTCTTCAGAATTCATTTTAAAACAGTTTTATAATTTTTTTGGAGGAAAAGAGTCTTTTATTCTGTCCTTACGTACAGATATCAAGCAGAAACATCATTAAATTGCATTCGAAAGCGGTCAAAATGGATATTTCGTTGAAATATACTGCCTGAAACTTTTCGCGATTACATTACTTGCTTTTTACTTCGTACAAGGAAGTAAAAACTCAAAAAAAACGGAAGGCAAGAGGGTACGAAAACGTAAACAATGACGCTTTGGAAGCGCTTCCAAGAAACTACATTGCGGTACTTTGTAACATCTTTAACGCATGCATTCGACTCACAAATTTCACCCAGCAATGGAAACATTCAGGTATAATTACGATACTAAAACCAGGAAAAAAAACCCATGAAGTCACAAGCTACAGGCTAATTAGTTTACTTCCGGCAATAGGACAAGTTTTCGAGAGAATTTTAAATGACCGTTTGACAACTCACCTACAAAGATTGAAAATTATTGACGAAAACCAATTTGGAATCAGGAGAGGCCATTCTACGACACACCAAATCCTAAACCTAATAGAATATATTGCTCAAATTTCCAGAAAAAGACCACAGTCGCTGCATATTACCTCGATTTCGAAAAAGGTTTCGATCGAGTTTGGCATGCAGGACTTGTGCACAAGCTCTCAAACCGCGTACTTCCTAATAGCTTTCTAAAACTGATTATTTCTTTTCTTAAAAGGATAACGTTTCAAGTAAGATACGGTGACTCTTGCTTCAGCATGAAATTAACTTACAAAGGCGTCTCAGAGGGAAGCGTGCTTCACCAAAATTATTTTGCATTTTTGTCAATGACTGCCTTTCTCTTCAGTTGTTTTAAAGTATGCTGATGACACCGTGCGTTTAACTAACTCCCTGAACCCTCAAAACGCAGTAGACCAACTGAAGTACCAAAATAAGTTAAAATAAGTGACTAAATGGCCGAAATACATTCGAAATTGGCCCCTATAGCCCACTGGAAAAGGTTAATGAAATAGATGCATGGTGCAAGCTACGAAAGATTAAAGTGAAGCCTTCTAAATGTAACATACTGATTTACAGACGATATAAAAAACTGGTTCTCATTTAATATTGACGTTAAAATTGACAATATACCAATTCCTGTTGTTAATTCTTACAAATGCCTTGGAGTGCATATTGATAGAAATCTGTTTTTTTCATAACCACGTGACTTACACAACCAATAAAGTTAACCGCAGCATTCGTGGCTACCTAAAAATCGTTTGCTGCAAAAGAAGTAATTGCAGTCAGTCGCACGTGAAGGTTGTCTTAGCACGGCTCTCGGTTTTACTAAGTCGATTTGATTTTTCTTCTGCGATCAGTTGTTAGCACATAAAAGGTTGCTCACCGGTCTTAAGTGACCAAAGAGTAGTAAAAAGGCCTTAGTGCGATTTTACTGATTCTTTGCATCTATTTTTCCCTGATGACTGAACTGGTTTAAGGACTTGATCAACATGTCACTGGTCAAACTAATTTTCGCTCGATATGCGGAATTAACTTCCAAAGAGAAGGATTTACCTTTGACTGAGGATGAAAGAATTGATCTGGATTTTCTATTAAAGCTTCTCCCTAACCTATCGGATAAAGTACGTGCAAGTCTGAACTCTGCACGTGGCTCTGAACTAGGCTTAGCTCAAGTCGGTTCTAACCGGTTAGCGTCTAATGATATTGATTCCCATCATGCTGATGTCTCACAACACGATATGCATTGGACTACTGTTACCAAAAGTACGAAACGTACTCTGAGCGATACTGAATCGGACCCTCCTGAGGTGCAAAACAAATTTGATGTTCTTGCGAACATAGCTGATGATGACTCCGCACTTACTGTCGAACAGTACACGCACAATACCAGACATGAAGGTGATGTTAGCTTGAAACGAAATCCCAAACCGAAGGCTCCCAAAAGTTTAAAAATCTCGCCTAGTCAGGACATTGGTAGTAAAATTACACAAACACTGAGTTTTGAGTTTGCGGTCAGCAGCCACAATAATGTGGCGCCATCTCGTGAAGGAACTGAGAAACAGGCTGCAGCGAGTAGGTCTGGAACCGAAAACGCAGCGCGACCACTCAGTTATCCAGATGAGGTCACGTGCCCGACTGGGCGAACTGACGATCATATTCCCCAGGCTGGCGCAACTCAAATGAACACCATGGAGGAGAGACTTAGTGAAAATGCCACTAATGGTGAGGATAACAATAGTATGGACACGGACGCTAGTACGTCTAAACAAAATACAAGCTCAGATGAAAACATAGAAACGGAATTTGTGAAAAAGTCACGGATACCACCCATAACTATTAAAGTAGATTACCCTACTTGGAAAAACATAGCTAGGGCACTTAAACAGAGAAACATTGAGTTTAACTCTAATAAGAATAATAAAGGGATTAAAATTTTCATCAGAAACCCTGAACATTACAGGCATACTGTTACTTATTTAAAAGACACGAAAGTGGAACATCACTCTTTCACGCTTCCTGAGGATAAAGACATAAAAGTTGTGATAAGAGGTCTTTTAAGAGATACAGATACGGTAGAAATACAAGAGGAGTTAGAGGATTTAGGATACAAAGTTGAATCAGTTAAACAACTTACGCGCAGAAGAAAAGGGGAGGTTATTAAACTTCCGGTATTTTTAAACTTCCTTAACAATCACAATATTGATATTGCCCTTGTAACAGAGACTTTTGCCACGCCATGCGTGCGTATAAATTTGCCTAATTACCGCACATATAGGTGCGATCGTTTGAGTCACCGTGGTGGGGGGGCCGCAATTTATGTGCGAAACTCGCTACAGTCCTGTTTGATTAGCCAAGATAGAAACGACGGACATGAGATGGTCGCAGTCTCAGTGTACTTACCGCAATATGGTAATTTGAATTTCATTTCATTTTATCATCCGCCCAGGAAACTACTGACGGAAAGTGTTCTTTCCAAACTTCTCTCTGACACTAATAAGTATATCATAACGGGTGATCTCAACGCAAAGCACTCCGAGTGGGGGTGCCATAAAACTAACCAAAATGGTAAGGTCCTCTATGAATTTATAAATAATCACCCAGTTGCCTTGCATGTTACTGAGGAGTATACGTGTAGACCACAGAACCCAAGAAATGCAGACCTTTTTGATATTCTTCTGACAAATACTTCAATCACTATTTATACTGAAGTAAAGCACGAATTGAGCTCTGACCATATACCGGTCATTGCTTACCTAGGCACTACTAAAGAGGCAGAAAATGAAATGATCCGCACGACTGACTGGAATAAGTTCCAGAAGTTTCTCAGTCAGAATCCGCCCATCGTTGATACTCTGAACTCGCGGAAAGATATAGATGATGCAGTTGATACCCTCACTGATTCAATCAATAATGCTATTGAAAATGCCTCTAGACACGGGAGAAGAAATAATAACGCTGGCATTCTGCCACAGGAAATTAGAGAGATGATTAAGGACCGGAATAGGATGAGGAAAGCGTGCCACCTTACATGGAGCCCTCACGTTAAAAGAGATATGAACAAATTAAATAAATTAATTAAAAAGAAAATAGATGAGCATAAGAGAGATGTATGGGAAGAAAAAATTCAGAATCTTAGTCCGAATGATGGCAGTCTCTGGACGTTCATGCGTAACTTGAAAAAGCAGCGTACATGCAATAAGCCGATTTATACTGAAAACTCTGTTGCTCTCAACAATAAAGACAAATCGACGGTCCTTGCGGACCGTTTAGAAGAGCAGTTCAGACCTAACATGACGCCCATGGACATTAATTTTGTCAATGAGGCATGCTACTTTGTTAGGGATTGGCTTAATGCCCACACTGCTAAGAGGTACATGGCCACTGCTACCCTCAGTGAGATCAAAGAAATCACAAAGAAGCTTAAAGTCAAAAAGGCCCCTGGCATAGACGGTATTAATAATCACGCACTTAGAAATCTGCCCTGCAATGTTGTGACAAAATTCACGAGTATTATCAATGCGTGTCTTAGTCAATGCTATTTTCCCACAAAATGGAAAATCGCAAAAGTTATTTTATTGCCTAAGCCCGGCAAGGATAACACTAAGCCAGATGGGTACAGGCCCATTAGCTTGCTTCCGGGACTAGGAAAGGTCTTTGAGAGATTAATCTACAGCAGATTGAAAAACTAGTATTTTGAATTACTGCCTCCGGAACAATTTGGTTTCCGGAGAAAGCTTTCAACAACGAAGCAGCTGGTTCGGCTCGTCGAGTTTTGTGGGGATGCGCTTCACAAGAAACAAAATGTCGCCTTACTCATGCTAGACGTGGCGAAGGCATTCGACCGCGTCTGGCATGAGGGGCTTATTTATAAACTTATAAATCTCCCTATGGATAGAGAGCTGATTCAGCTAATTATGTCTTTCATCACTAATAGGAAATTCACTGTGGCTATTGGAAAGGACATCTCCAGTTTACGCACCATGAATGCAGGCGTCCCACAGGGGTCCATTTTAGGGCCCGTCCTGTATTTATTTTATGTTCATGACTTTCCTAGGGCTCACATTGGCAGAAATTACTTTCTTGGGTGTTATGCGGACGATACGGCATTAGCCGTAAAGTCCGCAAACGCACACCATGCAATCAAGAAATTACAGGAGCTTCTACCAGTGGTAGAAAAGTGGTGTAAGACTTGGAGAATTGCTATTAATGCCAGCAAGTTGCAATTATTATTGATAAGGAGGAAAATACACAGTTGACTATTAACAGTAAGCTCTTCTTATTCTCTGAAGAGATTCCTAGAGTTAGTAAGGCGAAATATTTAGGAGTAATGCTAAATGAAAGATTAAAATGGGGAGATCATATAACAGAGGTCAGAAGAAAAATTTTCACTGTTGTAAATAGTCTCAGTCCTATATTGGGTAATTATTCTAGCTTAGACCACAGGAAAAAGAGGCTAGTTTATATCACGGCAATTAGGCCATTGATGTTTATGCGTCGCCGGCCTGGTGCACGGCTACCAAGGAGGATATAAAAAGACTTCAAATCATGCAAAACAAAGTCTTAAGGCTTATCACCCATGCTCACTTTTTTGTGAGCAATGCTACACTACACTGTGACTTAAAACTGGACACTCTAGAAGAGCACCTGAATAAGATCAACAGGAAATTCTTCACGAAAGCTCTGAACTGTGACCATATGAGAAATTTTGATATCTTTACATACGAAATATTGAATGAGGACGCCAAACTGCGCCCACTTGCGGCCCACCTTATCAGGGACCCGAACTTTCCCACCTAGTGCCCACCTGTAAATGATGTACCCAATGTGTTTATTAGCATTCTTAATTTTGTATTTTACTCATTTATTGTACTGTGTATTTCTTAAATTCTCTAGTTTTATTCACATTCTACACTCATTTTATGACTCCCACTTAGTCACGCCTTTACCGGGCCGGTTACTTGCTTGTGAGCTCTTGCGTTGCTGGTCTTCCTATTCTTTATCCGTCTTTCTCCTCCTTACTGCGGACATTATGTGAAGATAGTTCTATGTTATTGTGCCCATCCGGCATAAATTTGATTGAGCCAGATAAAATACTGATCTCAGTGGTATTCTGGCTGTAAGTTATCAGTCAGTCAGTCAGTCAGAAGTAATTGCAATTGTACTATGCTTTTAAAAGTCAAAATTATCGTCTGTGGCTTGAAAGTTTTGTTTTTATTCACAATGGCGAATTTAACAAAGCAGTGGTTCGAAGGCTACATTTACGCTCTTTACGAAGAGAAGTATGCATACTCCGTTATCCAAAACCGATGTGTGAGTCATGGGTTTGTGATATCTAAAGCGTCGATAGGTAATATTATCAACAAGAAAGGAAAAAAAAAAACGTCAAATTGGAGCCTCATGTGGGACAAAAATTCCAAACAAGTATCCAAGGAAAAAACGGATATCTTCGACTATTGCAAAGGTACGTTGTTTAATGTTAAAAGAAAATACCCTAGTCAAAGGACAATTGCAAAATCATTAAAATGCTCGGTGTCCACTTTAAACAAAATTATAAACGTTGATTTCAATCTTAATGAAAGCGAAAAAAACGTAATGTGCGTCGTCTTCTTCCAAAGCATATCGCTCAACGCAGTACACGCTGCAGAATTCTATATTAGAAACACTTATCCAAAGAAAAATGGAAAACAATTGTCACAATAGAAGAAGCATGGGTGTATGTAAATGATTGTAACAAAAAAAAGAGCCATTTATTACTTAGGTAAGTTGAAAAATAAGTTTCCCCTGTCGACTGTGGTCAGAGTTCTGTATGAAAGTCAAAAAATGGAATGAGACATTAAAGATATGACATACCTTTATTTTATTATTCTCGTACGAGTACGTTCAGACGTTTGTCATATCGCTTGATAAGCTTCAAAAAGTCCTCCAAGAAAAATTCCCGCTTTCCATATGGAAGAAGCGTTGAACGGCTATGGGCGAAAGGCGACACAGCAAGAAAACGAGCAAGTCACCGATACACCATTGGGTAGAGGTTGCTACAAATCAAGCAGATGGCGCTATTGCAGTGCCAGCGCAAAGCGGAGACCAGCCTCTCATTTGAGCCCCGGTAGGTATGGAGAGAAGGTGCGCTTTGAATTCGTGGTCAAAGGAGGAAGTGAGAGCGGGTATCCGCTATGAATGGGCACGTGGAGTATCAGGAACAGAAATTCATAACCGCCTCGTGGAAGTCTATGGGCCAGGTGTGATGTCAAAGCAAATGGTGCGGAGATGGTGTTGCACATTCAGTGATGGACGTCAGCAAGTGGAGGACATACCGAGAGCTGGACGGACGCGCACGGCCACTACAGATGCAAATGTCAGGAAGGTGGATGGCATGATTAGAGCGAACTTGCGTATCACCATCGATGAAGTAGTGCAAGAACTTGGAATCTCACATGAGCGAGCTCAAAACATCATCCACGACATTCTTCGATACAGAAAAGTGTCAGCACGATGGGTGCCCCGACAATTGACCTCGACACACAAAGAACAACGCATGGGGGTCAGCCTGGAACATCTCGTGCGTTACCATGAAGATGGCAATGAATTTCTGTTTCGGATTGTGACGGGGGATGAAACGTGGGTCCACCATTTCACGCCAGAATCGAAGGCCGCATCTATGGAGTGGAAACATCTGTCATCACCTGTCCGAAAGAAGTTCAAGACAACTCCCTCTGCAGGTAAAGTGCTCCTCACAGTTTTCTGGGACGCCCAAGGAGTTTGTTGCTGGACTTTTTGGAGGGTGGAACCATCAGTGCTACGCTCTACTGTGACACCCTGTCGAAATTGAAAGAGGCGATTCGGAAAAAGCGGCCTGGCCTTCTCACATCTGGCGTTCTGCTGTTGGATGAAAATGCCAGACCACATTCGGCGACGGCAACGCAAAACCATTTTGCAACTCTTGGTTGGGAGCGTCTACACCATCCGCCATACAGTCCTGTTCTCGCACCAAGCGACTTCCATCTGTTTCCGGCTTTGAAGAAAAATGTCGGGGGAAGGCGCTTGAGAAGCAATACTGAAATGAAACAAGCCGTTCAACGCTTCTTCCATATGCAAAGCCCTGATTTTTTAATGGAGGGCTTTTTGAAGCTTATCAAGCGATATGACAAATGTCTCAATGTACTTGGTACCTATGTGGAAAAATAAAGGTATGTCATATCTTTAACGTCTCATTTTTTTTGACTTTCATACACAACTCTGACCACAGTCGACAAGGGAATCTTATTTTTCAACTTACCCTCGTATCATAAAAGGGGAGAAAAAAATTTAAGTACATGGTTAAAAGAATCGAAATAAAGTTTTTCTAAGGGATTCATGATTGTTGCTGGTTTTTCTTATAATGGCAAGTTAAAAATAAAGAGAGTGCAAAAAAATGTCAAGATTAACTCCAGATACTATCAGGAACATATTTTATCGCCAATTTTTCTGAATGAAACACCATCGCTTTACCCACAGTGCCATCAATCTGTGAGACTCCATCAGGACAAAACTAGCAGTCACACATCAAAATCCACTGTAAATTTCCTATAAGAAATAGAACAAAAAACTGGTATCAAGGGCATACCTTTCACTGATATCCCTACTAAATCTCCCGATGTGTCACCTATGGATTTTTGTGCTTTCGGACTTTTAAAAACTGCATTATCCAAACGTTGTCCCCAAACCCTAACAGGACTATGGAAAGCTGTGCGGGAGGAATGGGATAGAATATCTCTTCTGCCACTTCAAAAGGCATTATTATCCTGGAAATTGTGGTGTCGAAAGATAGTTCGGAATAAGGGATGTCAAATAGAACATTTAAAACGCAAGAATTTTATGTAATTTAGCTTTGTGAATACAATATACTTCGTCTAAAAAATGTGTGAACAGCCTCTGTACTACCTACGATCCCGCTCAGGAGAGTGTAGTAAAACGCCCACACTCAATCCATCACAACCCACGATGGGGGTGATATTGTAAATATTTTGTATCTTTTCGTATCTTATTTACTCACTTATTATCAAGTTTGTGTTTAGTGTTTTGCACTAAGGACTTTGTGATTTTCATAAATCATCTTGCCAAAGCGACCTGGGCACCGTTTTATATCTAGCCAAGTTTAGTGTTATTTTAAAATGTGGTTTTCGCTTATCTTCAACGGACTTTGATTTTGCAAAGCTATGGAACTGTGTAATTTAAATATTTATGAACGTGGAAATTACTTACCCTCTGAAGTTCAATCAGAATAATCCCAGCTAAATTCCCATTAAATGACGAGGCACACGTGGCCGCATAAAAGTTTACCTGCAAAAGAAAATTATCACGTCTCAGTGTTTCAGTTTTTAATTCTTTTTACTATTTAAAAATCTTAAAAGGGGGATAGAAAAATGATTTTCAGTAATACTAAATTGTTAAAAGTTACAAGTATTTTAGATATCAGCTTTTTGCGTCTCATCATCATGACCGCCCTGCTTAATGCAAGGACCAATCTGAATCTGACTTCAAGTCATGTGACTTTAAGATGTTCTTGTTTCTCCTGCTGTATGAACGCAAACGTAGCTGCCATCTGTGTGTAAGATTTCAGCCGCCACCTACTCATGTGTTTACGAAGGCATTATTGCTTAATGGACTAATTTCAGCATCTGTGTTTAAATGCTCAAACTTTCACCAAAGAATGATTTTCCTGACATGCCACCTGTGGTTTTTTAGTTTTTTCGTTACCATGACGCGGCACACAAGTCAGTGTATCTTTGATTGAATTCAAAAAATAAAATGAGATCCCAAGAGCCAAGATATCTACTGGCGATTACTCTTTGAAGTAGAGGCCAGACTTTAAATTACGATCCAGATCTCATTCAATTACAACTTAGTAGGTCTTTTTTGAAAATGCTGCTCTGCTACTATTAGTCAACGCGGTGATTTTGGAATGTATTGTAGGTCTTTGTTTTCATTTTTTTGTATTGTGACTGTGTGCTACTGCATACTATAATAAGTCGCAAAATGTTTCCGCAGTATAGTTAAAATTATGATTTACCATGCGTGTGAAACGAATACACAATTTCAACTTTTGCCTACTCCTCGGATGTAAATGTCCCGAGTGCTCTGCACCTCCTTTGAAAATTCGGCACGATTATGTATCCTAAAGAATGATTTAATTTTATGTTTATTACATAATTATCTAATTTTTATCTACCACTTTCCTCTTTAAAAAACTGATATAAAAATTTTAAAATAAAATTTTGATTCCACAGAATTATTCCCCATTATATGTCCATCTTTTAAGATAACTGATTTACCACCTATTAGGCAAATCGGTGACTTTGGAATGTATTTTAGATCATTGTACTCAGTTTTTTGTATAAGTCTTCATTTCAGTATAGTATAATCAGTCGCAATATGTTTCTGCAGTGTAATTAAAATTATGATCTAGCGTGCATGTGAAACGAATACACAATTTTAACTTTCACCGACGGCTCGGATATAAATGACCCGATTGCTGTGCACGTCTTTTGGAAATCCGGCACTGTTTCCTCGTCGGTTGTATGATTAGGAATTCAGAGCTAGGAGACGTGAAGAAAATTTTACCATAACCAGGAAAGTGCTCTCATTTGCTAGATCGCGTTCCTGTGTCTAGAGAAAATTATCTATTTATCAAACCCACATAATATGTTTGTGAGCTTCTGTTTCTTACCCAAAAAATACTTTGTCGTGGGAAAATATAATTTGTTTCTTTGATTCTCACACATTTGCTTTTAAGATCTAGCTTTTTTTCAGTTGCAAATATCGTTACTAGTTAACACAGCCTATACATGAGTTTCCTAATGATCCTCTTACATCTGGCGAATGAGAATAACTTTAATATCAATTCAGATTACAGGACCGTGATATTGTATGTTATGTGTATTATGGAACAAAGCAACACTGTTTCTCAGAATGGCTCTCTATGAACCCTTGAAATACGGGAATAGTTTAAGGGAGAAAATACAGTTGCAAATTCATTTTCTATTTTATACATCCGGAACGAACACTGTTTAAGTGTATGTAATAACACTAAGTATTATCGCTTTTAACACTACTTAAAAAATACGGAGAATTAAAATCGACACAGATTGCAGACAGAACACAGAAGACATCTGCTGTTAATTAAAAATCGGAATTAACCGAACAGCATCTTGATAGCGCACAGAACATATTATAATTAACAGAATAAACTATGTTATAATTAAGGCAATATAATTACTATAACACTGGATTTTTAATCAGTTTTTTCCCGAGCGTAAGTTAATTTCGTTATGTAATCTAAATCAATGTAGAAAATAAGGATACATTTCAAAACAAAAAAGAACAATGTTTTTTATTCTTTTATTTTTTATTTATTATTATTATTATTATTATTATTATTATTATTATTATTATTAGTCTAGAATTTCTAGAGGTATCGATGGGTATCAGCAGATAAATGTGCTTAGAATATTTTTAGGATTTACCAATTGTTTTAGTATTTTAGTATAGTTGATAATAGTTGATTTAGCAATATTCAATGTTATGGATGGTTAACTTGCTCACGTACGATAACATTACGTGAATAGTTCCTATCATTAAGATTGCGTTATCATCTGCTGCAACTGCTGTTATTAAACTCATTTCATAACTTGCCATTCTCGGTGGAAATTTTACTTCATTTTTATAATTCGTAAGGGGAATTTTTAACTCGTTCCTCAAAAAGCAAAGTTAATCTTCAAATGGAAGAAAAACCAGCGAAATTTGACTGTTTTGTTTAAGTCCAAATAATGTATTAATCCTTCGAATGATCACGAAGGCTGTACAGTAAAGACCGCTTTTTGTTGCCCGATAAGCTGCCCATAGAAGATATTAGAAGCCTGAAAAAAACTTTCAAATTCATTGATATCTGCAGAATTCTGTACAAGCACTTGAAATATTACAAACTATTATTGTATTACTACATATCACAAATAAAAAAAATGTAAATTGTTATTAAATTTTACTGCAATTAAAAGAAATGAAAATAAATGTTGACTTTACATTAAAAACTAAGGAAAAACGTCTAGGTGGTGCGATATCTTTGTAAAAAAAAGTGTATCAATCTAGATGACAAACAGAAAAATAGATCTGGAGGAAAATAGACATCAGGGGGAGTCTGGTTTCCAAATATTTCTCTGGATGGTTTGTCGTCACTGGTAACTGCTCACACCAGCTGTGTTGTGAACAGATTATTATGAACACACATCATATTATATGATTGACAATATCCTAGAATGAAAACATACGTAATATATATATTTTCATTCTAAAGACTGTTCTAGCCCCTTTCGATAGTCCTTCAAGACCCTATTCCCTAACTCCAAATAAAAGAATCCACCGAAACTCTTAATTTAATTTATAAACTTTAATAGAGGGACAACAGTTTTTAACTTAAAATACAAAAATACAAAAATTGATTTAGATGTTGAAACTGCGAGAGCGTTGAAGAAATAAGGTAAAAGTGGAGACCCCATTGTCTCCTGTACTGCATGTGTGCCAATCAGATGAAAAGTGACGAGAGATAAAAGTCATACCGTGCAAAAAAGAAAAAAATATAATGTAAAATAAAATATAAAAACATTCAGCAGTCAAAATTAGATTACGAAGTTGCGATCTTTAAGCACATGAGAAGGAAAAGATCCGATCCAATCATCTTGTGGAATGATTTGGTAACTAAGAACTTCTAAAAAATTTGCATCATTACAGCAAGTCCAGTTTTGAAGAAATGCTTGCTTAGTTAAGTATTCCACATAAATAATCGGTCGAGTTTTAAGTCCTCATTTATCAGTTCGTTTCTCTCATATTACTTCTGCGCTACATGAAGTTTGTGGATTTCTGCATTTGAGTCCGACAGCCAGGCTGTACAAACATACATAGAAGTGGCCTTGTAATACGTAGATGTATTATTGACTTTCTTTTGAGGAACCGTGCAAAACATTTTTCTAGGACTGTAGAAAGATGACTGAAGATGGCAATCTTATGATGTGCGAATAATTCTTTAACTGAAATGTGAGCATGAATATTAAAGTACGTTGCACATTATGTATCGAGCAATAACAAAAAAAGGAGGAAAAGAGAAAAAAAGAGCATTTTCGTCGCACTACAGATTACCATAGATATTTTAATAACTATACCAGATGTTTAGAAAGAAATTTTAATTTATTAAAATGAATAACACATGCAGGATATGTATTTCACTGATTAATATTTAACGAAAGAGAAGCAAACATACTCTGTTTACTGAAAGAAAAGCTGGGTAAATTTTTCTTTAAGTCAAAATATACATTTTCAGATTGGGTGAAACATATGAAAACGAATTTTAGAAACAAGCTTTGATTCGAAGAAATAATGGTATTTAAAATGAAATATAAACCGACACTAAATGCTTAGCAAAATTTATTGTCAAATTACTGACCACCAATTATTTCGTCACTTTCTATAGTATAAAATTTTGGAAATCGCTTTAACGCAAAGTCTAGTAATGTAAAGGAATTTTATTTAATATAACTGCGTTGTCTCTTTGAAGCAAAGCGGTGGCTTTAAATTATGTGTTAGATATTTGCCAATTAGATTTTTCTTCGCTGCCAAGTGCGTTTCCGGTTTTTTTCGGAACTTTGATTTGTGTTATAAGTGAAGACACTACACTTAACTTAGGATTTGGAGACAGTTTAAGAAAATTTAAAAACTTATCTCGACTTTTTTCCCCTTCTAAAAAATAGGTGTGCTTAAACCAACATGGAGTTTCAATTGACATTCAACTAGCAATTCAAGAGTTTTGGAAGCTTTTTACGAAACATGAAGTTAAGCTAGACATAAAACAGAGCTTCGTTTCATTCAGGAATTTATTTAATGCTAAATGGAGTGATTAATCAATAAATTCTCTTTTATAGCAGTACAGATTATTATTAAACTCTTCCAAGTATAAATTTGGATTTCAAATAGAATTTTATATATTTACTTTGCCTGTCAAATTCGCCATTTTAATTAAAAAATGCTATTTTTTACTGAAATGATGATTGGCAATGCCAAGAATCTTCAATAGTATTCAAATGTTCTAGACTAGCACTTCAAATAAAGCTAAAAGCAAGCATAAATATTTTACACAAAATTTACCTCTCGACATCACTTTCAACATCAAACATTCTCGAAATCTTTAACCAGGGGAGAAAATGTCCCATATGCCAAAAAAATAATAGCTTTGATTTCAGAGTATTTCATTTGCTGTAGAAAGACACAGTTTTATTTTTTGAAATAAATCAAACGGTTAGTCGGAATATTTAAGTAACTGTGCTAGCAATGTCTGTGTATACAAAAGGAATTAAACGAATGTTTAATTCATTTTATATACTTACTTAATAATAACAAATTATTTAATTTAACATTTTTTGTAATGAGTGAAAACTAAATATAACTACAAAAATACTAAAACAAATAGAAAGGAAACCGTATTTTTCCAGTTCCAATACTAATAATGTCCGAGTTAGGACTAATTTCTTTCAATTAAGTGATAATTTAGTTTCTTTGGTGTGTAATATTTATGAACAATTAAATTCTTGAGTTTTTGGACAGTTTAACATTTTTTGTCTCGCAAGACATTAAAAATAGCAATACAGTATAACATTTTTCTTCAAATATTTAAGTAATCACAAATTAAAAGCTTCATTTAGGGCATAACATTTCGTTTTAGAAATTAGAGACATTTGCGTAATTAAAATGGGCCTTTCATTTGGAGCATTCATCAAGGTTCAATATTTGAAGTCAAAGCTTTATCACTTGTACACTATACAGAAATAACTAGTTCAGTGTCGTGTTGCCAGACTCTTAACAGCTGCTCAACTATATATTATCAAAATGGACATTAATTTAGATTACAGCTCCGCTATATTGTAAGTTAATAATTGCGAATTGTAAGGTCTTGGATCATAAGAGCCCAGTTTTCTATACAGGGTGATTGTAAATTGTTACAAATTAAGAATAATATTACTAAGTGAATATTATCAACCTACTCCAACGGCAACGCTGAATGCAGAGATTAGCATGAAACGTTCATGCTGTGTTCCGGCAGTCAGAACTTCGTGTCCCATAGAAGAGTGCTTCAAGTAGAATGAGCGCAGAACATTATGTCCAGGAGGGCAGGATAGAAGATGGCAAAGGGGAAAAATTGATACTTTGATTGGATTGGATTATTTAATTATGGCAAAGCACACGAGGGCTATCTGCCTAAAGGGTGGGATGCCTTCGTGAAGGACTTTTTAAGCGAACTGGCTCGTATACACGTTACACATGGGGAAAACCACGAAAACGCCCATGCAGCCAGCCCGTTCGCAAGATTCGAACCTCGGACCGAACTACCAGTGTTCAGAGTCTTTACCGCTCGGCCGCTGGTGGGCTTGATACTTTGATATCAATGTATTCAGCCATTCATTAGATAATTAACTTGTTGCGATCGTTTACGAGGTTGACATCTTGCGAATCAAAGCTGTGCATTTGATTGTTTGCCTTCAAAGTGAGCACGAAGTAACACTGGAATGCCAAGTTTTCGGTTTTTTCCTTTTTGTGCACTTTCTGTGAGTTTTTCATTAAACTTACTGAGCACCTTTTGGTCTCATTCATTCGCTTTTCAATACTGTTTTTTTTTTTTTTTTTTTTTTCTTTCTTTGAGAACACACAGACTCCCGTGCACCACATATGTACAACACGGGGCTTACAGATGTAAGTTAATTAGAACATTAAAGGTTACATGTATAAATAAACATTAAAAATTACATGCATAAATAAAGCGAACAAAAGCAGAGAACAGCAGTCTGGACTTCACGAAAACAGATCAGTTCACTGGCCAAGTCACTCCGAACATTTTCAAATCGTTCTGTAAGCATAATCTAGGGCTATCAAATGTAGGGCACGAGAAAATCGAATGCTCCACATCCTGAGGAACTCTTTTTGAACATTCACATAAATTGTTTGATCGTAGATTAAAACGAAACATATAACTTGCAAATTTACCGTGACCAGATAAAAACTGAGACACTTTAAAATTTAACGAGAGGAAAGACTCGGAATTCAGTCTATGGTAAATAGAAGGACGGAACTTTTTGGTGACTTCAGCATTACAGGATGAAATGTATTCCTTATTACACATAGCTAAAAGCTTTTTATAATGAAAGGACTTCCAATAGCTCTTTGGAATGCTAATGTTGATATCAGTGGGTAAGTTTAAGGCATCTTTAGCTAAGAAATTAGCTCTTTCATTTCCGTAGAAACCATGATGAGCACGCACATAAGCAAAGCAGATACCAATACCTCTAATTCTAAGTGAACTAACAGTTACTAGGGTTTCGATAACCAATTTATCGCAGCTGGTAATACTGTTCAAAAGTTGAAGAGAAGAAAGAGAATCAGAACAAATAAGGTACTTTGAGGATGTTGTCCCATGATCCTGGATCCATTTGACGGCAAGATAAATGCACAGAAGTTCTGCTTGAAAAACTGTACATTCATTCCGTATACGGTGAATTCCGTATTCCGTATTCCAATACTGTTGTAAGATCAGGTTGGAATTCCAATATTCCTCTTTTCTGCCTCTCAGAGCGGAATGCGACCCAAAGTTCTATGGTAATTATTGCTCATCTGGATGAGTACTATAATCCCTCCTAATTTGTAAACACTATTTAGAATCACCCTGTATAATCAGACATACAAAAGGTAGATTAGTGTTTCTAATGAAATGCAAAATTTTACAAGCAGCTCATTTATCCTATATATTAAAACAAAATGGAAAACTTTATGTACGATTACCCGATCATATCTTATTATGTAAATGATTCATGATGTGTTATCGCTCTTAAGAGCACTGTGTGTGTTTAGAAGAATGTCATTATGTGTTGAATTCAGCTCTCTGTGCCTTAGACATGGAGATGCAGGGGTATAAATCAGATTTCTGAAATTTAAGATGTACATTTTACATGAAGTCAGTGAGAACGGAGGTATTTTAGAATACCATAGTCCCCCGTATTACTAGTTTTTCTAACTTGCAATTTAACTATAAAGCCTATATTTTAATAAGTGGATAATCATTCACATAAATTGATTTCTATTTCCACTTTACAGCTGTGCATAGCTTCTCTTTTTATCGCATATTGTAGGCATCAAGGCATTCATCTTAAAATCGAAGAGCTACGGTAATTATCCTTAATGATAGAAATTCGAAAACAATTATACGCCCGTTGCAGTGGGAAAACTATTAGTATAGAAATTGTAGGTGCTAAATTAAGTTTAATTTTTTCTGAAAGCACATCCTTAATTTTGATTCCATTTCTTGTGAGGTCATCTGGTAACGTTTACCAGCTGAATCAGATCTGAATTTAACTGTCTATTGTATAACAGTGTTTAGATTGTATAACAGTTCTTGAAATGGCAAAAGTGGGAGATGATTACGCTTCAATGAAAGCCGCTAATCTTTCGAATAAGACATGAATTCGTTTTAAAGGGGAAAATGTTAAGGAAAAAAAGGATTCTAACCATGAAAGCAAAATTATGATTGAGAGTCATTTTTATTAAAACTAAAATGTTACAGCAAACCGAAACCAGAATTTCTTATTTGCTTTAAGACTATTAATTTTATGTATACTGCGTATACAGAATACGTAGAATTTTTGATGGCGAAACTTTACTCTATTTGGCATAAATTTCTTTGTATGTCATAAATGCATTACTTAACAATGCACCCGCTCTCTTCCTAAAATCAGTTAGGCAGAGCTTCAAATGCTTGGACTTTAAATATCCAAAACACATGTTATCAACAGGTTTTTTTTTCTATTTCTGTATCAAGTGAAAGAAGAATGTTGAAATTATTTTTCAATTTTTTTTTACTTGATTGTAGAATTTGTACTACTTGATTGCAGATTACTCGCTAGAATTACTGGTATTATTTGAAGCGTCTTAGAAATATCAGAGTTTGAACACATTTTCTCAAGTATGCACAGTCCTCGAGTGCCTCATGAAAACTAGCCTGATAGGTTGACCACATATTTTAGTCTCTGTGTGTTGAAGCAATAATAATTACTTCTCGTTATTTGATTTTGGTTCAATTATTATGTAACATAATACGCGTTTATTTTGAAATAATGTGTTAACTCAATCCCTGATCGCCCGAATTACTTCGTGTTGAGAGAACTATCACGCAGTGATTGGCCCGAGTTAACTCGTGGTCCTCAAGCGCTTAACATGCAATTAGCATGAACGCTAAAAGTAAATACCAACAGTTTTTACTGCAAAGTAAATGTTCCTCTCTCCATCAAAGGGCTCTAGCAATTAGAGCTACAGAAGCACTAATGAAGGAATTTCCACTTGAGAGTCTTTCATTGAAGAACAAAGTGCCTCTATATTCTTCTTATGCTTACGACGCTTTATAAGTTGACACCGCGGGGTTGCGTTTAACACAATGGATTTTCTAAAAAACGGAATTTATTTCTTTGAGCTTTCATTTTAAGGGCTTAAACAAACATGCTTATACTATGAAATTTCTGTAGCTACGCAAGAAGTACTTGTTTTGAAATGTGAAGTCAAATAACAGTCAGTTATTTTCTGTAACTTTGCAGTGAACGTCACATTGTCTTTAAGCTGATAATTTAGCTTTTAAATTATGTTGTCACTCTTTGTTAAGTATAAATTTTCGTATTTTTTACCCTGTTAATAATTCTTTTAAATATTAATATTGCTGCCTGAGTGTCTGTTAAGAGACATCTTTACTCCTTTGCTGTCGTTGACTAGCTAAACTTCTGTAATGCGCATGCGAAAATAATTTTTTTCCTTAGTGATTTGATGGCATTTGATTTGCACTTCTAATGGTGTGTGTGTGTGATTATGACAAAGCCTCGAGGGCTATCTGCCTAAAGGGAGGGATGCCTTCGTGGAGGACTTTCTAAGGGAAACTGGCTCGTATACACGTTACACATGGGGAAAACCACGAAAACGCCCATGCAGCCAGCCCGTTCGTGGGATTCTAACCTCGGACCGAACTACCAGTGTTCAACGACTTTACCGCTCGGCCGCTGGTGGGCCGCACTTCTAATGGCTGCTAACTGAGTGGTTATATTAATAATAAATGAAATTAAAATTTCAAAAATATTTAGTTTTCGTTATTTCCTAGTTTCAGTCCAAAACAATTGAAAAGAGACGAAATCTTAAAAGAGAATGTTATAAAGCAGTTCACCTTATTAATAATTTTGGAAGTTCTTTAAACATTTTTTTTCAATGCTCTTTCCGAAAATGAGATGGCGAAACACTTTCGGTTACTGAGTATTTCTGTATTCTTTGAGACAGATAAACCTCCAGTCGTTAGTCCTAAGTGTTTTTACTTCAGTAATAAAATTCGTTTCTCTAATCCACATTTCTCTTGTTTCCTACACCGCCTAAGACTCTTACTTGCTATATTTTAAAATGTTTGCAAATGTAATGACTCGAGTTAACATTAAAAATTTTCCATTACTTATAGCTTGCATCTGTGACCAAAACTCTGGTCTTCCGTCCTGCATTATAATTAAAACACTTCAGAGGAGAAAAAAAATACTGCTTTTATTTTAGCTAAAAAAAGATTAATATTAGCATATCGAATTTTGCATTTGCTTTTTTTCTCTAATTTTAAATTTATGTTTCACATAAGCTCTTTCTCTCCCTTTTAGATTTGTTCAGATTATGTAATTTAACATAAAGACTCTCACAAGAAGACATGCTTCGCGTTAGCTTATGTAGTCTGATTTGACGAACATGAATTGTGGAGATTAATGTTCATTCATAAATATAGCGAAAGATTAGAAACCTAAAATTCTAGTATAGTTCACATCTCATTAATCTCCTTTTTAAGGTTTCATAGTTTCAGTGGTTGAACAGAGAAGCCAAATCCTAGCATTAAAATGTTCGCCATTTGTAATTGAAATGTTAATGAAGCTTGACACTGAGTATTAAACTAACATATCGAATTTGAGAGTTTATTTCTTGGTTTAGTTAGGTACAACTGATTTTTTTACTATGAGCTTTATTAAAATAGGCTTATATGGAGTACTTTTCACTAATTCACAGTGTAATAAAATTGTGTTTGTGTAAGAAATCCAGAGGAAGGTTTTTAAAGAAGACCTAGTTTTAGTTTTTCGAAGAGCAAATATTTTCAATTAATTCTTTGGGAGAGGAAGCTAACACTTCAATTTGTAACGAAAATGAATGAAAACTTTTTTTCTGTGTTGTGAGTATTTATTATATCCTAATTACGTACAAAAGTTACTTTTATATCTGGGGATAGGCATAAAAATTCTAGTCGATCTGTTGTTCCCTCTCACATTCGCATGAATATTTGATCCGCAAAAGAAAAGGGTTCTCTTTTAGCCACATTTATAATAATGTGTGTTTAATGACAGCAAGGAGAAATATTCAAATCACGATTTTCTTGAATTATTTCCTTATAATAATTAATAAAGATAACAAGTGACAGTAATGGCAACAAAATATTGTTTTATTTAAAAACAGTTTCAATAAAGTGAGATTACAAGTCTGCATTTCAGAAAAAATAATTTTGAGAATGGAATTGCATAATGCATTTGCAAAATAAAGAATACTTCCAATTTTGAAGTTCATTCTCTCAATATGGTTTAAGAGAAATTAGTTAAATAACGTTTAAACATTTTACATTTTCTAGAATCTTTGCAAATCAAATCATGTTTCAAAGGAGGAGGACAGTTTAAGCTTCAAAGGACAGTTAAAGAAGTACAAGCTTCTTTTAATAGTTCAAATGCACAGTAACCTATAGGAGATACATCAGGGAACTTGATTGGGATGGATTTAGAGGTATGGCTTGGAGCCTTGTCCTGAGGAAACTTAACAGAGTGAAGATTATTTGGATAAGGAGATGGAATTCCTTCTTTAAAAATAGGTGCTAAAACATATTTCTGATAGTAATTCGAATTAATTTCGTCTTTTTTTCTACTTTCCTTATTTTGGTTTTCCACTATAAGAGAATCCAGTAATTACCTATACCTTTAAAAAAGCTTCCGATGCTTTCTCTGAACCCATATTTTCAGTATTTTTCTCCTCTTTTTCGGTAGTACATGGATCTCCTTTTATTTCAAGCAGATAAGTATATCCACGCCTTATCAATAGTAATTATATATTTTCCTTTTTCACCTAACAAATAATTTTCATACAGAAATTTGCACATTGCCTTACGCTGAGAAACATGTTTCGGCGTTAGGCGTTGAACATCATGTTTTATTGCTTGTTTGTTTGTTTGTTTGTTTGTTTTGTTTTCATTAGCTTTAAATCAGATTTTATAATTTTGTTCACAGTTCCTACAGAGATATTTAAAGATTTTTCAATAGTTCTTTGGGATTGGGAGCTAGATTTTCCTTTGAAACATGAGATACGACTGTAGATTTAATAAGAGTGGAATACAACATAAGTGTGGTATGGTATTGATTGGTATGGCATTTTTTCCTTTTTTCCCAGTCAGATGTAAACTTTGACGTTTCATATCAATTATGTAGAAATAGTGAAACCATGTTTTTCACATTTTTTTTTAATAATTGAATAAGAGTATTTCTCTTCTTACAGCGTGAAAATATACTTGATGATATATATATATATTTGATCCATCGTTTATTTTCAACGACATTTTAAAGAAAAGAATATTTTTAATGCTGCAGACGATAATTAAACCTTATTCCATTTTGATACCAGTCATGCCTATGAACATAAACGCCAGCTAGCTCTAAAAGTATCTATTAACAGAGCACAGAATATGTTAAAAACAAAATGATCAAAACAGAAATACTCAAAATAGAATACAAAAATTTAAAAATTGGCTTTCATGTAATATAACAAGAATTCGAGAGTAAATACAGTATAGAGAGTATAGATGTTACGGTGAAACACCGAAATCTGGAGAATGTCGACTTTCACCGGTGAATGTCAACATTCACATAGTCTCTTGGTGTATGTCCGAAATATTTTCCAAATACTCTTATTTCTGACTTACACCGGTCAATGTCGACATTAACCGTGTACTAATGGTGAATGTTGAACATATAACAATATTATATTTTCTTCTCCGTAATTCAGTCGCGAATAAACGCACTTGATACTTGAAATAAGAACTTAAGAACATGAGATCCTAAAACACACAATACATTCAAAATGAGAAAGGAAAATAATAGAAGTTAAAAACTTACTTAATTATACAGTACGTTCTAAATGAGAAAATAAAATAACAGTAGTAAAAAACTTATTAAATTATGTGATTCAAATCTTATTTATTGCAACAACTTTGGCAGTTCATGACCTCTCTTTTCGACTTTCACCAAAGCATATCTGTGATTGTCGACATACACCGGTGAGGGTCCGAATATACAAGAATGTAGTGAAATACTCGGTCCTTCACCGACGTATTTGGTGAATGTTGATATTCTCCGGTGAAAGTCGACATTCTCCAATTTCGGTCTTTCACGGTAACATAGATATATTGAGATACAGCATAGATATATTGATATATTTATATGATTAAATATCTCAATAGTACAAGTATTCCGTAGTAATGCATAGATTTCAGATTCTTTCAAATTTTTCCCCAAGCATATAAATATAGGATAATTTTTGCATTTTTGTATTGCTATGATCAAATACGACAGATAGATATAAATAATTACTTTTCCCAAAGCATTTAAGAGAATAAAGATCAATAGCGGTTGCAAAGGATGTTTAGACATTTTTGGAATAATTTCGAGGGCGTTTAATTAAAGCTTAAAATGTAAAGAGTATCTTTTTAAATATTTGATCTGACAGCATTTTTTCTAGACTATAGATCTACGTTTATATTGTAAAATTGTTCTCTAGTTTTTAAAATATTCAAAACTAGCACATAACACATAAGCTTTCCGTCACATGCGCGTTCCAAAATAGCAGCCTTGAAAGTAATTTTGAGTAATATCTTTAAAAGTCCCTACGATATCTGGATAGTTACCAGGCGTCTATCTGGTCCAAGACCATGGATTAAAATTTACAGAGAATCTTTTAAAAAGTGAGTAGAAATACATAAAGATTATAATGGGAAAAACTACAGAGAGCCACAGGGTTCGAGAAAGCCTAGAAGGAAGAGTAATAATGATATTATTTTTCTCGTTATTTTTTATAATGTTTTTCTTTTTTATATACACAACGCAAACATTACGGTTAGAATATCGATTAATGATAATGGAACTTAAATCAATTAATGCTAATGGTACTTAAATCATAAAAGTCGCAATTCATGAATGTACATTTGGAAATATATGCACGGCAGAATACATTTCTTCGGTTCAGATGCGATTTGTAAAGCTAACAGACTGATCCAAGCTCCAAGTGAAAGAAATCAACTTAGGGGATGAAGAAGGAGAAGGAGGCTGTGACCAACTGTCACTCGAGCTAACAGACTGATCACCATTAGTTTTAAGACGGCCTATTACTTCGCTTCTAAGAAAAAATCTATACATAAAATTTCTATAACCACCGGTGGCTGAGTAAAAATTAAATTATTGGGTATTTTCGTGTTGCATCTTCACTTCGGTTTGTAAGAGTGATTTTTCTCGCAATGCTACTTGCCAGCTAAAATGTCAACTACTAGTTGGGCAAATAGAACCGATGACTCTGAACACTCCACTCATTCGTCCGCAAATAATATGAGTAATGAAAATAAGACTAAACGCGAAGCACCGTTACGAGCATCTGAAATAAATGACTCACTGCAAAAATTGAAATCAGACCCAAATTGGGCCAACGATAAATCTAAAGCGAAAATAGTCACTATTTTAGAAAGAGACGAATTGCAACAAAACAAAAGTGTCCAGCTTTGAATAAACCTACCGAAGATTTATTAGAGAATTTTGCAAAATATTTGCCCCCTCTTGAAGAAGAAACTCAAAAACGCCAAAATTCTATTATGGAAATCATCAAACTTAACACCCAGGAATCAAACAGAAATAAGGATAACAACAGCAAACGGTAAAGCCATCAAAACGCGCAAGAAAACATAGCGGGTAGTCAATGTAATGAGTCTTCCAATTAGCACTTTAAATGGAAATCAAAACCTTGATCAAATGGATAATGACAGTATTCCTGTCACACAAAATAACAGCAACACTCAAAGTAATTCCAGCTCACAAAGCTTCAAAAATGAACCATAAAAATATCGCCAATTATCATAACTAGCAATGTTAACTGGTTACAAATAAGAAAGGAAATTAAAGAAAAGCTCGGAGTTACAAAACTCGAATGTAAGAAAGAAGATGATACTTTAAAACTTCAGCATTACACTGCAGACGACTTTCCAAGTGTTCAAGAAAAAAATCACTAAGGAAAAGATCGAACTCCACACTTTTCTCCTAAAATAAGAAAGAACCATAAAACCCTTATTAAAGGACTGACCCTTGAAATGCCGCCGAAGACGCCAAACAAGAGCTCTTAAACCTTAACATTAAAGTAATAAAATGCCAGCAACTACAGAGAATGAGAAAGGTCCCAACATTTCAGCCTGTATTTTATCTAGAAATCCCTAGAGGTCCCGACGGAAAGAGAATTCATCAAGTTACACATATAATGGATATGCGTGTCAAAGATGTCGGATATAGATCTCAGCCCGGTTCTGTGCAATGTTTTAAATGCCAGTGATACGGGCACACACAGAAAGCATGGCATAATACCGCTAGATGTGTTCGATGTCTCGAAACTCATAGAAAACCGATCATGGCATGAACCCAGGCGAAAGGATAGCTGATTGGTTGATTTCCTCTTATGCAGGGAGAATACCAGAAATGTTTCGTTAGAAGATCCGCCAGGAAGGCATCACTATCTCTTATGAAAATAGCAGTCGTTTGCTTAGCCGTATTCAAATAATTTAACACCGAATACTGCGTGCCAAACACGGCTCAAACAACGAGAGAAATAGCCCAGGAGATGCCGAAATCTTTCCTTAACGCATTTTTAAAATGCATACAGCTGAACAGCTAAAATGAAAAAACTTTCTTTTGAACTAACCGTTTATAAAAGAACAATTCATGCACGAGAAATATTATTCGATTTTTTTGGAGAACAGAGTCTAATTAACATAAAAAACAGATAGTCATATTTCAACACAGTTTGATCAAATCTGTCTTTCATAACCGTAAAATTTCATTTAATAATTTAACTAACATAAGCTACTATTAGTTCGTTATAGATGAAATCTGCGTTTTTCAGCAAAGGCCAGCATTTAAAGTTATGGATTCATTACTCAGATATTTAAAGCATGAAAAATTTACATTATTGGACGAAACTGTGCAGAAGATGCAGAAGTCACGATTTAAAAATTTTTTCCCTAACAAAAATTATTTTCAAAGATAATAATTTATATTATGTGTCAAAAGCGGAAGATTTGATCCATAAGATGGCGCATTTCCAACATATAGTAATTTGCATGTAAAGCATCTTCTGAAAATTATAAACAGAAGGTTAACAAGTTTATATTTTATGTTTTTAGCAAAACTCTTTATACAACATCAAAGAATAAACACACTGTTATATGTCACAGTTGTAAATATGTTTAGAAAGTTTTCAACACATTCTTTGTAATAAATCTAGATTTAGGAGATACATTAGAGAACAGCAGGAAAGAATTTCGTTTCTGCGTTTCATTAGAGCATGCTAAAATGTTTCATCAATACGGAAGATCTACTTGTGTAAATATTATACAAAAATAGGTTGATTTAAATTTCACAAAAGTAAAATAAGACAAAACACGTTTTGTCCACGCGTTCTAGAATTTCCAACGAGGACCAATATCAGTCAGAGACAGCATCGTATACTGAGTGATTTTAAATAGAGCTTATGCAAAAATTTTCCAGATTTCTTTCTTACCATTGATATTTATGGCAGAACAAATTCCAAATATTTCGCAAAAATTTAAAAAAATTTATTTAACAGAAAACATGTTTGGATTGATTAAGAAAAATCTTATATCCAATGAAATTCGAAACAAAAGTACAATTGAAAGTAGTAATAATGATGGTAAGTGTCTTACCGTTCGCCTACACTAAACATTTTAATTCTCCACGAGTATGTTTCGCTTTAAATTACCTAAAGATGCATACTTGAGTATGTACTAAGTATACCACTTGAATGTTGTTGTTTAGACATATGCTGTGAGTGTTTATATATAAACAGAGTACAAGAGATTTCATGACGCCTTAAAGTCAAGAAAGATTACTCTCCGTCCTTTGGTAAATTTGTTAAAATAAAAAATTGTTTAGATCACCGTAATGATCAACAAGTGAATTTTAAGTCTACGAGATTTTATTTTTACTTAAAATTCTCAGTACTGTCTAGAATACCTGCGGGAAATAAAGTATGCTTTGTCTTCTTGCATAAAAGTCTCCGCTGTGCAATGCTTGATGGAGGCATTCTGTCAGATGGAATTTTCTTTTGATATTTCAAACTTTTAATAACTTTTTAACTTATGAGTGTCTATGCCTGTTTCATTAATTTTGAAAGCGTATCTTCATGATTTATAGTGATGAATTCAAATCCAAAAGTTCCAAACAATGTTGTGTAACATTGTTTCCAAGATTCGGTGTATATGACAGATCTTTCAATTTACCTAGCTTATAATTGCTTCGGAGACTATTGCTCCTGGGAAATTAGATATTTGAAGAATGAAGCAAACCTTAGTGTCACGGGGAACATACCTTTAAAACTGTCTTTTGACGTCGAAATTTATTTTTGGATTTAGCCATTAATTTAATTTTAATTTTTATCTGAAAATATGGTACTCTGAATTCATGTCATATAATTATGTGACACAGATCACAAGTAAATAAGCATTCCTGTCTGTTTCTCTGGCTTCTCCACTTTCAATCTTCTGGCTCGCAGAGCTTCAGTGAAATTCAATTGTCTGCTCTAGGATTCAAGATCATAAAATTGTGAGAAAAGACACATGCGTTTGATCTCTGTACACACGTTTTTCGCTCTGTCATGGTCGTAACTGTCTCGCTCTCTAAGGCAGTTAGACAAAGTGTCATTTAGTGATTAGACTCTTTCTCGGTACTCAGAAATCATTTTCTTGAAACAAGGTTTCTATTGGCTTCCCAGAAAAATGAAAAATCTCACATTTTCTTCATTAAATTTATAGTATAAATGTACATTTGCACTCAGAAATACTTTTGAAAACAAGCAGTATTTTAGGCTTTTCATTTCTGAAATTTTCGAGTGCTTCCTTTAAAATTTCGCCTTGGTATAAATAGCAACCTGACAACTTTTGATCCTTCACCAATACGAAAGTCGCACACCAGACATACGCTATAAATCATTTGGCGCTCTAATTTTAACCAAGTGACTTACTTTGTTACTCGTAATTAAATCTAATGATTACTTTTATCTTACCGCCATTTGGCTGGCAGTCTTTCTCGTACTGGCTCGGATCTATACCTTAGCAGTCTGGACAGCGGGGGAGAAAACGCGAGATCGACCAATTCACTTGTAAAGATGTGAGATGCCGCCCAGTCTGGGCGGATTGGTGTTAAGACGTGTTCCAGAGAATACGGCAGACGATAGCGGTATTCGTAGGTAGAATTACTGAAGATTAGCCAAATCCTTGTAGCTTGCATGTTTCCCGCCACTTTCATTCCTGGGAACCGGGAGTGTTCACCCCACGCGCTGATGGGTAGTAGTGGTTACAGAGAAAACTCTTAAGTCTGCTGACTCGAAATGGGGCCCTGGGCCGGTAGCATGATTAGAATACATTTACGTCTCGGAGATGCTCGTCTGGTCAGCTACAACCTGCCTAAAATAGGAATTGCTCATCTGGTACCGATTCGCATAGTGCCGAATAGGCGGGGCATGTGTGACAATTATTATTATCATCATAATTATGTAATGTATTAAACCCTTATTACTTCGAAACTTATAAAGCTTATTTGTATAACAAAACGTTTTTTTCTTTGCAGACCTTTCTTTAGTTTCAATTGCAGGAGAAGTAATGACTTTTATGAGGTAGTTGTTTTGAGAATGGTCAGCATTCTAGTAAAGTAAGTTTGAAGATTTTTGAATTGTTTTACTGATTTAGGGTATTATAATACTGATATTATAGATGTTGTAATGAAATGTTCGAGCGTTTCTTTTAAAATAACGTCTTCAGTATAAATACAGACAGCTGAACAGTTTTATTGCTACAATTTTCTGCTCAAAATCTAATATAATGCTAAATATATTTTTATGCGCAAATGGTATTATCAGATATTGCTGTACATATGAGTGGGAAGTTGTGGCAAGTAGCTTTTAGATACTGTGTATTCCGTCAGTTACCGAGCGCTTATAAAGACCTGCAGATGCTGGTAACTGGACTTGAATCCAAACCCAGGCTTACTTGTTGTTTTTTCCTATGTGTGGCTTTAATATGACCCAGATGGTTTTAAACGTCCCTTACTGAGGGCAGAATTGCCTGTAGACTGAGGGCTCTTCTGTGCTTTCGCTTGTTAAAAGAACCTAATTTTACTTTGAGTACTATGCGTCACACACTTTGAAGTACCAGGAATAACGGTGCACTGCATTCTGAGCCACTAATTTGCGTTTGCTTTCCTCGTGACGTAAGAGTAAGAATTAATGAAGTTTCTGTCTTCTTTCGCTGATTGTCGCTATTACAGTGCGTTCCGCAGGACGTGTTCATGCCGTCGAATGTAGTTGACTGTACTGGGAGATTTAAAATAGTTTGACAGAATGTAAGTCCAAGTAGAAAATATGAAAGCGACGAAATTTTCTGAGACCAAAATAACAATGAAAACATTTTCGTATTCTGCCCATCACTATTTCAAAACGAGCCAAAAAATTGGCTTTCCAAGAAACCTTCAACAAGCACATGTAATTTACAAGGAATTATTCCGAAATGAAAATTCACGAGTACACCAGTTTTATTTCTTTAGCGATGACTATTGATTAATTATGTGTATATATGTTTTGAATGTGTGTATTAGAACGTCTTAAATTAGCGATGAATTAGTCTCTCAGTTAATAATAATAATAACATAAACCTGAAAGAGTTAATTCACTACAATGTGTTTTTTTTACTCTTAATCGCTAAAGTCAGGATGAGTTATTTTGCGATATTCACTTAAAAAATAAATCTGCTTCATTTGAACTATAAAATCGAAGTCACCCCAAGCATTTGAAACTTGCATATCACTATCATTGGTAGTCATTTACCTTTTTAGTTTTGAATTAACTGTCAATTACCCACCAATTAAAAATGCAGTGACTCACGTAGCGACCAATTCTGAAAGGCGACTACCAAAAATTCTACCTTACTCCTTCAGAGATTAAAAGTCATATTAGCACTAGCGTTAATTGTTCTTTATTTTTCATTTTAAGCTCTTTTGCTACATTGCACTGCTCAGTTTCACGACGAGGGGGAAAAAACTCTATATCTCTCAGGAGCTATAAAGAAGCAAAAGGTCTCAAAACTTCAAGTTCCGAATCAGCTACGTCGTCAGTATTACGCTAATCATACGAGATGGTGGTGGTTGTGGTGTATTTAATTATGGCAAAGCACACTAGAGCTATCTGCCTAAGGGGAGGTATGACTTCGTGGAGAACTTTCTAAGGGAAACTGGCTTGTATATACGTTACACATGGGGAAAACCACAAAAACACCCATGTAGCCAGCCCGTTCGCGGGATTCGAACCTCGGACCGAACTACCAGTGTTCAGCGACTTTACCGCTCGGCCGCTGGTGGGCCCATACGAGATGGATGAAGCTATATATGACGCTGTCTAGAAAATTTATTATTTATGATTTATGCTACATATTATTATGATTACTTTATGATTTTAATTTACATATTTTAAATCCTCATAATTTTGGTTTGCATATTTTTTAATTTTACATTTAAAATTTCCTTGATACTGCAGTAATGCTTTTGCGAAAAGTCTTTTCTGTCGCCAAGCCTGTTTTTCTTTGAAAGTGGGGGGATATGTAAGAGTGAACTCAAAGTACTGAAATATCTCCGGGTTAGCTTCGCTCTTTAGATGAACCTTGCATTACGTTGTCTTTAAAGTTTTTAGTTTGAAGTGTACTACTGTTTGTACTCTGTGGTACTGTGAAGATTTGTATGACTATTTTTGGGGGGAAATTTCCAGAATTCTGAGGTGTTTCCTTTGGTAAAATAAATTTTATCAACCTCTCATCGGAACTGTGTACATTCAATTTATTACGAATCCATACCCACGCAACAATATTTTATCAGAAGAAAATAATATTTTAACATCCCGGAATGCTTTTGATCAATATTATGCTTCAACTAAATTATATTTGGATCGTCAGATCGATATGTTTATCAGCTGTGAGTTATATGTTAATTATGTTTGAACTGTGAATGCACTATATTAATCATGTGTTAATTATGCTTGAAATGTGAGATTAAATAATGCTTCTTTGTTCTTGTAAAATATTTAAAGAAATAATTGCCACTGCGAAATAGAAGTAAATTTTATCATTTGCTATATTCAAAATATTTGCAAAAACTTTATTTAACGTGACATGAGTTCATCTTTATTACATCAGGGTCACGATATTATTATTTTACCATTATGATACCTCAAAAATCCTTTCGTTTCCTTCTCTCTTTCTGCATATGTATATATAATATATAAATACATAATGACTACATATGTATGTAATAAAAAAGAACTTTCATACTGATGGTATTGAAAGTAGAAGGTTGAATCCGTAATAAAGAGCAAGAATTTGAATTGAGTAAAATACTATTTTATAATGAATAGGAAACTAACAGCCGAGGTAGATTAAATCTTTATTTTCAGCAGACATGTTGCTGCCGCAAGCAATTTGGCACATTACTTGTGTCTGTTTAAAAATATTTGCATTTTCGATAAATTTGCAATAAGAAGAGGCCAGCACACCGCAATTCAGTTATGCAGAAGAGAAAAAAGCGAGTGCCTTATGTTCAGCATGAAATCTTAATTCGGATTGAGTTGCACTATTTCTTTGCTACATTGCGAATGATTTTTTTTAACTCAATCTAAAAGGAATCCAATTGATCTTTACAGAATGAAATACTTGAAATTATTTCTAAACATCTTCAGCGAGGTTGCAGAAATAGGGTATAAAAGCAATTTGTTGATCTTTTGCAGGGAATTAAGAAAAAAGGTTAGTCACTATGCAGATTTTTGGAAAAGCAAATAGAATCATTAAATTTAACTGCAGTCTCGAAACCCAAATCTGAATTTACATTAGAAGAGTTACGAAACCGGTAAACCAATATGAGACGATTATGTTTCATAGCTCACTCAACATGTCCAAGAAGTATGCTTCGCATAGCATTTAAACAAACATCTGTTCTCAGTGATCGCCGATTTACTGTGTTACAGTAAGAAAGTTGTGTTTCGTATCTAATCGACGGAAGTATAAGACCTGACAGAACAAATTTAAGGAAAACCTTTTCCAGTACAGTTTTACCAGACCCGTTACATTTTTGTAACAATGAAATTTATTATTGGAGTTGATTTATTGATTTCCGTTTGTTGTTATGCACTTATAAATTAAACGGGATTAGAAAATCCATGCTGCAGTGATGACTGATTCTCGTCTGTCTCTTTTAAATCTGATTTTTTCGTATAGTTATTTTTTTAATAACCAATTTTTCAATAAAGATGTCGATTCAGTGAAATCATACGATTAAAGTAGCACATCTCAAAGTAAAACGCATGTAAGAAAAATAAAAACAGAAGTTCTAAATTTTGCATATTATTGCGGAAGAAATTTAGCAAACCTTGTTGTCTAAAAGAACAGGTTTTAAAATAGCAAAAAATACTAATATTCACCAATACTAATAATACCAGCTTTGTAACAGTATACTCATAAAAACGATAGTAAATAAGTATCGTTTTGTTAACATAACTAAGTTAAACCTAAATAAAAGGTTTTCTTGGCTAACATTTCATTAAAATAGAAATTAAATTACAAAAATTTAAGGCTGAATCCTAGGACATGCTGGAGAAATCAAGACGTTCCTTAGTTGTCTTAGGCTTGGACACGCCTTTTTGTAACGTAATTTTGGCTTGGTCTCTTTCTAGAAACCAGTTACAGTCCACCATAGCTTCATATTTGAAGAAACTTTAAATTATATTTAAACTGAGTAGAAATGTTAGCTGTACAATATTACTGCGCGAGATTTTTTTACTATAAATTTACTTACTGTCGTTAAGATTAAACACAACGATTTAACGTTCAAAACTTGATTATTAAAATTAAATTTACTAAATGATTAAATGAATTCAATGAATAATCTAAATTTATAATTGTACCTGCTCGAAATGCAAAAAACGAATGCCTCAAAATAATTTTGATAACTTATTATGAATAAATATTTCAATATTTTCAATGAGTACGTCTAATATGACGGATTCCTGCAATAGAGACGAAAAGAGCTTCATCTCATAGAAAAGCAGGCGATAAAGTATATACTTCCATTCCATATTTCACAATAAAATAAATTTCTCTATGCTTTAGTATTATATTAAATAAAGATTTTTGAAATAAAAAAACCTTGCTCATCAAAACAAATCCGTTTTGACTATATGAAGCATTTTATTTAGAACTTTTAAATGTAAACAATTAGCTACTCTGTCTTCAGAAATTAAGTATAAGGATTTTCAAACAAACAACAGAAACAAATCTTCAGAATATCACTCTGTGGTTGCCCATACCGGCAAAACGCACTTTTTCTCTGTTCTTGACTCGCGATCTTTATTTTTAGCACAGAGGGGCGTTAGCTCAGAAGGGCTTTAGTCTCGAAACGAGATTATGCGTCGAACCACTGTAATATGCTATATCAGTATTCAAATTAGCCATTAAATATATTATCTTCCTTTATTACATTTAAAGAAATTAAATGATGAAAAATCTGCATAAACGTATGTATTTTTCTCTTATTGTGAAAAACAAAGATACCTAGAGCCATCAAATTTCGTATTGGTTTTTGTGCACTTCGTAACTGGAGGATACGCGTTATCTGAAAGCGATTTTCCGCCAGTTCTTATTCATATGTACAGCAAAATCTAATGTTACAGTTTACACATGAAGACGTATTTATCGTCTATTACATTTGGAGTCAACAATTGTAGCAATAAAACTGTTCAACTGCCTGTATTCGCTCTCAAGCCGTTATTTCAAAGGAAACATACGAACATTTCATAACAGCACTTATAATATCAGCATTAATACACTAAATCAGTAAAACAGTTAAATTTCTTCAAACTTACTTAACGCGAATGCTGTCCATTCTCAAAACAAATACCTTATATAAGTCAGTACTTCTCCTACAATTCATTAGAAAGTCCTCCACGAAAGCATCCCTCTCCTTAGGCAGATAGCCCTAGTGTGCTTTGCCATAATTAAATACACCAAATACTCCTACAATTCAAACTATTTAGATTCAGGTCTGAAAAAAAAAAAAAAGTTTTGTTATGCAACAAAATCTAAATTTATAAGTTTCGAAGCAATAAAGGTTTTGATATGTTACATGATAATGATGCTAATAATAATTGTCACAATAATTGCCTTTCATTCGGGTTGTCGTACGGATACGCATTTATCGAATATAATTGCAGAGGGTAGTAAAATTTTAGTTGGATGTGCGTTAGTTATTTTAAATTTTATGACATATAACCACTACAGGTTACTTTAATCTCTATAGCACTTGAGATTTTATTACCGCTATAGGTTGCTTTTAATTTTATGATATATTGTTGCGGGCGTACGGGTTCGTTACGAAATGAATGCACAAGTCCGACGAAAAATGAAGAAATTTATTATTATCACAACAAAAATGTTTAAATTTCCTCAAATATTCTTACAGTATTACAATATATCACAGTAGTTATCTTTTAACTACTCAAACGTTCAAAAGAACTTAATTATAAACAGCTAAAGAAAGCTAATCCAGGAATTCGCTACAGTGAAAAAGAGCAGTTTTCTAAACAACAACAAACTAAGTAACTACTACGAACTGAGAGGTTTTCCTCTTTTTATAATATTTTTAAATCTTTTAAAAAATTTTCTAGTACTTTCTCGAAATCAAAAACAGATATTTATTAAATGTTTAATGCACGCGCTCTTGTAATTTCAATTTTCCGGCTTAACTTTCTTTTAATATTCGTCACGCGCCGCACTGCGCGGAAAATAAAACCATTTCATTTATAATTGAACTAACATTAGCTTTTTAAATACCAAATTCGTAACAATATACTTTTTTTGGTACTATTCGGTTTTGAGGGCCGTAAAAAAATTGCAGCGAAAATGTCTGAGCAAAAGCGCCAAATCTAGCAAACTCGCCCATTTAACAGCGCGCCAAATCTAGCTTACGCGTTGATTTCAGATTGCGTAAGTTTATATAGTTCAATATTTCTAAAAACGCCATTGACATACTAGTTTAATTTTTAAATCCTTTTTTGATTTTAAATCCTTTTTTGATATCCTATTCATTTAACAATTTGGGAACTGCCCATGACGGAAAGTCGGCAATAGAATTTTGGGTCAAGTGCAGAATCACGCACTGCTTGACGCGTTTTTAAGAATTGCACATACTCGGTATCCATGTGCACATCGACCTTTTTTCACTTAAAAAAAACCTAGAATTGCACAAAAATGGCACTGCGCACACCCTTGACTTTATCTACGTACACATCGACCTATTTTCGCTTAAAAAATAAAAGAAAATTGACAAAAATGCAATTGTTTTTACCCTTGTAAAAAGCGGCAAACAAATAAGTGAGCGATTCTGCACTTTACCGAGAATATTTTTAAAGAAAAGGCATCATTCATTATAGAAAATTACGTTTGAACAACCAACGAGACGAAACTATGCTTTAGCGATAAGTCGGTAGCGAAATAGCGATGAAGGCATCCATTCAGTTATGTTTAGCAATTTTTATATAAATTAAGAAAATGATCTGAAATAGTTATTTACTCTTATGCTTCCATTCAATCATGTTTAGCCTTTTTCATATAAATTATAATAATAAAAAAGTATTATATGAAATTAACCTTTCATCTAAATTAAAACATCAATCTTAGTTATTTACTATTATACTTCCTTTCTTGCCTCAATTATTATTAGCAGCACTGGCATCAAGAATAGTTTGGCGATTTTTTACGGCTCTCGAAACCGAAAAGTACCTTTTTTTATTGTAAAAACTTGTATTTCTTTAATTATTGTGAGAGTTTATTCCTACATATTTTTTTCATCAAATGACCATTAAAAAAAGCTTGATTTTCGCGGTTTTCGAGACCCTTGGACGAATTTATATCGATTCCTACAGCCAAAGGATCGTCCTCTATACGTGTGTTATGTCGTGATAGCCTCGACCTACTCCTATCGGGCGGAATATTAACGTTATCTGCGTGAAACGTTTTCAGACTCCAAGAAATGTTGCAAAGGGAATTCTTTACGGCTCGAGCTGAGGTCCGTGATATATTTATTGTTTGTCTATGAAGTCCTTGATTTCTTTAAGAATATCAACCGCATATAAGCCTGTTGAGCTGATGCTTCAGGGCCTCTAGACAAATTTCTAAACATCAGTTTCGCGATTGAGAGACTGCAGTAAAAAAGCAAAGTATTGGGATTTGTAAAACAAACTTGAGAATTAATACATACTTCACATCAACAATAATCAGATCAAGAATAATCATCAAGAATAATCACTAGCTTAACAGATATATTTCGCGCTTTCAAAAACGGTTTTTAGAGTTTTTTTTTTTTTTTTTTTTCAGTCAACGTCACAGAAAAATGTATATTTCAGTATTTTATAGGCATGCTCATGCTTTGCCAGCATGATCGCCATTTGCTAGACAAGCTTTATTTATGCGTAGTTGAAAAATGTTAGAAAAACTTCCTCTCTGCATTTTCATCTCCTTGGCAAAGCATAAAGTGCAGAGATAATTGGAACTGATATCAGCAACAACATACTGTCAACTATGAAGAGCCCAAGGTCGATATCAATGCCAGGATCATTCGGAGCTTCTTCGTCGAACGTGCTTAGGCGCCTCGCTTCTATGACTTTCCACTTTGCGCATTTTCGAATGTTATTTGTTATCATTGCGTATTGCTTTGATTGCTTATAGCCAATCCGCAACAGTCCCCATTACGTTATTTTCTATGCAGCAGGACGATTTGTTGTATTTGAGAGGTTAACTATGTCTTCTTGGTGAAACCTGATTAAGAGTTTATAGCTACTTTTGACAACAAAGAATGAAACAAATTGAAGAATTTCGAATCTTGTCGTGGTCTAGGGCAACACCCCCTGCGGGAGGAGGCTAATACCAAGCTGGAGAAAATAGATGTAAAAATGCATAAGGGCATGCAGCCTGAGTTTTTGATGAACACTGAGTCGTTAATAATCCTCGAATATTGATAAGTGATATTTAGACAATGGTTTAAGGGTCAACTAGAATAGGTGGAACTAAAAAAAGAAGACTATCTTTGCACAAGAGCCTTCATTTAGTATGATTGTTTCACAAGTTTTGGAATGGAGTTTTATATAAAACTGGGAAAAAGAACGGAATTAGAACAAAAAAATAATATTGAACTCTCCTTTGATGAGTTTTTAAAAGTGCAAAACGCAGATGAAATATTTATTTTGCTGAAACGTGATAAAGACAGAGAAAGAGAAGAGCATGTTTTTTTATTATATCGAAATAAAGTCAGAGGTTTTTTGGAGAAGCAAAATCAAAAATTGTAGATGTAATAGATGCCACGAAACTTAAAACTGGAATCAAGAACATAAGGAAAAAAATCAGCTGTGGTATACTGGTTGAATGCATGCATCAAATGCACACGAAAACTTTAAGTGTATAAATAAAGTTAAATGCTTTATGAAAAGACGAAATTTAATCACAGTTACCGGCTGAAATAATATAAGATTATTACTTACAATGCTGAAATGACTCGTAATGAGATTGAAGATGCTATCAAAAGGCAAAAAAAAAAATTTTGCGATGGTGCTTTTCAACTTTCTATAAAAGTTTCTGTAAAAGTTAAAAATGGTAAATTACGTGGCTTTGCTGAAGTGTAGGCAGGAAAATATAAAAATTTTCTTAAAACTGGAAAATTTAATTTGGAATGGTTAAGACAATACTTGACTGAAGTATATCGTGAAGAATTTATCTTGACGTGATAAAATATTTTAATGTCAAGGTTATGGACATTTTATCGGAACGAAATCCAATTTTCTCTATATATAAGATTAGGATAAAAACAGCGGGAATATAGGAGTGATTTTGAATGCATGGATTGTAAAAATGCCAATGTTAAATATAAATTGCGTCTTTGCGTAAAAGTCTAATGTCTTGATAAGGTATGCGTCTGCTTTAAAAGATAAATAGACTTCTTAATCAGAAAACCAGATTATGGATCTTAGAATATGGAAACATCTTAAGAAAGATAAAAGCTTTAGAAGTATTCATACTTCTGAAAGAGATCTGAAAGAGATGTTTAAAAATATTTTTGTTAAGTGTGAATGTGAAATGTTTTTTTACTATTTGATGTTAGCGAATTTGAATGAAAATTAGTAAAATAAAAAATGAGCAGAATTGCATTTTAAACGAAAGAAAATGTATATTTTGTTGACTATTACGGACTAATTTGTAATTTATTAAATGTAATGAAAAGCTTATCTTCAAATATATTTGTTATACGAGATGTAAACGTACGATTGCGTAGTATTCTGAGTTTTCTTAGTCAAGATGTACTTGCCTGTTGTGTATTGAACTACTGCATATCAGGTTTATATATTTTGGTAATCCACCAATCCTGAGATCGAACACTCAAACAAATTTCAGTCCCTCCAACTAGATGATGAAATGAACTAGGGAATAACAGACAGTAATCCTGAATCAAATGATGCAACAGCAATGAAGACATGAGGAGTATCAGCCATCAAAACAGGGCCAATATAAAGATAGGAATCGGATAACGTAACAGCAATCAAGACATGAGAAATTATATTTCTGCAAGGAAAGCCGTTAATAAAACCCTATCCCTTATTATTTCGGAGTTACATATTAACTGGGAAATGATGAAAGAAAATATGGACTTGTTCTTCAGTAAATATATATATATATATATATATATACATCCCTTAAAATGAAAAACTTGAATTTTAAACTCTACGATGCCGAAGATTGTAAGAAAGCTACAGGTTGCAGACTCGAAAGGAATATCTATTTACTTTGTTTTTAAACCCAAATCCCTCATATTAAGGCGCAGTTGTAGTATACTAAACAAGAGGAATAATAATTTTTAAGCAATCTGAAGAGCTTTCTGCTGAATGTGAAATGATACTTGCTCTTTTAACAACTTTTACATGTATAGAGATTAACTACTGCGTTTTCTTATTAGATTACTATTATACATATGTTTCAAATATTTATGGAATATTCTGACGAGGGTAGGAAATGAAATGTTCGCAACTCAGTAAATAGAGTATTCGCAAACTTGTCTATGCATCAGCACCATGAAATCTGCTATTAGAACAAGTGCTTAGACGTGATCAATAAGCACGTTATATAAGTTCTGTTAAATAAAGATTTTAATAGCAATTACTTAAATTACATTAACACAATTTAAATTTACGACACAACACATATGAAACTGCAGAACGATTGAGATTTAGACCTGTTATGGCTTACATTTTTCTAAACATTCTTTAAATATTTTCTAATACATTAGTCATGACGTAATCACCATGCAATTACTTTATTTCTTTAGCGTGTTATTTTTCAATTGCTGACTTATAATACAACCTCTAAGATATATATATATATAAAAAAGGTAATTTCCTTCAATTTTGCAGAAACACATTTATTACTAGTGAATTAATTTAAACTGAAATTTATGAGAAAAATCGCGAAAGGTAATTGCACATCATATTGAATATTACAACAAATAGCACTCAAAGCTAATTACCTTGACATGTCTTCAAAAGACATGCAATGTTTCCAATTTTAGTCCTTCCTTCAATCAGGAGGTCCATTTAAATGTTCTCTACACTTTATATCCAATATGAAGTTATTGGTAATGAATTTCTGGACAAACCTTTCAAGGCCTTATGCGCCAAACACAGGAGACGTCAACAGGTGACAGGTGACGGAGGACGGGGACGCTTGGTGTCTAACATACGTAAGCAGCCATGTGTCCCGCGTCCTTCCCTATTTAGAAGCAACAACTACCTGGAGCCATAGAAGGCTCCACCGGGAGTTTATAATGATTTGAAACATAGAGGTTACAGTGTCATACTGGAGCGGTATCAGCTTTACATTGGTGATAGAATAACATAATGCTCTGATTGTACAAAGATGCATATAAATATAAATAAACATAGGAGAGTAACAGAGAGAGAAGGCAGGAGAAAGGATGACATTAACAAAATGCGGTACTTACAGTACTTACAAGTTCACAAGACTGGAGCAGACACACGATATTTACAGATACGCTGATGCTAGTTATTACAAGTACACAATTCCTACATTAGCAAATACGTAATACAGTCGCTAACACACTAGTATAAATGCGCAAATACATGATATTTACAAATATGCTGGCACTAATACTTACAATTGCATGATACTTATTTCTTTTTTTTAAAAAGGCAAATTTGCAATTCAAAAGCAAGTACGCAATTACACATATACAAATACCCTAATGTTGATGCATTAAAAGCAGATACACATTACAGTTACATCGATTATAATATTGTATCGAAATCGTAAATAGGGGGACAATACCTATGCATGTTGACATATAAATTGAAATATAAATTCCTAGTATGTAAATAATAAGGCTATTATAGAAATGCTGGTGTTGTGGATTATTCTGGTAATACACCGATATAAGTGCTTGCAATACAATACTTACAGGTGTCAATACTGGAGTAAATGCATGATTTTTACAGATAAACTGATATTAATATCTACAGGTACACAGTTCTACGGAAGCAAATACACAATACAATCTAGAATACGCAAATACAAGATATTTACAAATGCGCTGTCACCAGCGCTAACAGGTACATGATACTTAAAACAGATTCGCATTACAAACGCAAATACGCAGGTAAGGAGACATTAACACCAAGTCGGGCTACATTACCTGCACTGTAAAAAAAAATCTGTAAAGTTACTAAGAAAAGTCGTGGAAACTGGGATGCCATGGATTATTTGAGTAATCAAAACAGGAATATTCTTAGTAACTTTACAGAGATTATACCTGGAATGGTTACAGATGTTTGACATTTAATGTTACAGGAAGTTATTCTGTAGGCATAACAAAGTTTTTGTATGTTGATTACCGAAGCATATGCCTTTAAATGTTACAGATCAAAGATCTGTAATGTTACAGGAAATTATCGTGTAAGTATAACATGTTTTTCATATGTGATTTACCAATGTAAACATCTGTAAAGATTACAGGAAATAATAGTGTAAGTAGATCGTAATTTTTGAATGTGAATTACTAAAGGGAATATTTGTAGATTACTAGTGTTCTGCTTGTAAGGTTATTGCAAGTGATTATGTAAGAACATGTATTTTCATGTGAAATTTAAGGATATATATGTAAAAGTTGCAGATAATTTACTTAAAAGTTCTTCCAAATAATTATGCATATAGAACATATTTGTCTTATACAAAATACAAAAATGATGTATTCTCAAATATTAAATATTTTGATTGTAATATTACTATAAATAATTATACATGCAGAACATATGTTTTATGTGAAATGTCTACAGCTACTGCTTGTAACAAAATATGCTGCATTTATTTATTTGTGGGGAAAGGGAAGTTATGTAACTGTAAATATTATTACGTTTTTTTTTTAAGGAAAAATACCTTAGATTTTCTAAAAGATATTCAACATTTTCTTTCAAAATATTCCCAATGTTAAAAATTTTATGTTTTTCTTACATCTGCATTACTTTCCTTTATTGAATTTTAAGACATCTCAAAGTTACATATGCAACATGAAGTAGCTGGAATTTCTCCGCTGAACACTGGTAGTTCGGTCCGAGGTTCAAATCCCACGAATGGGCTGGTTGTATGGGTATTTTCATGGTTTTCTCCATGTGTAACATGTATATAAGTCAGTTTCCCTTCGAAAGTCCTCCACAAAGGCATTTCTCCGCTTAGGCAGATAGTCCTAGTGTGCTTTGCCATACTTAAATAAACTAAACCAAATCATTATCCTTATACCCAACAGTGTAATCTAAAGAGACTGCAATTGGATATGATTACAGTAAAAAATATTTTAATGAAATTGTTTCAATAAACAATTCTAAATATTTTTTCAAATTCTAAAAAAAATTACTGATGTAACTCAACAATGAACTTAAATTCAGTTATCACAAGCTATCCAAAATTATTTTCATGCTTAATTGCGTTATTCATTTAAATTACAAAATATAATTCTTTTAGGCATAAATGCTTTTTAATCTCTACTGCTACTGACCATTAATTGAAATAATAGATTAATTAATCGGACAGTTGTACAGGCATTTTCCCAGATTTAAAACTTTATTAATAAATTACATTCTTCTCATTGAATACAAAATTGAATAATTAGTTAGTCCTAAATTTAATTTTTCAAGTATTCCTTCTACTAAAA
This sequence comes from Stegodyphus dumicola, assembly GCF_044657685.1. Lineage (NCBI taxonomy): Eukaryota > Metazoa > Arthropoda > Arachnida > Araneae > Eresidae > Stegodyphus > Stegodyphus dumicola. The sequence continues at coordinate 8,423,670 of NC_140778.1, read as the reverse complement.
CATTTATTGCCTACAGGCAGCCAGACAGTAAGATGAACACTAGCATTTGGCTCTAGATTTAAATCCTAGAGAATGGGCTGCCTGTGTAAATGTTTGTGTAACATGAAGTTTTCCTTAAAATATTCCTTTTCTTGGACAGATGGCCCTCTCAAATTGATTATTTGAAATATGACCATCAGTTTCGTCTGGTTCTGTGTTCGTTACAGGCATTTCCTTCATAATGGTTCGCATTTCTGTAACTATACAAGCCTTTTGTCTGTAAACTTCGAAGTTTTTTTTTTACAGTGGGGCTGCTTCTAGAGCGCCTTAATATGATTCACAGCCTCCCTCGGACGACTGTGCCGGCGGGGCGCCAACGCACCAACAGCTTGCAGAGACTTCTCATGTTCATCGCAACAATCTATCACACTGCGGGCTGCGCGGGGAACCGTCCCCCCGGCACAGCTCTTAATATCTACATGAGAGCGTCCCCATAGCGAAGGCAACAGACACGACAGTACTTGTACGGTCCCTGCCTGCACCTACCATAGGATAGACCTATGGTTCTAGTCCTGTGAAGTCTGATTATATACCCAAAGAGACCGACGCTGTCAGGACACAAGTCTAGCCAGTGGTCTGAGAGAACCCCAGGGCTCCTCCCATAAATGGTCGGTTCCGGAAATTCCCAACAGTCGATCCCCTGGAATCGGTTTGCCCAGCGTCATTAGATTATACGAGACAGGGCTTGGACCAAGGCATCGTATAGTTTCCAGCGGGGCCACGAGGAGGCTCACGCTGAGCTGTGGGAGACGCAAGCAGGCGAACCTGAAGCCATTCCCACAGCCCCTGCCCATGGATCAAACGCTGGGTTTCCTGCCTTCCGCCACTGCTTACGACAATGTCCCGCGCACGGTTCACGCCGCTTACAGTGTTTTCCAGCCGGTTCCGGGCATCCGACCCCCGGGTCAGGGAACCGGTAGTTCGGGCTTTGGATCAAACAGCAGGTCTCCTCCCGCTATGCGGTAGGTTCTGGATATTTGTCCTCGGGTCCGAACGCCACCCGCTTAAACGCAAGAGACAATATGAAGTTGCTGATTTAAGTGCCAGTTGAAAGAACTTCATACCTAGAGATAAGAACACATGAACTAAGTCTCACTCGTAAACACTGAAAAGAAAATATTCAAATTGAATATTGATCAATGAATGAATCTTAATTCTTTTGTCTGTCTAAAAAAGTATACAATATTCCAATCATCTCTTAAAACAACGATAGCCTACTCACCAGTCTTTTTCTACGTTTCGTATGATATAAAAAATTTTAAAAATTGGTGTTAGCAACTGTTGAGCTCGTGCTAACTTACTTTGAATAAAACTGCGTTGCTTTTATAAAGCAAAGCGGTGGATTTGTATTGTACTGTAGACGTTCTAAGACCATAAAATTTGAATAGTTTAAATCTTTTTCATAGAATATAGGCGTGTGGAAGCCCTAAGTTGAGTTTGAAATTTGTTTTGTTATGTTTCCTACCACTTCAATGAATTTTTGATTAACAAACTAAACTATTTTAAAAGCGAGCAATTGCAACACTGTACGAAAAAAAAAAACATTTTTATCTCCAGCTCGCGAGACTCTGCATCGCAATTCTCAAGATATGCTGCTTTTAAAATTATTTTGCGATATTGCTGTTGAGCTGAAATTTATGGTTGAAGTGCGAAGAACATATTTAATAAATAATGGTAACACAGAAAACGTTAAAAAAAGTTCCTTTCGAAGTAATGTAAAATAAAAAAAACTTTAAGATGTTTTTAATTTTTTTTTTATTTTGCTTTGGTTAGGACACTATTCCGAACTTCCTAGTATACTTGCGAAGAACATGATATTTAAAAACTGAAGGTAACACACAATATATTACAAAAACGCCCCTCTGGACAAATTTAAAATCTGAATCCTTTCAGATTTTATAGCCGAAAGGAGCGTTACCTCAGGAGGGTTGTTACTTTCGTTTTGGCATTTTGCGTCGATTCACTTTCTACGTTGTTTTAATTTTTTTTTTTTTTTTTTTTTTTTTTTTTTTTTTTTTTTTTTTAGTCCAAAGGGATTTGAGTCCCGAAGGACTATTAGTTTCGTTTTGGCATTTTGCGTCGGACTCATAAATGTCGGTTCACTTTTCAAACTGTTGCCACAAAATGTTAGAGTCCTGCATTATATTTGAAATAATGAAATAATGAAAAATCTGCTTAAATGTATGTATATTTCTCGTATTGTTATAAAACAACGGTACATAGAAATATCAAATTTTGAATAACGTAATCCTCCAACGAATATGAGCATGTGGAAGACCAAATTTGAAATTTGTTTTATGATCGATTTCCTATTTTTTAAAACTTTGACGAATTTTTGATTAACAAGCTCAAGGATTTCAAAGCGAACAATGGCAACGTTGTGCAGAAAAACATTTTTATCTCCAGCGCGTGAGTCTCTGTATCGGAAATTCTAAAGATATGCTCGTTTTAAAACTATTTTGCGATATTGCTGTAGCACGGGATCTTATGGTTTAAGTGCGAGGAACATGATATTTAATAAAGAAAGGTAACATACAAAATGTTAAAAAACGCCCCTTTGGACGTAATTTAAAATCTGAAACATTTCAGATTTTTTTTTTTTTTTTTTTTTTTTTTTAGTCCAAAGGGATTTGAATCCCGAAGGACTATTAGTTTCGTTTTGGCATTTTGCGTCGGACTCATAAATGTCGGTTCACTTTTCAAACTGTTGCCACAAAATTTTAGAGTCCTGCATTATATTTGAAGAAACTAAATAATGAAAATCTGCGTAAATGTATGTATATTTCTCGCATTGTCATAAAATAACGGTACATAGAGTCATCGAATTTTGAATAACGTAATCCTCCAACGAATATGAGCATGTGGAAGACCAAATTTGAAATTTGAAATTTGTTTTATGATCGATTTCCTATTGTTTAAAACTTTGACGAATTTTTGATTAACAAACTCAAGGATTTCAAAGCGAGCAATGGCAACGTTGTGCAGAAAAAACATTTTTATCTCCAGCGCGTGAGTCTCTGTATCGGAAATTCTAAAGATATGCTCGTTTTAAAACTATTTTGCGATATTGCTGTTGCACGGGATCTTATGGTTTAAGTGCGAGGAACATGATATTTAATAAAGAAAGGTAACATACAAAATGTTAAAAAACGCCCCTTTGGACGTAATTTAAAATCTGAAACATTTCAGTTTTTTTTTTTTTTTTTTTTTTTTTTTTAGTCCAAAGGGATTTGAATCCCGAAGGACTATTAGTTTCGTTTTGGCATTTTGCGTCGGACTCATAAATGTCGGTTCACTTTTCAAACTGTTGCCATAAAATGTTAGAGTCCTGCATTATATTTGAAGAAATTAAATAATGAAAATCTGCGTAAATGTATGTATATTTCTCACATTGTCATAAAATAACGGTACATAGAGTCATCGAATTTTGAATAACGTAATCCTCCAACGAATATGAGTATGTGCACTCTAAAAAAAGTTCGCTCTTTACAGGGAAAAGTTTTGTAAAGTTACAGAAATCAAAAAGTTACAGAAGAATTTCCTGTAATGGTAACAGGTTGAAAGCAAACTGTAGCGGTAACAGCAGATTTGCTTGTAACATTACAGATAATGTTTCAGTAGCCGCGCGGAAGAATCACGTGACTGACTGGAAATTAGCCAATCAGGAGAAAAGTGTTTGAAAGCTAGTTGCAGAAAAAAACATGGCTGAATGCATGTTGTTTGTATAGCGCAGGTAAGTAAGAAAATGTTTACAATTACTACTTGAAATATTTTTTGTTCATTTTATGCAGATTATTCTCATGCACTTTGCACTGTTATATGTAGTGAGTAAGTATTTAAACGTTTAAGCTTTGCGATTAATTAATATCAGTGTTCGTAATGTCTAATGTGTTGAAAGAGTGCAAAATATTTATTCCAAATGCAGATCTAATAGTAGAATTTTGTCATTGTGCATCCGATAAATTACGCCTTCAACTGCCCTTATTATTATTTAAAACTAATTATTCCAAAATTTAATCACTGTTTGTGGTATTAAATTGAAATGGTAATGTGGTTGTTGAAAACAAAACTAATCATTTTAGCGTTCTTTTCCAATCGTCTGACCAAAGAACGTTTGACATCTTTTTCCCGGCAGGCCTTGCGAGAAACGTTTATATAAACATTTAGAATTCTGAATGTAATGTATATATTTTTTTGCTTACTAGGTTTAGTTTATTCTTTTTCTAGGATTATCTAATTAGTTGTACCTGGTTTATAATTCAGTCTAATATGTTTATGTACGAGTGTGTTATGAAGTAAAATTACAAAAACTTGAACAACGCGGTCGAGAATCTCGTTTATTCCTTTAGTGTAATAATATTTTTTTCAGTGGTATTAATTTCTTACGAAAATATTATAATTCCAAAATGAAGTAATTATATTGATTAAAAATATGCCTTATCATACTTTTCGTAATGTTTTGTTTTACTAACTAGATGCAACTTAATTATTCCATATATTTTAATATACCAATATCAACAGGGGAAAAATGGAAATGACCTAAAATATTTTTCTAACAATTCGTTAAACTAATTATAAAACAGAACTAAAATTTTGTGCATTATTTCCAAAAATATTATTTCATTAATATTTTATAAATGACAACATATATTATATTGTATATATAACTACCATTGCATACTTATAAGTTTTTAAACATTTAATGTAGAATTTATGTTGATTTTATTTTGCCCAGTTTTAATACAGTTTTGAAGTATGATAGTCTTGTTACTAGGATAGCATGAATCTGCTAATACAAGTTTAATACATTTCTTGACAAATGTTTCTCTTATTCATGTAATATAATATATAAATCATAAAATAAGTTTTCTTAAAAATAAATTATTATTGTTTATTGGAATTTAAAACAATTCTGTATCTGTATGTTGTATTAAAAATAAAATAATAATGAATTTTTAATGAAGCATTGATTTTAGCATTAACAATATATATATACACATGAATAAATGGAAATGCAAGCTACTTTTCCTTACAAAACCGCCTATGAATATATACTTTCCTTTAGACTGATAGCCTTTGCATGCTTTGCCATATTCTATCAATCCAAATGATGCAAATATGCAGAAAATTTTACTTTCTTTGAAAGTTAATACCGGAAATAAAATTCAGTGCATTTGTAAACTACATTAGTTCTCTTATAGCTTCGCATTTAATTGCCCAATGATTTACTAGTCCAAACTAAGGCAGAATTCAGATATCGTTCAAATAAAAGAAAATTAATAAGGTCTGATTTTTAGACCTATATATGAAGATTTATTTTTTTTAAATATTATTTTAAGTCAACCAAATTAATTTCAAATTTAAGTAAGTATTCATGCCTTTCAGTAGCATTATTTTTGATATCTTAAATTAAATAACTGAATGGAATATTTCTTGTTAATAAAAGAAAAGCAATGTTATGAAAGACTAGCGAAGCAGATTTGCAAGTTCTAATTACAAAAGGTCCCATGCTTTAAGGGGTCATTTTTAAAAATACTTAATTAAAAAAAAAAATATTTAACGTGAAACTTCCAAACTTCACACATGTGGAATATTAATTCTATATATTTTATCTCATTCTTATTTTATTAATTAATTTCATAGCATTTTGTGTGACACTAGTAGTAATTATTAATTAAATTTTATGCTGTTTCTGATCTATGTTTTGATTTTGTTATTAATTACATTAGTTTACATAAGATTTAAAATTATGTAAGGTACAAAAACCTTCTGCATCTATTAATATATGAAGTGAATGAAATTATGCCAGTGAAATTTTTTAAAATCAAAAACAAATTTCCGTGGAAAATTAAAGTTATAAATTCTAAATGCAAACAAAGGAGTGAATTTGAAAGTTATCAAATAAGCCAAAGTGTTGGTCATTTTTTCAGTTTTGCAGAAGAATTTTTATACTTTGCAGAATGGGAATATGATGTTTGGTTTTGTTAGTATTAATTATTACAACTGAATTATTGCAACTTACATTGCAACACGTAATTTAGCTTAAAATTTATTTGAACTTAATTTTCTAATTTATTTTGATCATGTATATTTCATGTGTCATAAGTCTTTGAAATGAACTTAATTCTATTTATTTACACAATTTTTTTAAAGAAGAAAAAGTCACATTTGTTTTGCTTAGTTGCACACGAAGATACATGTCTATATATAGAGAGAGAAAGAGGAGTTATGTTTACTTCCAGACTATTTTCCTCCTTTTATATTATAGTATGAAAATCAAGGGGCAAATTAAGCAATCAATTTAATTTTGAAGGATGTGATTACAATAAGATCATAACCAATCAAAAATATTCATGAATGAACTACTGGTAACTATCATAGTATTATTATTTAAAAGAAACCTACATTCCAATAAGAACGCTTAGTAATATAACCATTTAAGTTATCTGATAAAAGTAATTTTCATTCCTACTTCCCTATACATTGAATTTCAATCTTAGTATTGCCCACTGCTACTCCCTAGACCTCAAAGCATTTAATGCATCTGGAACTGCAATTTGTGTCTTTTTCTACAGCATGCAAGTTATCACCGTTTAGTTTGTACTGCCACGAGCAATGATCTTCAGAATTATCGTATTGCGTTGCATATTCCACCCCACCCAGCTTTAGAACCAGATTCTGAAAATTAAAAAAATATTTACATAATTTTCCCCCTTTTAATGCATTCAGAAAATGAATATTCCAAGATTTTAAAATGGATTTATCAACATAATGATTGTTTTCGTCATACTAACAAAGGCAAACTTTTGCACACTTAAGGCCCCGTTGAATCTTTCTCTTCTAACTGTTGAATATTATGTCAGCCTAATACAAACAATGATCTATTAGTGAAAGCAAATACCAACTGCCATTCACTGTGCAATTTTGCCATATCAGCTGAATGTTCACCCTAGCAAGCATCGGACCACAACCTTCTCTAATTATTTATGTATGATCTGAGGCCTAAGGATTTGCAAGAACAACAATGAGAATGACAGAAGTTCAAATTATAAAGAAGAAATGAGATAACGTATTAGATGTTGCAATTATGTGTATTCTTATTGAAATAGAGGTTTCTTTTAAATAAATAATATTGTGATAGTAGTAGTTTATCCATGATTACTTTTCATTTGTTATATTCCTACTGTGACTGTGTCCTTTGTAAATTAAATTATTCGTTTAATTTTTCCTCTTAATTTTCGGAAGATAAAATTAGTAAAAATAATTGGGAATATGTCATCAAGAGCATTAGATATCCCCATTTTCTTGAAGCTGTTCACTATTATTGTTTCATCAATGATAGGCCATGCATCCAAAATCCACTAGCAAATCAGTTAGTAAGATGAAAATGACCACTCTGCAGACAAAACATTTAGGGTAACTTGTTTTGTGAGCGCCTTAAGGAAGACAAACATTACCTAAATCTTTAAAACATATTCAGAATCCTGTGCTAAAAGAAAGCTAGGGGGAAAATGTTGTCCGAGTCCCAGTGATTCCTTTGGACGAATATGTAATATTGTTTTAGAAATTTAAGGTAATAAATATAATATTTTTCGAATGCTAAAACAGTTCGAGAAATTTATTCAAGTTCTGAATTCTGAATATAAGTATACTGTATATTATATTTAATAACTATGGTGGCTTCATTTATGAAAATATTTGAATATTGGCAGTTTTTGTACAATGAACCTTCTCTAAGCTACGTGATTCCTGAAAATTTTGATCTTTAAATGATAGTGGGCATCCTAGCGAAGTTATGTTTACTAATTTTTTATTTTATGAGGGATGCTGATTAAATTTAAAAAGTGATTGACTGAGGTAGCTTGTCGTAATGAGACGGTTCACTGTATTCCAATTTTTTAAAGAATTTAAGCTGTTCTTAATTAATTAAGATATTATAAAGAAATATGATTAAAAGTGTTATATAAGCACATGTTTAAAACATCTATTAAAATAATTTTTATAAGCTTTTTAAGAGCATGATTATGATTTTAAAAGAAATGTTTTTTTCTTTATTTAGGAGACATGGTTTACAAAGAGGAGAAAAACCATTCATTTTTTCCAAGCAGTCGAAACGAATTTTTATGAAATGTTTATTAAATTATGTTATTTTTTAATTAATTCTTTTTTTCAGGTTTTATGTAAAGTTTATGAATTAAGTAATAAATTATTTTTACTTCTGTATTTTAATTAGCATATTATTTGCTTCATAGTGTTTCACAATAAAATTATAAATTCAATAAACTTCTTAATTAACATGCTGTAATATAGAGAGAGCATAAAGTTTGTTTTCTGTTGTCACATGTTTATTTCACAATTTTGTATGCGAATCTCGAAATTTATAATATCTAGGAATACCTTTTAGTATTACTTTCGAAATGGTAAATATTAAGCTTAGATTTATTACATATTATGTTTGTAAAAAATTATAGGTAAAATTAAAATGCATTAAATTTTAAGCTGAACTGAAGTATTAATTTTAGAAATAAATTTCTTAAAGGCATAATTGTATTAAGAATTTTAAGGGAAACAAGGCTTTAAAAATTAAGGTCAGTTGGCAAAGTTTTATGCTTATTCACAAAGCATGACATTAGGTTTTTAATGAAAGACTTCTATCTGTTAATGCAAAGGAAATTATTTGAAGGTAAGTAAAAAAGTTATGCATTATTTCAAACAATAGCAGACTGTTGACAAACACTGAGTGCAGATAAGAATAAAAAAATTAGTTAGACGTTGTAATTCAAGTTGAATTCTTTAATTTACTGAAAATGTCATTTTTTAGAAGGAGAGAATATATTTTTGAAATATGAAGAACAGCTGTTCTGAGTTCTTCATAGAAATATTTCACAAAATGTCTTTTACTGTAATAATATGATCATATCAACATGCAACACGTTTACTCATATAAGTTAAATCTAAAGCAACATGTGTCTATTTTAGCTAAAATTACTAAAAAGAAAGTTCTAGAACATATCTTATTAACTGACACTAACATGCAAATAAAACATACTATTTTTTTCAGCTATTTTACAGGGCAAATATAAGGAGTAGCATATCAATTTGAACTTTTAAATTAATCAAAATGATAATATAAAAGGCCTTTCAATAATATCAGACATAAGTTTCTCTTCATAAAACAAAAATACTCTGCAACAGACTAATGTTACTTTTTGAAAAAAGAACATTTCTGTTGAAAGCACATCTTTTAAATTAATGCTATTCTGAGGTCAAATTGACTAATTTAAAAAGCCAAACTATTATGCTTCACTTGCATATATCTGTATAATGATATACACATGAAGATATTGTTTTACTCAAAACATCTTGATTTCAATATATTTTATTATAATAAGCATCATTTTAGACAAAACAAAATCTACTACTTTTATAAACAGATCCTTTAATATTATCTATGAAAAATATATTCTACATACATAATTACTTAATGGGATATTAGAAGGAAATAATCTGAAACCTTTACAGATACAACCATTGGAATTTTACGTAAGAAAAGTATCTTCTACTCACATAATAACTTGCTATAATAATACAAGTAAATAACCTGTAACGGTTACAGATATATCTGTTGAGATTTTACATGAGAAAAACATGTTCTTTCTACATAATTATTTGCTGTAATATTACACGCAAATAATCTGTAACCATTACAGATATATCGTTTCGGAATTTACATGAGAAAAATATGTTCTACTTACATAACTATATGCTGGGATATTACAAGAAAAAGATCTGTAACCATTACAGGCAAAACTCTTGTAATGTTACAAAGAAAACACCTGTTTCTGTTACTCAAATAACCCATGGCATCCCAGTTTCCATGAGTTTTCTTAGTAACTTTACAGATTTTTTTTTACAATGTGGAAGACCAAATTTGAAATTTGTTTTATGATCGATTTCCTATTTTTTAAAACTTTGACGAATTTTTGATTAACAAACTCAAGGATTTCAAAGCGAGCAATGGCAACGTTGTGCAGAAAAAACATTTTTATCTCCAGCGCGTGAGTCTCTGTATCGGAAATTCTAAAGATATGCTCGTTTTAAAACTATTTTGCGATATTGCTGTTGCACTGGTTCTTATGGTTTAAGTGCGAGGAACATGATATTTAATAAAGAAAGGTAACACACAAAATGTTAAAAAACGCCCCTTTGGACGTAATTTAAAATCTGAAACATTTCAGTTTTTTTTTTGTTTTTTTTTGTTTTTTTTTGTTTTTGAATTTTGGAGTTCCAAATGTCAAAGGTACGAATCGAAACGAGTCTTTACTCGTTTTTAGTCCAAAGGGATTTGAATCCCGAAGGACTATTAGTTTCGTTTTGGCATTTTGCGTCGGACTCATAAATGTCGGTTCACTTTTCAAAGTGTTGCCACAAAATGTTAGAGTCCTGCATTATATTTGAAGAAATTAAATAATGAAAAATCTGCATAAATGTATGTATATTTCTCGTATTGTGATAAAATAACGGTACATAGAGTCATCGAATTTTGAATAACGTAATCCTCCAACGACTATGAGCATGTGGAAGACCAAATTTGAAATTTGAAATTTGTTTTATGATCGATTTCCTATTTTTTAAAACTTTGACGAATTTTTGATTAACAAACTCAAGGATTTCAAAGCGAGCAATGGCAACGTTGTGCAGAAAAAACATTTTTATCTCCAGCGCGTGAGTCTCTGTATCGGAAATTCTAAAGATATGCTCGTTTTAAAACTATTTTGCGATATTGCTGTTGCACTGGATCTTATGGTTTAAGTGCGAGGAACATGATATTTAATAAAGAAAGGTAACACACAATTGTTAAAAAATTGTTAAAAAATTGCCCCTTTAGACGTAATTTAAAATCTGAAACATTTCAGATTTTTTTTTTTTTTTTTAATTTTAATGCTTTAAATTATTAGCCCTTTACGAGTCCATTTGAAACATTAAAATGAATAATTAATTTGCATTTTCATAGTTTTTAGTTTAAAATAGTTCTAAAAAATTTCAACATATTTAACATTTCAATTTATATTTTACTTCATTCTATAATTTATCCTTTTAAATTCGTTTCCTAGGATACTATATTCTATTTTCTTCTGATTTTAAATTTATATATATATATATATATGTATAAGATGTATATTTATATTATTAATATTTAACGAAAGAGAAGCAAGTTTATATTGTTTGATAAATGCAAACCTGACCAAACTTATTCAATCAATGTACGTATTTTCAGTTTGAAACCGAATATATTGAAACAAACTATTATTCGAAGAATTAATGGATTTTGAAATTAAATACAATCTAACATAATTAACTGCTAACCTGCTGACCGCCAGTTTTTTCATTTTTTCGCCAGCATAAAACTTTGAAGACGCTGTCAAACTTAAGAGGAAATGTTTTTCAAAAACCTTCTTCTTTTAAACAAACAACACTGCGTTGACTCTTTGAGGCAAAGTGGTGATTATAGAAAAATTCTTAGAAGGAGGCGCAGTTAACGTGATACCTTATGCAAAGTAATGGGTGAAGGAAGGGTTTTTGCGGCAAACATTAAAGAAGAGCTAACCATGCATTTGGATTGTATATACAGGGTGATCAGCAAATAAGCCCTGATTTCAAAATTAAATATCTCTACAACAAAGATCGATAGAATTATGCGGTAAACTGTACGTTTATTAGCAAAACTGTAAAAATGGTGTACAAAAGTTTAGAAAATTTAGTTACGAAAATCGTTAACAGATGGCGCTCTAATTGCAATGACCTATCAATAGCCTTTAAAATGTGCTTCGAGATCGAAAGTGATCAGTACGACTGTTGGCTAGTGAAAAGAGGCTAGCGTAGAAAGTGAAATAATGTATTCCATTGAACAACGTGTTTTTTTGGTTCTGGAATTTCACCTGTTAGATCACAGTCCTACAGCAACACGTCGCAGTTTTCAAAACCAATTCACTGTTCCAGTTGGACCCGATTCGAAAACCATTCGCATGCTCTTCGCAAAATTCGAATGGACTGGCATCGTGGCTGATGATCGAAAGGGAAATGTTAAGCCTAGGAAAACTGTAGTCACTCCTGAAAATGCAGGCAGAGTTTCTGGAAAAATCCGAAGAAAAGCATCCGATGGATTGCATCAGAGACAGGTTTTAAGCACAAAAAATAAGTACACGCAAAAAATATTAAAAAATAGCCTATGGCTGTTTCCATACAAAATCCAGAGTCATCAGGCCATACCCATGAAAGCTGTACAACAAAGGGTTGACTATGCGAATCAGATTCTAACAAGGATCGACAACGACAGATTTGATGTGAGCTGCATCTGGTTCACAGATGAGGCACATTTACATTTGAATGAAATCGTTAGTAAACAAAACTGGAGATTTTGGGGTTCCGAAAATCCTCATTTGTGTGAAGTGAAAGCACTGCATTCGCTTAAAGTTACTGCATGGGCTGCGGTATGCGCCAGATGCATTATCGGGCCCTTTTTCGTACGAGAAACAATAACTACTGAACATTACGTTACAATTTTGGAACAACTTGTCAGCACTCAGCTAGCGTTGAAGGATCGACCAGGTATCGACTGGTTCATGCAAGATGGGACTCGACCACATCGAACAGATTTCTTCATGAATACTACTTTGGGAATAGAGTAATTGCGTTAGATTATCCGCAATTTACTGACTCAGGAATAGCTTGGCCTCCATATTCTCCCGATCTGAGTGCTTGTGACTTCTTTCTGTGGGGCGCATTGAAGGACACTGTCTATCGAAACAATCCCGCTACTCTAGATGAGCTTGAATCGTTTTTGGCATTGCATGTGATTCCATTTTCGTTGAGACATTGCAAGACGTGATGTCAAATTTCCTTATTCGTTTATGCCACCTCATTGTTTCGAATGGTGAACATTTTGAAAAAAATTGTATTTTGATTGCAAAAGCTGCTTCCCTTTATTTTATTTATTTATTTATTTTTAGACTTCTTTCAGAGAGAGTTTTCAGCGCAGAGCGCCATCTGTTAACGATTTTCGTAAGTAAATTTTCTAAACTTTTGTACACCATTTTTACAGTTTTGCTAATAAACGTACAGTTTACTGCGTAATTCTATCGATCTTTGTTGTAGAGATATTTAATTTTGAAATCAGGGCTTACTCGCTGATCACCCTGTATATATATATATACATGCATGGACACGCCTTACAGCTTAGTTCTGTACTTGACCGTTCCCGTCAGCGGAATTGCTTTCCTATTTCCATATGTGGCTTTGTTCCCTCTTGATGAATTTTCTGCCTTTTCTAAAAGTGCAAACAATTATGCGTGATGGCCACCCATCACGTTTTATAAAATCACCGGAATTTTTCTTAAATTCTAAAATATTTATCGAGAGTTTTTTCGCGTCGAATTAAGTATAAACCTTTTCAACTAAAAGTATATATACAACTCAGAATATATTGCCCTATAAACTCAGACGAAAAATGGATTTGTTCTGGAGAAATTCGCCTTGAAGATGGATTTTCTTTAAGCTCCGTGGATAAATTCTTAGTAAGTATACATGACAATATTCCATGTTACGATACTATGAATAAGTAGAATAGGTAGTATTCCACAAATTCATGGTCATGATATACAGGTCATGATTCCTCAATCGAGAGTAGACTTCCCATTAAAGAAACAAAGCATGTACGGTTAGCAAAAATCTCTGTTACCCGTACATAATTTTAATAAGACAGAGAAAGGACTATTAATCTATATTATATTTAACAGAATATAGTAAATTCATCTAAATTTCTAAATAATTCATATAAATTTTCAATTAAATTAATTTGGGAGCTAAGTTAATTTTTTTTAATTGAGTCAGGATTCAAAAAAAGAAAACCTTTCAAATTAGAAAGCGAAAATTTTGTTCATATTGTTTTCTTTATTTCGATCGGACTCAATGTGAAAGAGAAGATTAGTAGGCAAATATTTAATATGTATTTGGGATTCAGTAATTTGGTTTGAATGGATGATTTAACAATACTTATATATTTTAAATTCTGAACGTTTAAATGAAGCATATAGACCTAAATTATGCGAATAAAAAATCTTTGGAATCTTAAAGATTTTTTTATTATCAGCAGTTACTTTTCATTATCAATGCTGATTTTCTACCTTTGAATTTCCCGTAGAAATTGCTTCATTCTGATAGTTTATGACAGTAGTTTTTCCTACGTTCCGGCAAAAGAAAGCAAAAATTGAAATGGAATAGAAATATAAAATTTTAATTTATGATTAACCCAAAAGGAAGTTAGCGCAGAAAGTCTATTAAGTCTCGAAGTGGCATTTTACGTGGAATCACTACAAACGGCTCTATCACTTTTCAAATTGTATCACCGAATACTATCGCACTGTATTCTATCTAAAGAAATTAATAATAAAAAATGAAGTTATGTATTTTCTCGTAGTGTTAAAGATCAGCGTAACCTAGAGCCACCAAATTTTGAATAACTTAGTCCTTTACCAAAATATGGGCATCTGGAAGCCCGAATCTTTGAATTTCGGCTTTGTTTTATTATCTTTATCACATTTTTAAACTTTTAACGATTTTTTTATCAAAAAACTCTACGATTTCAAAGCTAACAGTGGCAACACTGTAGAGGGGAAAATTATTTTTATTTCCAGCACATGAGACTGTGTATCGAAAATTCTAAAGATGTGCTGTTTCTAAATATATTTAACTCAAATGTTCTCGAAATTTGTATGCATGTGTGAATGAAATTTGTATTCATGAAATTTGTATGCATGTGAATAAAAAATACATTTTTTAGTGAATTTTAGGCGTGCTTTTAATTTACGCAAACATAAGCATTTCAGAGCTTTTGGGCTAACGTCCCTTTGGATTCATTCAAAAAACATTCAAAAACAGCACATGTTCACAATTTCGAATAGACAGTCTCGCCCGCTTTTGAATCCTTGAGCTTAAAAATTCGTTTAAAGCTTTACAAAATATGAAATAGACAGTAAATCTCAAGTTCCACAGCCGAGCCAGACGACTATATTCAAAATTTGATTACTTTAGCAATCGTTGAATTTTCACAATGCGAGAAACACAAGCTGGTCACATTATCCTCATACAGTAGTACCTCGGTATACTTCATTATTCAGTTCTGGATCCTTGGGTGTATACGGCCAACTAGCGGCGGAGCGGTGAAGACGCTGAACACTGGTAGTTCGATCTCAGGTTTGAGTCCCGCGAACATGGGCGTTCTCACCTTGCGTAACGTGTATACGAGCCATTTTCCTTTGGAAAGTCCTCCACGAAGGTATCCCTCCCCTGAGGGAGATAGACCTGCAGTTCTTTGCTATAATCTAATAAACCAACCAAAAATCATTGTGTGCATACGAAACGAGTTTTTCCAAGAACAAATAAAGGCAAAATAATTAGACCGCTTGGCTTATTAATGGGACCAAATTAATAACCGCTTGTAGAGTCATTAGGCTTGCAGGGCGCTAATATTGGGAGGTTACAATTTGAAAAGGTGAAAGGACAATTATAGTGAATCAAAGTAAAATTCCAAAACAAAATTAGGATTTCTTCTGGCCAAATTAGCCCTTTGGAATAATAGAACATTTTGTTAGCGATTATAGACGCTTTTTACAAGAAATTTAGTGCGCTGTATTTTAAAAATTAGCGATTTTTTTATTTACTTTTATTTACCTTCATTTAGAAAACACTGACTGCACTATTTTAACCCTATTCTCTTAAACCATTAGATTGCAAAATCTAAAAAGAAAAAGTCATCTGCGATTTCCATGGCAACTTAAATCGTTTTTATTTCTTTTTTATGGCGCTACCACAATACAGAGTTACAACTAAAATATGTCACAAAACGGCATATTTTCCCCAAAAATGTGTTTGTCTTGTTTTTATATTTATATACGATTTTCGTATATCTCGCTCAGGAGCAGTTTTAAATATTAATGCAAATTTTCTATCAAATCATAAAATAAATACGTACCCGGTATATCATTTGAAATGTTCAATCTTGTTTTAAATAGCATTTTCATATAACAAATAAAATTGCTCGTTAACCTTGGAGTTGGAATCACGTCCGGCTACAAATCGGAGTCTCGTGTTCATATTCCGACGAAAACACATTTGATAGTCCAGTTTACAACAACTGAACTATCAAACTGTCCAGTTTAATGAAACAATTTATTGATTCAAAAATTATAAATGTAATTTCCGTTATGATTTTTATGTCTGAAATGACTATATTTGATGGCTATATTTCTACGGAACTGCTAATTTATATATTTCCAAGTACAAACAGAAACAAATTAATCGAAGGAGTAAATACATATTTTCATAACTATAAAAAACATTTCTAATTCTTACAGAAGTGCCTTTATCCTTAAAAGTTCTGATAAAATTGCTTGGGATGGGAGTCGTCCAAATAGCTATGTTTTGCATCGTTTGGGAAGGGAGGACACTAAAGCCATAAGGCAAAAATTTCCAAGTGGACGTTACGATCTGGGTGTGGACTGACATTCATCAGAAGGAGCTTGAAAAGAGACGGGGGGATACGCAACGTGTAGTGTGGCATTAAATGCCAAGAAAAAAAGTTTTTTTAACATTCTGAAATGTAACTGTTCATAGAAGTCTAAGGCAAACATACTTCAAATTTAATCGAAAACTCGACGCTTTAAAAGAAATGCGTAAAATATTTGCCTTTTAAATTTAATAACAGACCTCAGTTGTTTAAAGAAAGTGTGTTGCTCCTGCTACTACCCTGGAAGTTTACAGCCATGGGGGGAGGAAACAAGGAATGATGCCGAGGGGTGAGGCATTTCCAAGGAAACTGTGCACTCCTCTCAGCTGGGATGAGGAGGCCAAGGGAAGGTTTGGTCATAAACATTTCAAATTTCCACGTGTTGCATCGTTTGTGAGGGGTGGAAGCAGGACTTAGAAGAGAAGGGCTAGCTCATAGAGCTTTTTCCCCTGAAGCAGAAAGTGAGAAGTGATGACGTAGCCATGATGACACTGAGCGCGCCAATATAATTCACAGCTTGGAAATTAGCGTTTTTGAACCAGCGTTTAAAATGAGCTGTGTGTGAAAGATAGCTATAATTTGGAAGAGGCAATGTTACTGCTTTATGCATTTTAGACTGAACCATTAAAAATTTAATAATGCTTACTCAGTTTTAAAATAATAGATAAAATGTGCTACTCTTTTAACATAAAGTTCCGTGGTTTTTTTTAATATTTATTTGCATGTTTTTTTATTTAATGCACGTTTATTTCTAATCATTTCTTTAATTGCATGCTAACTGAGAGAATTTTTATACCGCTTCTAAGATAACTATAATAGCAGCTATTTAAATTTACTCAAAAAAACAACTTTACATTGACATAAGTTTAAACATATATGACATATATGGTAACATTTCTGCTAACCTACGTTTGATTTTTTGCCTAATTGTAAATTTTACATTGTTATAATTCTCCTAATAGATATTTTAAAAATAATTTTGTAATTTATACTTATATCTATATTACAATTAAATAAATGTATATAAGATTGTTACCTTAATTTTGACAAAATAGCTTTATTCAGAGAACCTAAAACAGTTATTTAATTTTTCAAAAGTGTGAGTAAAGGAAGCAGGTATTTTTATGCCAATTACTTTGATGTTTTATACTATTATATTTTATCTAGAATGCTAATCTAGCACAAAATCTAATCAATAATTAGTTACGAAGGATACAATAAGAATAACTTTAACAAGTACTTAACAAAATTAGTTTGTTAAATACTTGTTATTCTTGTTGGTACTATTTTGGTGCTATTCATAATACCGAAGATATTATCGATTAACTCATAGAAATCAGATGCTTTCTGATTTCCTGTGGGGTAGAGTATACCTTTTGCGGTACTTTTTGAAAATAATGTCTTCTCTGGAGCGACTTTTTGTCTCTCGTTTCCTTTGACCATTAAATAATTTGGTTTTAGTTTGCAACACAATTTGATTTCTTCTCAATCTCTATTTAAAACCTTTTTAATAATATCAAAATTTAAAACAGTTACATCTTCTAAAACAAATTCTCTATCTAAAACGCGGTTTCTCAGTAATTTGAGGCAGAGCGCGAAATGAGACCTCTGATTAAAACAAACTGCACATTTTTTAAAAAGAACCAACTTAGTCCAATTTAGAGTCATAGCAGAGTTTCCAATCTATATGCATTTCGTCGAAACTGAGAACGCATATTTTTTCTACAGAATACAAATATTCGCCTCTTTCCTTCTTTAGAGTAAGAACATTGCTTTGAATTCTTGGACTACACTAAGATTTAGAAAACACTAAAAAATAAAATAAACACCATTTCTTTAATTTCATAATACTAGGTAAAGATATTCCAATTTTTTTCTTAATTTTTTTTCTTTCCAAAAATCATAGCTTTAAAATGACAGAGCTCTTATGACAATGCAATGTGAAATATTTTCACTAGTCCACCTGATTTTTTTCTTCTTTTTCAGTAATGCATTAATCTAAGTCTTTATAAAAATAGGCCTTAGAAATTTTTCCAAATTCTCCAATTTGTGCTCCCGCCCCCCAAATTTCGCTATTTGATATTTTAATTTCTGATACCAATTTCTGTCTAGATGTCGTCCACCTTCTTTGTCGCTGAACAAACATTCTAGAATTTTTCTTTTCTCTATTTTTCAATACTTTAATACAATTTAATACAATTTTCTAAGGATATTATTTTCTTCTTCAAATTATCAATGCATTCTTGTTTATCCTTAAACATTCAGGATGATCTACATTTTCGTTTGTGAGTTTTATTTCAAAATCATTAAAATTTGATTTATTATTGTCATCATCAATTTCGATTTATTATTGTCATCATAATTTACTTTTGGCACAGCATTCCATTTCAACAGTTTCTTTTTGTGGCTATCCAAACAAGCGATTTTTCATATCTTCATAAACACTGCATAGAAAATGTTCGCTGCAGATTTTTCCGCTCTTCACATAATAGAATCTTCTCTTGGACATTTGTGTATCCATTCTTTCGTCAAAAGTAAACTGTCATTTGGATCCTTTGGTCCCATGAAATAAAATATCTCATCCTTTCATACTTCTGTAAGTGCTACGGCACGTTACTGCAGTGTAAAAAGCCATATTACGTAAACGATACTTTACAATATAGAATTTAAAATAAAAACTGACTAAAATTACATATGTATAAATTATTTTAAATATATACATTATTAGAAAACAGATATATATATTTTAAAAATTAATTTGGGTTGTGTAACCTCTAGAAAATCGTCTCGCAGCACAATGAAACTACTGTTTTAAACGCGGGAAATCAGGACAGGTGGCATCACAGTGACGTCAGATTATTGCCTGTTATGTCCCCCCATTAGGCTCGCGTCGGCGAGGAGTCGAGCAAAGAAATGAGCTAGCCCTTCTATTTATCCCTGGGTGGAAGGCTGTAGCGGCAAAGAAAGGTTTCCAAGTGGAGGATAGGGGTCTGAAACATTGCACTTTCTCCCATATAGCACAAATTTTCAAATCTTTCATAGATTATTCGCAAGAAAATAATGCGCAGATGCAAAAATTTATAAATGTATGCACGATTTTTGCTTATTTGAACTTCCCCTTGATTAAGGAGTCCACACGAATTATACTATCAAGTTATATATCTTTTTTATAACATAAATATTAGTAGTAAAAAATTCAGCATGTATTAGGCTATCAGTTGAAAAATAGGCTATCGACCTTAATTTCTCAATATCAAAATCATTCGAATTACTTCCCAATACATTTAATATATGAGAATGTTTCTGATACGTAACTTAATAATAATCATAGCTTTAAACAGTAAATAGTGCGTTAAAAGATGACATATCATTAATCTGAAATACTTTATGTATTTATTTCACTTGTCGCATGTCACACTTGACGTCTCAGTCACACAAAGTGTCAATATTTTCAGTGTTGGTCTAATTTCTTGTCACCAAATTTTCGCCCTGTATTATATTTAAAGAAATTAAGAACATCTGAAAGGTTCCAGACTTTAAATTACGTCCAAAGGGGCGTTTTTCTAATATTTTGTGTGTTACCTTTATTTATTGAATATCATGTTCTTCGTACTTAAACCATAAAATTCAGTTCAAGAGCAATATCGCAAAATAATTTTTTATTGAGCGTATTTTTAAAATTTCCGATACGCAGTATCGCGCGCTGGAGATAAAAAGTTTTTTTTTTTTTTTTTTTTTTTTTTTTTTTTTTTTTTTTTTTTTTTTGTACAACGTTGCCAATTATCGCTTTGAAATCGTTGAGTTTTTTAATCAAATATTCGTCGAAGTGTTACAAAATATGAAATCTATAATAAAGCAAATTTCAAATTCAAATTAGGGCTTCCACGTGCCCATATTCTACGGAAGATTACGTAAGTCAAATTTTGATAGCTCTAGATTCCGTTGTTTTATCACAATGCGAGAAACATCCATACATTTATGACATGATACATTATGAGAAACATTATGAGATGATACATTATGAGAAACAACCATACATCTATACATTTATGCAGATTCTTCATTATTTAATTTCTTCAGATATAATACAGGGCGATAGTATTGGGTGGCAACGATTTGAAAAGTGATACAGCCTTTTAAAGGCTTCAGCACAAAGCGAAAACGATAGTCCTTCAGGTACAAAGCCACTTTGGACTAAAAATTTGGCTAAATATCCAATTCTACATGAATTTCTCGGAAAGGACTTGCTTGTAAAAATTAATGTTTAACTGTTTTTATTATTTATTTGCAAAATACAAAATTGATTTAAAATTTTTCCCAATTAAATTTTCGATAGACACTGACGGCCCACTATAGATATTTCATTGCGTAGAGTGTTACCACTCCTTGCTTTGGAATCGTTAAATATGTTAATCAACAATTCGTTAAATCTTTACAAAATATGAAATAGACAATCAAACATAAATATTAATAGATTCCAGATTCGGGATTTCAGGTGTTCATATTCGGGTGGAGTACTACGTTATTCAGAATTTGATGGCTGTGATACCGTTGTTACTTCTGAATGCGAGAAACACACCGTGAGAGCAATTTAAAAAGCGTAAAACGTTTTAAGTGATTTTTTTCGTGATTTAACATATTGAGTTTCTAGAGACTGCCACTCCCGATAGAGGTATCTTTTTTCGTATAGTGTTTGCACTGTTCGCTTTCGAATCGTTGAATTTGGTAATTAAAAATTCACACAAAATATGACAATAGGCAATAAAGCGAATTTCACCGCAGTGTTTAACATCGGTTACATAATTTTTGGATAACTTCAATGTAATACAATTGTTCCGTACCTAATTTATAAGCGCTATTGTGGCAGCGCGGTCAAGGAAATGAAAACCGTTAAAGTTGCCATGGAAATTGCAGACGACATTTTATTTTTTGATTTTGGATACTAACAGTTTTGAGAGAATAGACTTAAAAAGTGCCGAGAGTGTTTTTAAACTGAAAGTAAATAAAGTGCTTTTAAAACGCAGTCCACTGAAATATATCCGTGGTATTTTAGTAATACACGAGTTTTTCAGCTGATTATTACTACGAAATTTTTTCTTAAATTACAACTTATACACTTATCCTTAAAAAAATGTAGTCGTGCAGAAAATAATATAATATTTTGTCTACACGTTCCAACGAGTTGTTTAAGATGTAAAAATCAGAATTAAAATGTATTGTAGTAGCGTTAAAATTATGAAACTTCTTATTTTAATGATTACACACAATCAGGTAACTACACGGTGAAACGTAAGAAGCTCACACTGAAACAATTTATTAAAAAGATGTTTGTTGTAATATTTTCCGTAGATGTTTCAAGCATTCACATATTTTAGGAAATCTCCAGACTCATATTATATCTGAAAGTAATTATTCGGCAGAATTACAAGTCACATAAAAGAGTTTTTTTGCAGGAAAATCCTAAAACGCTGTGTGATTGGACAAGAAATTCCACAGTAATATTTAGTTGAAAAACTCACGCATTACTAAAATCTCACAGAAATTGCTGCTGATGATTTTAGACATTTGTTAAAAAATTTCAGTGTTTTAAAAGAACGTTATTTACTTTCATTTTGAAAACACTCACGACACTTTTTAACTCTATTCCATCAAACCGTTAGAAAGCAAAATCTATAAATAAAAAGTCGTCTGCGATTTCCAAGGTAACTTAAATAGTTTTCTTTTTCTTCATCACGCTGCCACAGTAGCGCTTATAATTAGGTACGCAACAATTGCTTTGCATTGAAGTTATCAAAAAATTGTGCTAATTATGTAACTAATGTATGTGTGTGTGGCTATGGCAAAGCCTCGAGGGCTATCTGCCTAAGAGGAGGGATGCCTTCGTGGAGGACTTTCTAAGGGAAACTGGCTCGTATACATGTTACATATGGGGAAAGCCACGAAAACGTCCATGCAGCCAGCCCGTTCGCGGGATTCGAACCTCGGACCGAACTACCAGTGTTCAGTGACTTTACCGCTCGGCCGCTGGTGGGCCGTAACTAATGTAAAAATTGTGCTAAAGATATATTGTCGGTCTACTAACAATATTTGTACGAATTTAGAACCGTTTAACAAGCCGAATTTTGGGATTCAATGAAAAGAATTTTAAAATTAGATTAGAACTATATTTACCTAAAATGTTGAATTTGAAATTAAAGATCTAAGAAAATTCATAAATATTTATCAAAACAAAACAAAAACAAAAACAAAAAAAATTAAACTGCGATGCAAATTCATATTAGTACTGTAGTATCTTCTCTTAAATCCGATATTTGATAGGTTGATTTAATATATATAGTAGATATATATAACAATTTCTTGTAGGTTCATTAATTTATCTGGTTTACATACGTCAAAACTGATATATTAAACATTACCTCCAAAGTGAAGTTAAAAGTGGACAAGTAATGTTAAAACTAAATAGGAGAAAATTCAAATTAAACTCGGTTATTACACTTCTTAAAATTACATCAGTAAATATGGACGGTAATTTTAAGAAACACGATAACTAAGTTTAATTTCAATTTTTTCCTATTTAGTTTTTGACATTAATTGACCACTTTTAATTTCAAGAATTGGGAGATAATATTATAGAACATTAATTATCGCTTTGCAAGATTTTAACTACTTAAGTCCCAAATTTCTTCTTTATATAATAATTGTCAAAAATAACATAATGCAGCTAAATGTTGCAACTTGAAAATTTTTTAATTCCTGTGGAGCGTAAACAAGTTCTGACTCATCATTCTTTTTTATAAAAATATAATATGAGTATAAAAGAAAGTAATTCGTTCGTAATTCATAGTTTCTTCTTTGTGTGTCACCCTTTGTACATTAAAGTGTGGCACTGAAAAGTTGACCATTGTAGTTGTCGAGGAGAATTGCATGCAGGTAGGAAATAACCTCCTTTCTTACCTCCTTAGAGAATTGAGGAGGGCTTCAACTCATTCCGCGAAGTTGGTATACGATCGGGCAAGACATTTTGAAGTGAGCTTGCATAAATGTGCAATAATCCCTTTTGGGAAGGCAAGCGAAAGGCAGTGAAAAATAAAATGAGGTTAGTCATAACCCCTTCCCCCCAGATTTATTATATTTAGGATGTGTTGAGTTGGCAGAGGCGCGAGCCTCCAGGACAGGGTCGTCTGACCTTGTCAGTGACGCCTGGTGTTCCTCGATTGTCCTCTCTCTGATCTTATCTTTACGGTCGTATTCGGATGTACTTAGCTTTCTTTTAACTGTTTGTTTCATTAAATTGTTTCTTAGTAATTAATTATAAATATTCTTAAAAGTGGTCTTTAAAATTACTAATATTGTATCAAAATTAGACAACATTCCAAATACGATCCAGTAACACGCTTGAATTTGCTGCCCGCAGAAGTTGCCGCCCGGCTTGCTCCCCTCTAGATCCGGGACTGCTTCTGAGAACCGTTTGCAAAGATTTCGTGACAATAAAATTTGCAAAGACCAATAAAATTTGTTGTCAGCATTTCTGCTCCCTCTTTCTTTCTGTGAGTTCTTCAAATCCAGGAAAGGGTAATGCGTGGATTTGGTGCATGTGAGAAAAAATTCAAATGTCAAATGTTCTAGAAATTCCTTGCCAAACATAAACATTTCCAGTGGTGTTTTGGCTTGATAAGCAGTACATTTGAGTTTCAATTCCCTCTTTTCGGTAGATCTTTATCTACCCACTCCACAATTTTCTCAAACTGACACTTAAAATAAAATGTCTAAAATTACTAATTATGAATAAAAAAAGGCAGTATATGAAAATATAAGCAATATTATATAATATTTACTATGAGAAACTGTACTAACTTCGAAACACGAAATGGCTAACGAAATGGTTGCTACTTCCATTTTCCAAATAGCAGTGCTTTACTTAGTGATGCTATACAGCCGTCTATGACCGACAGTTGAAAGTACTAATAATATATAATGAATAAACACAGGAATGGAATCTGTTAAGGCATTTACAGAAGAATAAACAAATTTAAACTTTTTTCTACTAGAGTGGACATGATGCAACAAAGGGTTAAGTGAATTAAATTCTTTTTGCGCTCTTATTACATTTTTCTAAATTTTTCGATTCCTAAATTTTTCTATTCCTCTTTTCTTATAACACACAAGCAATTTTTTAAATATGAGTGAGCCCTGAGCGCTAAGTTCGGTAAGGTCACAAAAGACGGTAATTTGAAGGTGTTCAAATCTAGGCAAATGAGTTAATTGCAGGGGAGCTTTCTTGGTTTCCATTCAGGTGAACGAAATACGAATTCTTTTCCTTTAAACGTCCTTTACGAGAAGCGACTCTTTTAGTCATATAATCTTCAAGTGCTGTGAACAATTCTAATCTAAATTTTTATGATATAAAATTTCATATAAATTTATTCTACTTGCCGCTTTTATGTACATTATATGTATGAATACAAACCTGCAATTAATATTGAGAATACTATTGATGTAATTGATGTTATAATTAATACTGAAAATAATGTTTAAGCTAAAAATCAGTTTGAAACCTTTTTTATAATAAGGTAACATGCGGCAAAGATTTTGGATTATGGTAAAGCACACAGGGGTTACTTACCTAAAAAAAGAGTTTTTTTTAGGGAAACAGGCTGGTAATTCACCATACACTTATGAAAAACCTCGAAACCTCCCATGCAGCCGCAAGGATTTAACATGCTCAACTATCTTAACTCTCGACCGTTACTGGACTTTCTCAGCTTACGAAATATGTATATTAAGTTGATTATTTACATAACAGAAGAACAAAATAAAATGACAGATTATAAATAGTGCATTTTACTGACAAAAAGTTCTTCCAAAAAAATACTGTAAAGAATAAGAACGATGCAGTTAACGGCGGCCGATAAGAAGTGCTGGTGCATATATTTTTTCAGAGAAAATTATTTTGCTCGTATTGTCGTAAAACGAAAAATATTCATAAATTATTTTTTTTAGTTGTTAAAATAGACATGGATTATCTGTTTTAAGAGAATATCTTCTTAGAAAATTTTCAAAATGAAATTGGCTTGAATTCGCATTACGCATGGGGAAAATTATAAAGACACCAAGCCGTTAACCTGTTCGGTTTCCAACAACAAATCCAGGACTAACATCACACATCCAGCATTCTTATTCAATCAACTGTAGTGAACTGAAATATTTGTTTGTATATTATTATTAGTATTAAAATAATAAAAATATTTACTCTAATAAAAACTGTTGTTAAAGACATTTTCTTTTGTTAGGGATTTCATGTGAGTAATTAAATCTGCGTTGAAGCAAGACAATTTCTTAAAACTTAATGCTTCCAAAAATTGAATGCTGGGATTCCTAGGAAAAAAATTATCCTCAAAAATATATTCCACAAAAAATTTTGAATTTTATTCTTAAAATGACTTATTAAATAATAAATAATTTTTATAATTAATAAATATAATGCTTACTTATTTTTTACAAAATGTACAATAATACCCTTTATTTACAAAAATACCATATTCAACAACTATATTGTTAGCTAATAAATAATATAATAATAAACTAATAAATTTGTTTCTTATTAACTATGTGCCATTTTTCCTTTTCAGCTTTCTGTTATAGGGTAATGTTTTTAATCCTTTTTCAGGCAAAGTGTACTAGTGTTTCAAGGACAGGAAGGCAAGAATTTTTAAACTCAGTCAATAAATTCATGATCAACTGAAAATTCATGAAGACTGTTTCGGGTTAAAATTCCCTTTCAGAATAGAATAGTGTATGTAAAAAAAGTGAAATGCAAATTTTAAATTGATATTATCACCGTTTCAGCCTTTAAATAACTCCTAAATGTTTTGTTTATTGCTTTAAAAACAGATCAGATGTTTAAAAGTTAATACCGTAATGTTTGTATTAAAAAAATCTCGAAATTACTGCTTAAGAAAAAGGCGGAAACCAAAGGCATTATTATTATTTATTTATACCAAGGGCATGTTTAATTTCTTTGAGATCGAGAAGATATTTTAAAAAAATGTTTATGCTATATCCTGAAATCACTTAATTTTTTGTTTTCATAAATCAGATGAAAAATAAGTCACATTTGAAACCCAACCTTTTTCAAAACAGCTATCCACGTATAATCATAGAAATCTTTTTTTTCGCCTTTGAAATTAAGACATTCAGTTACCAAATTTTAGCTTCGCAGAATATTTAATTTTACTTAAAAAAGCATATTTGTATATATTTTTACGTATATATTGTTCATTCAAAAAACGAAATCGTTCCAGAAAATAACATCCGTTTTAAAAACTAAGTAAATTTCAGCATTAAATATGCCTGAAATGTTAAAATTTTGAAATGTCCTTAATATTTAACTAGAGTTTATTTAAAAAGCAAGTTTAAAAATCACAGCAAGTTAAATTGATTAAATTTGGCAGAAATAATAAAACAGATGTTTTTCAGAATAATTATACAAATATTATGCTAAATATGTATAAAATATCTGTCTATAAATATCTATAAAATCTAATAAATATCTAAAAATAAAAGAAATTATTTAAAAAAATTAATATCTGCTTGTTAATGAAGAACATAGAAAAATGTTGAAAGAGTTAAAGATTTTTTAATTTATGACAAAAACATAGAAAATCAGAAATAGTATCAAATGCAATCGAACTATAAATATTGCTTTTCAAATGTTGCAGGAATCTCACAGAAAGAATGAATATTGCACCAGATATTTTTAATAGGAATTTTATTAATAGCAGTTTAACCAAGCTGCATTGAAATTCATATGATAATCAATGACCCAGAGATTTAGGTAATTTATAGTAAACATTAATAATAATTAAGAAAAGAGCGGGTAAATTTTAAAGCCAAGTTGTTTCAAAGTAAGAGGAAAGAAAACTTTTAAGATAGTATTCGCAAGTGAACCCTGCAGCAATCATACGCTCATCACGGAGAAACGAGTCTTTTGCAACTTTCTTCACAGCTCACATCTAAGCGTACTAATATTTATGGTAGTAATCCATCTCACTTACAATCGGAACCTTTGATCAAGTGTCCTGGAAGGGGAAAGAACTAACAATAGCAATATCTGGCATTTTTCAGAGGTTTAGGTTTATTTTCCCGACATTTTAAGGGAAGCTCGGTCTAAAATTAGTGACATTTTTAAAGGTATTCGTAGAAAATCACTCGACAGGCTGAGGGTTAAACAAAAGGAGTTGATAAAGGGTATAACGCCAACTAAGAGCGTTACAATAATTTCTAAGCTCCGGACCTCTGATGGAGATAAGATGGAGAAACTACTGATGGTGTGGGTGAGAGAGAAGCAGCTTTAAGGAGGAACCTTAACACAAAGCATCATATGTAAGAAGGCACGAGCGATTTACGGTTATTTGCTAAAGAAGATCCCACACACTTCTACAAACGAGGAATCGGAACACTCGTTTAAAGCCAGTCGGGGCTGGTTTGACAACTTTAGGAAAAGGACCGGCATTCACTCCATCGTCAGGCATGGTGAGGTAGGAAGTTCGGATGTGAAGGTAGCTGAGGTTTACATCAAAATGTTTTCCGAACTGATAGTAGCCAAAGGATACATCCCCCCAAGTCTTCAACTGTGACGAGATAGGGATTTTCTGGAAAATGATGTCGAATAGAACTTACATAACGGCAGAGGAGAAGGCGATACCAGGTCACAAACCCATGAAGGATAGATTAAATCTAGCAATTTGCGCCAATGCGAATGGCGACTGTAAAATCAAGCCTCTGCTAGTATACCATTCGGAAAATCCCAGAGGCTTTAGGTCATATAATATTTTAAAAGAAAAACTGCCAGTTATGTGGAGGGCAAATCCGAAGGCGTGGGACACCAGGAAATTCTTTGCAGAGTGGATAAACCTGGTGTTCTGCCCTTCGGTTAAAAAATAACTACAGAAAAACAACCTACCCATGCAAAGATCTTCTCTTCCTCGACAATGCCCCTACTCACCCACCAAATCTCGAAGATGATTTACTCGAAGAGTTCAAATTTATAAAAGTTCCCTACTTACCACCCAACACCACTCCTATCCTGCAGCCCATGGATCAGCAGGTGATTTCTAAATTTAAGAAGTTGTACACCAAGCACATTTTTCGGTGCTGCTTTGAGGCGACGGAGAACACAAACCTTACCTTTCGAGAGTTCTGGAAAGATCACTTTAACATCGTGATATGCCTAAGAATTATTGATCAGGCTTCGCTGGGTATTACACCGAGGACCTTAATCCTCTGCATGGAAGAAGCTGTGGCCTAAGGCTGTAGCTGAAAGGGCCTTCGAAGGATTGGAACCCAAATTGTCAGTGGTAGAGGAGCTTGTTTCTCTAGGAAAATCCATGAGTCTGGAGGTGGATGAGACAGATGTGAACGAACTCGTCTCAGGAACAGTCTCAGGAGCTGACGACCGAGGTGTTACACGATCTGCATTTGAAGCAACATACGGTGGTTCAATGAAAAATTAGTTTTGAAGAGGAGCCAGCGATGGAGGAGATTATCCCTACAAGAGATATAAAAGAGATCTTCGGAATAGGGGAGAAAGTTGCAGAGTTCGTGGATAAAAATCACCGCGAAAAAGTTGCAACTATTCGTGCATCGGACGAAACTTGCCTAACTCATTACCTTAACAGGGAGGAAGAAACAAACCTTCTTGGACAGTTTTTTTAAACGATCTGCGGGTGAAAATGAGCAGATCATGACGAAAAAAGCGAAGACCAGTGACAAAAATTAAGCGCTTCCGTAGGCACTTTTTCTTTTAATTATGTTTTTATAGATTATGTATTTGTTATTTATAAATAAATGTTTCATCTTGTTTTCGAATAAGAAAATACATTTTTCTTATTCAAAAACACTTAACCAAAACAACTGAGGTAGTGTTTTGGAAGCTGGAACGGATTAATGGCATTTCGATTAATTTCAATGGGGAAAATTGCTTTGAGATACGAGCAATTTGACATACGAGCAAGATTACGAAACGAATTAAAATCGTATGTCGAGGTACCACTGTACTTAATTATATAATCGTTAGCAAGCAGATAGTAATAAATAATTTTAAAAGTATGCTGCTATCTATATATAAATGATGTTGACTAGTATAATTAATTTAGAATTATGCGCCTACATATAATAAGATGATGTATGTTACTACATATACGTATTAATATATACATATATAAGTCTCTGCATATATATGAAATCATAGTTCTATTTAAACAAGTTAACAGTTAGAATTACTGAACAATCTTGAAAGATTCCCCAAGAACGAAATATGGTGTAACAATGAACACTTAGTTTAGAAATTCGATTCTATTATATATTGTTGTAAAAGTGATTGTAAGAGTGAAAATTCTTTATTCTGCCTTAATGCGATTTTTTGCGTTTAATGCGTTGTTTGGAGATTTTATGATCCCGAATTATATTGATGTGATATATTAATACTACATTTGTAGATATACGTTTTTTGAGAAAGGAGTCAAAGCGATTGATTTTTTGTAAAAATTTGGATTTATCCTTATTTTATTGACGTGCACCAGCACTGAATTGAGAATGGTTTGTGCTAAGCTTCGATGAATGAGAAAGCGTTTGTAAGTAATGAAAACTATCAAAGTTTCACCATATTTAAATGAATAGTATTAAAAGTATATATTTACTAATGTCACATATTAATAGTTTATGGTAAATTTTTCATTATAAATCTCATCATAGTTTCATTTCTCATTCTATTGCATTTCTATAGTGTACATAATTTTTTTTGGTTTACATATTGTAGATTGCATCAGTTTTGCCGCGCAATTTATTCCTCGGTATGTTACCTGTAGTGTTATTAGAAATTCCAATATTTTTGTAATTTTCTGCAATTGGTAGTATCTGATTAGGAAATTTATGTTTTATTTCAAGATGTATATGAAGTTGGTTATATCAAGTGTTAAATAAACGTTGTTATTCGGGCAATGGCGTCAGCTTTATCCAAATAGATAAATGAATTTCTTATTTCTTAAATACTCAAGATATAAAGACACACTCGGATAGTAGATTCACTCACTTTACGTTTTTTAGGAATTATATATATACATTAAGGGCGTGTTCAAAAAAACCATTGACGAGTAGTCTTGGCGTAATTCGGATTCATACCAAGATTATCCATTTCTCAAGGCAATAATTTTTGTTATTTTTGCTAAACCGTTTACGAAAATACAATTTTCCGAATGCTGAACTCTTATGCAGGAAAGGCAGATTTTAAGATATTTGTTTTGCAGTTTGATGCAAAATTCGTATTTTTAAAACACTGATGTATATGATCTTATTTTAAAACTCTGCCAGTATATAACATTATATAACATTCTTCTGTTATCCCCATTTATAGATGTCTCTTGCTGTACAGCCTGCTGTATACATTTTACTTTCTAGCTATCTACAATTACCTCGTGTTGTTTCGGTATGAACAGGGGCGAAGTATTCCTCACTTATATACATTTAAAGAAAATTAATAAAATTTTTCTGATTTAGATATCTATAATATATAGACAGGATTACTGATAAAAAATTTTAGAAAATAGTAAATGAAAAGGTAAACAGAAAAATTTCGTTCAGGTATTGTGAGATGTCAATATAAACTTCATACATTTTACTAGAGGGCTGTTGACAAAGCAAAATCTTTACTATATATATCTACGAGCTCTAGGTATACAGTGTGTTGCTCAAAGTAAACTTCCTGCATTGTGAAGAGTACTACGTGTATGTCGTGATGGGTTCATGCGAAGCTTGTTTCCTCGTATAAGCTCTGCCTCTTCGAACCGAAATTGGCCGTAATCTGCAGCGTCTTGAGTTGTTTATGCAGGTTCTTGAGCTGTTCTGGTATTTTCTGTCGAATCTGACGATGACGCGGAGAGTCTTGTATCTTTCGTTGACTTGCAACTTCTTCTCTTCATCGCGCATATTCCGTTGACGTTCCACTTGCCTAATCGGCCTCCGTTTCGCTTCTGCTTCCCTTTCCGGAGCACGCAGTGTTTCTTGGTTTTTTGAATGTCTTTTGTGTCTTCTACTAGTTTCTGATACAGTTTGAGCAAGCGAAGTTTCTTGAGTTGCTGCTTGTCTGCTGGAATTCCTATTCGTTTCTTCTTCAGTTTCCTGAATGCGTAACCTTTCTTGTCACTATGCTTGCCTGCTGAGTTTCTAGTTATAACTTCATTCATTTTTGAAGCACGCAAGTTTTCTTGTACTTGCCTGCTGAGTCTCCTAGTGTTTTTTACTTAATTTTTTCTGTAGCTCGCTGTAACATTTGTGCTGTCTTCTTGCGTTCAGACATTATAGTAAATTGAAAAAAAAAAATATGTAGCTGTAGTAAAGTAACATTGCATCTAAAATACGTTAAATACCTACAGAAGTTTAAACTTCTACTCAGAAAGGAACTATACAATAAAAGAAATTAAATTTTTATTAATAAAATTAGAATAGCATAAAATGCATGGAAACATTTCGTTATGAAGAAAATGTATTCATTCTTTCCAAGCAACCAGCGATTCGTTTTTCTTGCCAAGTCAGGAAACAAAGACTTTTGACACTTCAGGTAATACATTTGAGGTTATGATTTAAATTTATTTTAATATAACAAATTTTCAAAATCTCAGTAAAAGAATTAACGTAGCGATAGCATATCGTGTCACGTATATAAAGATGAAACATGAAAGTTGCCAAAAGCAGCTATTCATTTAAAATACTGACATTAACTAAAGATTTTCCACATACAATGACGTTATATGGAATCACGTGCTTTCTTCAACTTCAGAATATAACCGTAAATAATAATAACAATAAGTTTCACGTTTGGCAATACTATTTATTTCATATTTTTTTTAACGTAAAAATTTCTCTTAAACAAACTCTACGATTCGAAAGTGAGAAGGGCCAACATTTTCCCAAATAAAGCATTTTGATCTCCAGCGCGCTAGACTTCGGCCACTTGGAATAATGAATGCGAAAAATTAGCGTTTTAAGAAATTTTATATAATATCTCGAGTGATAGTCGTAGGAAGATAACAATAGTCGAAAAGTTTTACCAAGAATTTTTGAAATCCGAGGGTACCTCCTTCCAAACTCAACCCCCGCCCCCCTTCCAGAGGATATGATGTTACGAAGAAAAAAAAAAATAGGCAAAATCCCACATATATTTATACTGTTAATTCCTGTTTAAAATATTCAATTTCCTTTAAAAAATTAAGCGTTATTTAAATAAAAGGAAATTAAATTCAGACATTTTCCCTAGCTTTCAAGCTTTTATTGTATTTTTAAATATTCTTTTTGTCACTGTTGAGCAAGTTTTCAGCGGCGTCATTAGGAGCCGTAGGTCGAAATCATTTAAGAATCATTGCTGTAAATAATGATGCTGATGACTATGATTACTTAATATGCGATGACAACGATTATTTCCAAAGAAACTTCGATCACGTCACTATTGTATATCGCAATACTCCTGGCCTTGGGGGTGGGTTGGGAATTGTACTACGGCCCTGTAATTAAGCGTTTTAAATGACGTCAAAAAAGTCACTGCTCCAGATATTTTACTAGTAACTGCTGCGTATTGTGATCGAAACCGTTATTTAAATCTTCTGAATAAAATTTGGGATAATTCCTTTTACATCAGAGAATAAAGCAATTTGTAACACGAATTTCAACAAAATTACATGCATCGAATAACAGAATTACTTAAAATAAATATCAGTACAACAAATCACTCTTTGCAGCTCCGCTTTTGTCCGACACTTGTTTTTCAGCTATCGTATCTACCCATTTCAAGATACCATGAGAAAAACCTTTTTTTTTTTAGTGTGTAAATTAATTACATGTATGTTATGTATACATATGGAGATATGTTTTTGAATTAGGAAAGCGCCAATTTCTTTTAACGGAAACAACCGAGACATTATCTTCAGTAAAATTTAATTTTTCATCTAAATCATTTCTTAACTACAAAAATTCATATTATTTTTCTTTGCAAAGAGACTAGGTGTTGCTGGAAACAAATGAAATAACAAACATCATAAATTTATTGAAGTCAACAGCAGAAAACTGTTAAACAATTAATAGATTACTTCAGTGAAATGCAATTGCATTTAAACGTATTAAATTGTTTTCAGCAGATGTAATAATCAGGAACATAGGAAGATCCGAAGAGATATTGTGCGTTTAATACTTCTTTTTGTTTTCGCTAATTTTTTATACATTTGAGTTAACGTGTAAATCTATGTTTTGAACGCATGGCCCGTTAAGTGAAGAAGTTTGTGGGAAGGCAATTTTTAATCCTGTGCAGAAATTGTGCAAACGATTGATCAGTCATCGGTTCAGCATACGTAGCCATCAGGTTGAGAGCCCAAACATTGATTAATTGCGCTCGACTGGAAATTTGATCAGCCTGGTCAACGGAAGCCACCGTTTAAAAATTTTACTTGTTCTTAAATACTTGCTTATTCACTCTTGTAATATGTTTAGATACTTATAATGTCAGTTCCTTCACTTTCAATAATATATTTCATAAATTGATGAAGTGCAGACACACATTTCATATTGTAGAAAAAAGTTTCTCTGGAATTTTTTATGCAAATCCTGGTTATTTTTTCTAAGAATGGAAAGTGATGGAGAGTGCCATTTATAAAGATTAGGTTTTGCTAGGTTTGCAGGTTTTTCGCACTCGCATTTTACGTGCCTTCTTAAGAATCTCTGGAAATAAAATGGAAACTTTCCATGATTTGTTGCGAATCTAATTGGAGAAAAAAAAAAATTATTCTTTGTAGGTATACTTGCGGGAAGTTACAGTGGAGCAATCTTGTTGTATCTTCCTCGTCCCATCCTGTTTGTTATTTTATTAAAACGTGTTTGGAAATTTTTTTCCTGATTGCAAGGTTTGATCTGAGATGATAGATGTCAATCAGACCTTTTAATATGGCATCCTGAGCTGCTGGTGCCAGCAGCTTCATTTCCTATTATACCTGTATATCCTCATAATGGAATTTAGGCTAATAAGACGAATATTCATTTCCATATTTATTCTTTTTTGAAGATTTTGAATAAGTAAAGATATTTTCTTCGTGGAACATAGAGCGTTTAAAAATCTTTTACAATGTGTAAAAATGCTCGCAAACTGTAACTTACTACTTTTGAGAAAAACGTATAAATAATCATTTATTAAATTAATGACTTCAAAGATATGAACATATATATTTAATAAAATAAAAATATTTCAGCGCAAATAATTATCGACCTATATTTGAAGAAGAAGAAGGAGAATCAGAAATATACTACAGCGAAAAAATACTCGAAGAATCGGATCCCCAATGTTTAAGATTGCAATACGTGTCGGAGACGTAAGTCTTTTCGGAAAAAATAATAAAACAAAACATAATGTTTCAGGTCCAGTTTAATTATACATTTAATAATTTTTTGACAAAAACGCTGGTCTGGAAAATAATACGTTTTCAGATTTATAATGCTTAAAGTTTTTTTCATTCCTTCATTACAAAAATAGATTATAAATGTTTAAGTTGGAAAATAACATTGTGAAGAATTCAAATTTATTGTAATACCTTTTGATTATGAGGAAATGTTATTGCATTAACTAATGAAATATCTAAACAGAAAGCTAATATACAAAATACACGTCTTTAAAGGACCAGTTTGTAAAATTTGTGAATGAGAAGTAAATGTCAAATAGTTGATATAATTAGAGTAACAAAGAAAAAAAAGACTTTATGTTTACAAATAATATACATACATATATATATATATATATATATATAAAACAAATTAAGTAAACACTGAAATCCATCCCATACTCTATTCGGAACAAAACTAATATAAATTGTTCTCTTCACCTGTTTCTGTTAGACTATATATTTCTAGATTTACAGAGATTTATAATATTATTTAGCTCGAGTTTTGAGAATGTACTCATCAAACATATTAAAAATTTCGAGATTCTAACTTTTCATTGCAATTATTTTTTTAATATATAATATTAAATAATTTTGAATTAATAACAAATTAAAAAATTAACTTTAACTGAAGCTTCATCTTTAACTGAAATCATGTGATGGGGATATATATATATATCCCCAACACATGATTTCAGTTAAAGATGATGACTTAGCTAAGTGGGAATATAAAATTTCCTGAATCATATATTTCTCTTACTAAACCACAATATTGTAGAACTATGCACATTTTTTCTATCTCTGTCACCGCTGACAGGGCGTCGTGCTACTTTCTTCCTATTCCAACAATATGAAAAATAAAAATATTCTAGAAATAGGTAAGTTTAGAATTTCAAATGAATTGGGGCCGCAAATGTGAATTGAAATAAGTCTGAATATTTTATCTTATTCATCTGCCAAATTTGCTCTGTATTATAGATCAATATGTGCGATCAGAATTCCTAACATTAATTCACACACACACATATACATACATATATATATATATATATATATATATATATATATACGTTTATCGTATATATGTTACGGTGAAACACCGAAATCTGGAGAATGTCGGCTTTCACTGGTGAATGTCAACATTCACATAGTCGCTTGTTGTATGTCCGAAATATTTTCCAAATACTCTTATTTAAGACTTTTCCAAATACCGGTAAATGTCGACATTCACCATCTACTAATGGTGAATGTTGAACACATAAGAATATTATATTTTCTTCTACGTAATTCGGTCGCGAAAAAACGCACTTGAGACTTAAAATAAGAACTTACGTATATAAGAACTTGAAACACACTGTACATTCAAAATGAGAAAGGAAAATAATAGAAGTTAAAAACTTACTAAATTACGTGATTCAAATCTTATTTATTGCAACAACTTAAACTATTATGACACTTTCAATTGCACAAGAGGCCCTTGCTTTTACAACTGCATTTATTTATGGAAAACTTCCTTTTGCAATGAGAGCGTGAATATATACTCCTCTCTTTTCGACCTACACCAGAGCATATCTGTGATTGTCGACATACACCGGTGAGGGTCCGAATGTACAAGAATGTAATGCAATATTCGATCTTTCACCGACGTATTTGGTGCATGTTGACATTCTCCGGTGAAAGTCGATATTCTCCAATTTCGATCTTTCACGGTAACATATATATATATACGATTATATATATATATATAATTTATTTTCTAAACAATATTGATTAATTGATTCTATTATCTCCTAAGTTTAATTAAAGTAGAATTATTTTAAAATAGTGAATCCATACTGGTAAGTTATATTTTGAAAGATGTTTTGAAGGAACTTGAAAGTAAATTGTTAACAATGTTTTAACGGGGACTGGAATTAAATCATCATGAAAAACAAAATTTCAATTGTAAAAGGAAAAATTAAATTAAAAACATGTAATCATTGTCATTGATCGGATATATATAATCGTTTATTGCAATTCATGATCGGAAACGCTTTCCTCGCGCCATAGTGACGAGAGACAACACAAGAAAAAAAGGGTACGAACAGTGTAAATGTATTTGTTTATTATTCTTAGCGCAGCGGAAACTAAGAAATAAGAACAAAAACAGGGGATCGTCATCAAAGAAAGTATTCGAAAGTTCCTTCGGAAAGTATCCTAAACATTGGTTTGGCAGGGGTAGTCCAGTGCATTGTTCAGCAAGATCAAAAGACCTTACTTGCATTACAGTTCCTCTCGGGGTACGTCAACACATTAGTGCACGAAACCCCTGTTAGAAGTCACACAGGAACTTGTGGCACATATCGTGGCAACTGCTGGGAAAGTCCTGGGGATGCACGGTATTTTCCAGAACATCTTATGTTCGATGTGCGAGAGACGTGATACCTGCATCAGGGTGCAGGTCTTAATTTCGAACACCTTCTTTCAGGTCCATAAGTGTCTAATTTTGTTCCTATTTTTTAATTTCTCTTGTGCTAAGCATAACTGGTGTCCGTTCTTTCTTGTGTTTTGTGTTGTTTGTACCGGCCAGGAAAGTGTTTTCGGCCATGTTTTGCCATTTCATTTTTCGTCATCGTCGTCTCTCTCATATATGTGCATAAATACTTATGACTCAAGTGTTGCTACTATATAATGAAATATACAAACACGGTGTTTAAAATGCTACATATTCCCATCCGAAAATATCTTTATTTTATCCTCTTGCCCTTCAAATAAGAAATATGTGTCCTTCATTGTAAAATCTCCTGGAACTTTAATTTTTCTTTTTTCGAGGTCAATGGAGAAAATATTTCAGCATAGGCAGCTGTCAGTATTCAAACATTAAATTGTAAAAGCCATTAAAGTGTAGCCGAAACGCTCCGAAAGGTTAATTCGCATAAGGATTTAGGAAATACATTTTGAAAGATTTAGCAAATTTTCCTTCAATAAATTTAATGGAACAGGCAAAAGAAATTACAGGGAACAATAAATATAGGAGAAAACAGATATTTCTTTTCCTAATTTGTTATGCTTTGTTTGATTTCTTTTTTTATTCCTGTATAAATAATAAAACTTTAAGAATGCAACTGAAGATGAGAATAAATTTTTCAATTGAAAACAAATGATGGCAAAAATCCTAGTGCTTCTCTGCTGGACGACGAAATAGACCAGCATTATGTTCCGAATTCGGAATAACGAGAGAAAATTTGAAACCTGTGCAGCCAGCGATGCAAAAAGATTGATCTACGAGAAAGATGACTTAAATGAGGAAACTCGGAGATATTTTAATGATGTGTAAGGTTACCTCTACTGGATAATAATAAGAAATGGTAAAATACGTAAGTAAATTATACAAAATTGAAGAAATTTAAAATATCTGGCATGCGTAAGAAATAGTAATTGATTCAAAAAATAAATGAATCCAAAGCTTTCAAACTTATACTCGTTTAAATACAGGTTTTGCTGATTCAGAAAGAACGTTACGTGTATATCTTCTAAAATGCTTTTTCCATTCTTTGTTTGTAGTTGTTTTATTTTTCCTCCTATTTTGCAATTTTCGCCATTGTTTCCCTCTGTTTTAAGACACCTGTTTATTATTACTATTATTATTATTAAAACTTATGTAAAAATTAAGTAAGGAAAAGTAAGACACTGAAACTTTGCAAATTATTACGCTCTACGTGAGATTCATGGAGGTCGCTTATTGCATACAAATCACGCCAAATGCTTTAACTTTTCTGCTTGGCTTTAGGTCAGAAGAACAAAAGCAACAAATTCGCCTTTTGTAGAAAAACATTCTGTCAGGCAATAAATCTACGGGGAGATTTTTCCCTATGAAACTGAGCCAAAAGTGTTATATAGTATCTAAATATGGAAGTGTTGTACATGTTAAACGTGATAGTCGTTGCATTACTTTCACTTTTTTACTACTGAAATAAAGATATACTGATTATTTTGTAGATTGGAAAACCCTCCTTGTGATCATGAAAAGGAGCAAAAACTGGAAAACGAGAAAGAACTGGAAAAGAAGCGAGAACCCGAAAAGATGCAAAAACTGGAAAAGAATCAAGAACTGGATAAAAAGGAAGAACATGAAAAGAAGGAGAAACTGGAAAAGAAGCAAGAACTGAAAAACAAGAAAAAACTGGAATTGACACAAAAACTAGAAAAGAAGCAAGAACTGAAAAAGAAGCAAAAGCTGGAAAAGATACAAAAACTAGAAAAAAAGCAAGAGCAGGAAAAGATACAAGAATTAGAAAAGAAGCAAGAACTGAAAAAGAAGCAAGAGCTGAAAAAGAAGCAAAAACTGGAAAAGAATCAAGAACTGAAAATGAAACAAGAGCAGGAAAAGAAGCAAAAATTGGAAAAGAAGGAAGAACTGAAAAACAAACAAAAACTGGAAAAGCAACAGAAACTAGAAAAGAAGCAAGAACTGAAAGAGAAGCAAACACTAGAATGGATTCAAAAACTAGAAAAGAAAGAAGAACTGAAAATGGAGAAACAACTGAAAGAGATACAAAAACTAGTAAACAAAGAAGAACTGAAAAGTCAAAAGAAACTGGGAAAAATGCAAAAACTAAAAAACAAAGAAGAACTGAAAAAGAAGAAGAAACTGGAAAAAATGCGAAAAACAAACAAAGAAGAACTGAAAAAGAATAAGAAACGGGAAAAAATACAAAAACTGGAAAAGAAGCAAGAGCCGGAAAAATGCCAGAACTGGAAAATATAGACGAGTCAGAAAAGACGCAATACCTGGAAAAAAAGCAAAAAACGGAAAAGAATCCTCATCTGAAAAACAAGCTGAAACCGGAAAAGAACTGTCAAACCCGAAAAGGAAACCGGATGAACTGCGAAAAGAGCCAGAACTCGATAACAACTGTAGAACGATTGATTTAATGATCAAACGAAGCAAGACCCGGAAAAGAAAAATAGAACAAATAAATCATACACCTGCTTCATTTTACCAAAATTTATTATCAATAACATTTTTATTATGAAGAACTTTATGGTATTCTTAGTATATGGACAGCATTTGATAATATTTTGCTCGGTAAGTGTAACTACTGATATATTATTAGCTAGTAATTAGTCATGCTAACTTTAAGATATCAGCATTATTTTAGCAGCAACTAAGTACACTCTTTCGTAGTTCAGATCTATGTTTTCAGTGCCTTTCATGGCTGCGAGGTCTTCCGGTTTTACCTGGAAAGTCACAGTTTATTGACTTTTTTAACACATAGCTTTACACATGACAGTATTTTTCAACAATAAATTTATGTTATGCTACTGGCTTTAAATTGTGCAAATAAATATTGCACGTCATATCTTTCTTAATTGAACTCATGAAATTAATTTATACAAATTTCATTTTAAAATTTGTTTGACCCTGAGAGTTGTCTTATCCAACTGCAGATATTTATAGGACTTTATATCAAGATTCAAAGAAACGCTCAAAAAGGAATGTTTATCCGCTTTTAATTATGTGTTAATCAGCTTGAGTTGCATTACTAAGATTGTAATTCTAAACAAATTAAAAGCTATTGTAGTATGTACATTAGCTTTTAATTTGCTTTCACCTTGTTTAAATGTAGTTAGACATACCACAGTTTCCGTTTCTACTCAGGATTTTTCTAGTGTCAAAATTCAAGATTACAAATTAAAATGAGCGAAAAAATAACTTTTAAAATGTGTGTATACATTAAATCAGAATCATAATATAATTAGAGAAATAAACTGAATAATATGTTATAAAGCGAATTTATATCAATTTCGATTTCTTTCAAAATAGAGATTCCTTCGCACCTCACAAATCTCACAGAAACTCTCGGTTTGTGATTCGTGAGCTTTAGTTTTTTATATTTGGAATTTGGCAGCAATATGATTCACTGTTACGATACAAATTCTTGCTCACAAATTGGTTATCTAACTAGAAAATGGTATAACTAAAATAAAATAAATATTATTAGATGGAAATGTTGGTTTGCTTTGCGTTTATCTGAATGGTATCGTATATATAAACCTGTTGGAGACGTTTTTTTCCCACACATCGAATTGAGACACATAGTCACATAATATAAATAATCTGACTACATTACTATAGTGTAAGATGAAGCTCTACCACATTTCTCTATTACTTTAGACTGCGAAAGATTTGCTAAAGCATTACAGGATCATACTCTGAAGGATCTCGCCGTTCTGTTTCATTTTCTTCCCCCTCGAAAACACATTATCTTAATACAATAGATTACTTTTGAAGGAATGGATTATTTGAAAAACTTGTAACTGTAAGAATTATTCTCTGATTTTATTACACAAAAAGCGGTTGAGAGCCTAAACTTTTGCTATGCGCTTTAAGATGTATAAAAGCATTTTGAAATGTAAGGCCTACAAACCGAAACGTAACTTTATCTTATTTCTGTACTATTCATTAGAGCTATATACATTCCCATCAATAGATACTCAATGGCTAAATATTCTGGTTACCCAAATCAGTTCTTTTTTTCCTCTCTTCTTTTTCTTAATTTTAAATAAACCGGAAAGTAAAGCTATAGAAAATTTCACTTCTTCATTAGAAATCTGATTTGGAATTTTGTTTTCCGAGATAAAAATTTTAATTCCTTATCTCTTTTCTCAACACAAAGATCGAAAAACGTAACATAGACACTTTGAAAACATTTGTAAACTAATAGAAGGGAAAAAGCAGAATATAATGGTTCAGCAAGCATGTAAATATCTCTATCACTTAAGCTTCAGCTATGTTTGTTATAGTACGAGTATATTCAGGCGTATAAGACGCACTTTTAAAACAAAATGTAAGATGGAAATTTATGCGTGCGCGCTGTACGCCAGCTATAAAAATTTTATGTTTGGAAATATGGAAAAAGTGAGCATACGAAAATTAGATTTCTGCGTGTAATTAAATTTTTTTATTTAAAAGAAATAACACAGTTTATGTACTTAAAAATTTTCGTTATAAAAATTCTGTTTCATTTTCACCTTCATTTCTGATCCATACTTCCATAGATCCAAGTTCCTCATATTCGGCTTAAGTTATATCTTCAAGCACATCATCGGATTCTGTTTCATTTTCGCCGTCACTTTTTCTCTGATCCACAGATAAATAATCATCTTCCGTTTCAACTAGACCGTCAGATATACCCCATATATTAAATGGGTTTAATTTTATTCTGTGCTTTTACTATTTACTGACACACTATTTAT
This sequence comes from Stegodyphus dumicola, assembly GCF_044657685.1. Lineage (NCBI taxonomy): Eukaryota > Metazoa > Arthropoda > Arachnida > Araneae > Eresidae > Stegodyphus > Stegodyphus dumicola. Next base: position 8,381,358 of record NC_140778.1, on the reverse strand, counting down.
GGACTGGCATGACGTATTTGGTCTCCATTTGTAACTGTTTTTTTCACCTTCACGTTTGCTCGAGTATTCCACTGACGTTAAAAATATTCTATCGATGATATATTGACATATATGTCTAATATCTGAACTAATGGCAATAACCCGCCTGGATAAACTGTCATATCTGTATAACACTCTTTCAACAACATATTTGTGTTATCCGTTAGATGGAGGCTGAACATGTCCCAAAGTCTTGGATTTTCTTGATTATCTGAGACAAAAGGAAGCTTTTGCCAAATATTTCTTATCCACAGTTTCACATTTTTCTCCGCCGATCATTTCTCGTGAATACGGATGAAAACACTTTCGGGAAACTGCACTTCTGCAAAGTCTTTCTTTTAAAGATATCGATGGGATTTTAATTTCGTACGGTCGGCTAAGAAGAGATCAGTACGGTGAGGTGAGATTTCTCTTTGGACTATTGTTTCTATGTTAACCGTTATTTGTCTTTCATATCATTGTTTCTTTATCTCCTACTATATCAAAACTACAGAATGACATCCATATTTGCAACACGTGATAGTAAATAAATGTTTACATATTTTTAAAAACCCAGCAAAGTTTTATCTCTATATTTTCGAAGCCTTTGAAAAAATTTTATCTCTTTTTCTCGGAGAACTGAATTATTCCGTGAAGTAAATCGAATACACAAACTCAGTTTGCTTTAGAGTTTTCACTTCCATTTGCACTCATTTTTTCTATTTTTAAGGCAAAGAAACGTACGCTGTTTCTTGTTACAATTAATTCATTCTAGCGATGATGGGGATTTTCTACAATGCAGTTTCCAACACTTTCGCCGACGGTAAGCTATTTCATTACTTCTTTATGCAATGCACAGTTATTCTTTGGCGCAATAATCATTGTAAAATTTCATGTTTCCTCCACTCGTGTACGAAGCACTCACGAAAACCAAACTGCATGATTTCCATTTTCTTTCGCAAACTGAATGACTTAACATTTGAAACTTGCATTGTGTTTGTTTCGTTCGGCGAAAGCCATAACTACTGCTGAAGAAAGCACTGGATGAACTACACTTCACTAAAATCAAATGTGATATCGTTAAGTCTTTGATGTTGACATCAGAACCACGGCTTCAAATGACTACAGAAAGAAGAAACATGACTCCTAATTCCGCAAATTCACTTTGGTCGAAAGTGCATTCTTATCCAAATTATGTTCCTTATTTCTCGAAGTCCTAGAATAACATTCTCTTCCACATCCAGAATGAATACAAATCACCTCCTACCTTGCAGAAATATTTTCCCCGATAATCATTTCTCCTGCGCACCACCTTATCGCTTGCCAAACTGCAATGTTTCCGCAATTGACATATTTGCTCGTGTTTCCTAAGGTATGAAATAATCAAGAAGAGCTGTTGCGGGATAGGATGTTTTTGGTATTTCCAAACCACCATGTGTATTTTATTGCTTTCTTTATTTACTAAAGACCTGATGCATTGTAATTAAGCGATATAAGAACTTGATTTATATGCGATTACGTTTTCTTATACAAAATGTTCCAACAATGTGCTTATGCGTTGTAATTTCATTTATTCAAAACTCAGCCTAGTTATATTTATAAAATTTTCAATAGCAAACGAATGTTTTAAGAAAAGAGTTTAGACGTTTTGGGTCAAGATACTTTTCAAAAAAGTCTAATCCAAGAATTATTTATATGAGAAATTTTATGTAAAAACAAATGGCGCACATTTTTACGTTTGAAATTTACTGGCATATTCCATGCCAAATTTAGTAAGAGATTTCAGGTTTTTACCAGCTAAAGGAAGTCAAGGATTTCTAGAATAATTTGCAAGGTCAAGGAAGAGTTTTGTCTATTGTTAATTGATATTTTCATTTCCAAAAAAGAACGTTAAGCATTAAATTTTGAAAGAAGTTTTTTATTTTCTTTTGGCACGCTGCGTAATGAGTTTATTTCAAAAAAGCTGAAAATAAAAGTACCAGTTATCTATATTTTACTATTTATATCATAATAAATAACTTACTAATTTAAAATTTAATCATAAACAAGATTTTACTCCCACAAAAGCCGTTTTATCCATTTACGCCAGTTTGGGCACTTTTCTACTGCATATGCCTTTCATCAAATTGTACACGCTCTGTCCACAAAATATTCACTCGCTCTTTATTTGTGCAAGCGTGGATATACTTCAATTAATAATCTGTTTTAAATGACGCAACTTTTTGTCTTTTCGAATAATAAACGGTTATTATTGCACAAAGTACGAAATCTGACTAATTGTTTTTTCCTCCAATATACAGAAGTCTAGGTATTTGGTTATAAGAAATAAATCACAAAACAATTGACTGATGTCCATCGAAATCAGACGGAGATACTTATGTTCAAAATTATTTCATAACGAGTGCAAACTTTTTCCTCATAAAATCATGAGTGTCGGAGAAACATATGAAGAGCTAGGCTTCGTAATTTTTACAAAACAAACTATTTTAAATTTAAAAGTACCAAAGCGCAAACATTTACGTTTTTCAAAACACTTTTGTACTTGGAAGTCAATGCCTACCACAAACGACCAAGATCCGGTCTGAAATTTTGCAGACAGTGCACAGTCATCCGTTTCGAGTACCTTTCATTTTGGTTATTTGCGTATTCGATATAACCTTCTCAAATATTCTCATGCTTGTGACTCAGAATTGAATTATCATTTTAACTGATATTTTTATGTGATGTGTAACAATAATTTTGTTTATTTTTCAGGATGAAGATTCAGGACCTCTTAGCGCATACCGACTGTAATTTGAATAGCCAGTTTACAATAACAAGCTTAATAGTAACTGACCGTCATAGGGCCACGCCCGAGGCTTAAATGAACGCGAATCTCTATCAAAGTTGCAACTTGTTTAAATGCAATTTTTAATTTAAAATTCTTTATTTTCCCTTTCTCGTGCCAAAAATGTTTTTCTCTTCAATATTTAACTTTAATAACGTGAAACTTTAATTTAAATTTTTCTTTTCTCTATTTTTACTTTAAAAAGATTTTAAGTTCTTTCATTTTACAAAAGTAATACTGATTTTAAAAACTATAAATATTTCCTTTTGGTTTTTTATTTTAAAAGATTGCTTTTAAATGCTCACTTTATTTATTTTACAGAAATATTATATATTCTTATAAGCTAAACATATTTCTTTTTCGTATTTCCATAAATGCCAATTTTTAAAAATATTTTACTCCTTTTTATTAAGGGGTGTTGGAAACCCTATAGCAAGATTGTTAAATTGGCCATTTTTGGATTACCTTTTCTGAAAATCTGCTGTTCTTAAAGGCTTGAAGGTTTTTACGTAATTAAGGTACATATATCGCCTCGCGCCCTTTCAACCACGAGGCAGGTTCGTCTATGCACTCGCCATAGTAGGAAAATAATCTTTGAAATTTTATCCTCTAATTTATTACACATAACGGTACACAATACACAATAAAACACATATCACTAGTATAGTATACATTCAACCATATACATAATATAACGCGCGCAAAACATGTTTTAAGTAATCTCTTTCCACACGGCATGGCTGCCGGTCCAATCGCTAAAGTACCGAGTCTCGTATTCACCCCACCAGCCTGCCTCGATCGGTTTTTCCGAGGAATCTGGAATTCTTTTAATACCGTGTCTTTAATCATAATATAGTTATTTCAATCCATTTCATCGAGAGTCGCGATCAAACTTTTAACTTATGTTTTTAAACTCTGCAAAATAATTTCCCCTTCTTCAGAAATTTTATAGAGATTAAACATCACTTCAGCATGATGTAAAAAGAACGGCCATTCCTCAGCTTTCGATGGTGGGTCAACCATAACTCCTTTCATTATTTTCAAATGTTTCAATAATCGTTTCCCTTGCTCTTAGAATCTGAAACCCCATCATCCTCTGATTCCGATATGCTTCCTTCTTTATCTATTTTCCTATGCTCTATTTCTTTAATTTTTATCTCGCTCTCTCTCTAATTGTGTTTCCCTAAATCCCATCTCTTTTAACCGGTTTTTAGCCGCATCTGCCTCCAACTCACACTTTTCTAACTGTAGCTCCATTTCCTTTAAGTTAATTTAAGTCTGCATGATTCTTCTGACACCCTATTTCTCCTTTTAAGACCCTTATTAATCTGTGATATTTCCGTTTTACAGCTTTACACATGCAATACAATAATAACATTTGATTTTACAGGCAAACATACATATTTCATTACTACTGAATACTACCATTATTCACTTAGCATGCACTATCATTAGGGAACACAATAATGAATAATAGATTCTCATATTAAACTTTTAACATATATTTAACCATATATTGTTAAACACATAAATACACAAAGAAATATGCTAATCTTTTAAATTAGAATGAAAATAAAATGATTTGAATACTGCGGCATTGCGCCGTAACGCATTTTCGCATTCCTGTAGTGACACACATATTAAACGTATTGTTTCAAATGGTTAAACTAATTATATTTTAATCAAGTTATTAACTTCAGTGACTAAAACATTTTGGTAAAACAAGACAACAAACAAGTCCGTACGACCTTGCTTAGTAACCTGAGTAAACAATCAAATGCTTCAGAATCACTTCTGATATCATATATTTGAACTATTTTAACTTTCATTTAACATGCAATATCTCCTATATCTTGATAAAAAAAAGAACCATAATTTCTCATTTGCATATAAAATATACTTTCTCAGTGTCTACTGGCTGTAACGCCTGACATTCGAATCATGTTATTAACAGACATAAAAACAATTTTAATTTTCTAAGTTAATATGGTTAATATATAAATTAAGAAGGACCTCTGATCCCGATAGTGGAAATGTTGAGCGAAGAGCACAACTTGACGCTGTAAACTTTAATCATGAGCACACTGCACTGGCACGTAACTTGACATGATTACAACACGGTAATTCACGTTACCCCTGATTTAACTTTTCGCGATTTCACTAGGATGATGAACATTGATGATCACATTTTACTACACACTGGCTGTTAACCTTTTAGCACATCACGCGTTCACAAATCTGATGAATTTATTCGCACACATGGCCTTAAACTCGCCATTTTCTTTCGTCATAAAAATCTTCTCACATCGTAGATTCATTCGTGAAGTATCACCGAATTTCATTTTATAACTTTCAGTAACTTTTTACGACGATATTTAGTTATTATTTTCACTATTTAGTGGTTTCCTTTTTCACAATCTTATCCTATGGACTGCGCCGATTTGCACCTCGCGCCGTTTCAACTCCGAGGCGGGTTGGTCTATTTCTTATGCACTCCCCATAATAGGAAAATAATCTCCATTAGCTTGGAAATTTTAGCCACTAATTTATTACACAATACACAATAAAAAAAAAACACCACTACTATACATTTAGCTCAAGTTATGTCTTTGCACACGGCATGACTGCCGGTCCCACAGCAAAAGTCACAAGTCTCGTATTCTTCCCACCAGCTTGCTTCCACCCTGTTTTCCGGCGTAACTACTTGCCTTCTATTAACCGCCTTCCGCCTCTTGCGTATAAAATGTTCTGGAAACGTCTTTCGCTAAGGGAAGGAACATCACAATACTTAGCTGAATATCCTGAAACGAGCTTTTTAATCATTTTAAATTTTAGAGTATTTTACAGAATATTTTATTACGCGTAGTAAAATTGAGCACTGATTATAATAAAAAGCTCATTTCGGCAAATATTTGGAAACGTAGTAAGAAAGGTATAAAAATTTCAGATACCTGTGAGCAGTAGTTCTTGAGAATAGGTACATCGAGTATAAAAAATCACGTTCGGAGAAAAACGCGTTTTTATGTAAAAATTCTCAATTATCAAAGCATTCAATGACAATTTAAATCTAGATTTTGTACAGTTCTAATTTTCATAGAGGTTAAAGAATGGTGTTTTAAGAAAGCTAAAATTTTAAAGAATATGAAAATGCAAATATCAGAAATCCTCATTTTATGAAAGGTTTTGGGCTTTCAACACCCCTTCAACTATTCTATTCTTTAAAGTCCTTTCTCTTTTTTTTCTATTTTGGTAAAACTTGATATATAAATTTAATTCTTGATCTTTTAATTTTTAATTTTATATCTCTTGTCGCATTTTTCTTTAACGATTAACATTTTGCATTTTGCTTATTATTATTACATTAAAATTATGCAAAATGAAAAAATATTAAATAATGAGATGCTCAATTAAAAACAAACACAGATTTAATGATAAAAGGGAAATTTTTAATGTCATTACAAACAAGATTTCAAGAGGTTCAAGAGGCCGTTGCCTAAAAAAAAGAAAACAATTCGTCGTTTCCGGAAGAAATGAAACTTTAAAAAATATTTTCGTTGTCACAAAAACAAGACTTTGAACATTACGTTATTCAAACTCTTACGTCACTTCCGAGTGTCACGTTATCTAAGATGGCATAGGTTTCGGCTACGTACCCAAGCCTCTGGTATCTCCTGAGGGCGGTTGGTTACTACACCCGTACCAACGATAGTGAACTTCCGGTGATATCCTTCTGTCTGTACCTGAATGAAACTGGCTCTTTTTGACGGCACACTAGCGAAACACTAAAAAATCATGATTTAAATAATTTAACTGGTATTTTAAGGACGAGGATTTAGATTAACTGCTGATGATTTTTTATTTAGGTGATCGTGAGTATATAGTTTAGTGATGAAGAGTATGAATAATTGATTAGGATGATAATAAAACTTTAGGTGATTGAGCTTTGTATTTAGGAGAAGTTCTTTTATTTTGACGACGACTTCAATGATGATGATGAATATGATACATAGGATGGTTTAGAATGACTGATGTGATTTGGGGGATGATGGTTTATCTTATTCTGACGATGATAATGACGCGATATACATGATGGTTAAAATGACGATGTGTATTAAGTGATAATAAATATTTAGATGAATTTGATGGTGACATAGTTTTGACTGATGACGATTTTATACATGATGTGAGAGTGATTTATATAATACTTTAGAGGAGTTAGACAATGAAGACGATGATTAAATGAGGATGAAGAAGATGATGATTTGGTTGATATTGCTTTCTATTTAGGCGATCTGGAGGATAATGATTTATCTATCACGACGATGATAATGGTGATGATGACATATACGACGGTTTAAACTGATGGTATGATTTCGATCATGATGATTACTTAAATGATGGTTTTGAATTATCTGGTGATAATTTCATAATTTCTTTCTTGGTTATTCAGATAACAATTTTGATGGTGATTTTAGACGATTGAGGTGATGAATACGATGATCAAATGAGAATCATATCGTTGATGGTAGTGATTTAGATGATACTGCTTTTTATTTAGTTGATTAGAGAGATGATGATTTATCTTAATTTGGCGATGTTTTCAATGACGATGATGATGATAATATATATATGATGGTTTAACATGAAGATGTGTTTTGGGTAGTTATGCTTAGTTAGATGTCTTAGATGATTATTTAAATTTAGCAGAGGAAGTTGATTGGATTTAGAAGGAAATTTATATAGATGATGATTTCAATGAGTTAGATATTGATTTAGATGAAGGTTAATTCATTTGATAATGATTATTTAAACAATACGAGGGTCGTCCGAAAAATTACTTTGCCGCAAACCATAAAAAAAAGCCTTATTACCTGAAAAGACCTATTGCTAAAGATACAGCTATATTTCTGCTACTTCTCTGCATAAGAAATATCGGAACTGTACAATTGTCATAGCGTCGGTTACCTATTTCCATTAGAGTGTCGTAGAAGTCTGTCGCCTGGGAAGGAAGGCAGCCCGTTACAGTTGTCTGCAACATTTCACCTGTGGGAAACCGTGATCAGAAAAGAACGTCTTCAGGTGCAATAACACGTGGAAATACGTGACAGCAAGATCGGAGCCATAGGATGGATGGTCAGACATCTCCCAGCGAAACGTCTGCAACATATATTTTGTGGAATTTCCCGTATGCGTCAGATGTTGTCGTAGGACACCACAACACCAGCGCTGAGCATCCCAAACCATTTGTTCTGAATGGCTCTTCAGATGATCTCTAGTAAAGCGCAATAAAGATCAGCTTTCACCGGAGCACCACTCGCCAATACGTCAATTAGCAGAATGCCTTTACAATCCCAGAATACAGTGTACATCAATTTCCGTGCATAGACTGACTGAAGATTGTCCGGTGCGTGGATCCCTGTGACGCCAATGAATCGTGAGTTGCTGGTTTCTGTGGTGAAGTGAGCGACCGACATCTCATCACCTATAACGATTCTGTTAAATTGCGTTCAATAAACTGATTTATGTATCTGCTGGTTCTAGTTCTTTGTGTTTAAATTTTGAGTATTCGAACTGGAACTCAAATGCAATCAATCATCTATATAGATTACATACCAATTCATATATTTGAATTAAATACATATTTATTTACCGGCCCGAAATTTCCTTAACACGCTGAGCGCAGCGCCGGTCTCTGGGGACCGACAGTGAACTTTCCGTGTGTCCGGCACTGGAATTTTCGTTTGCCTGGCGTCGTTCCACGGGACCGACAGTATAAGTTAAAAAATAAATATAGTCTCAATGAAATGTGATCAAATTTAGCTTTAATGAAATGTATTGAAACATTCTAAACAAAAATACGGCTTAGCTTTAAAGCTTAGCTCGCTGTTTAATAAATGACGAAAAATCACAAATGACATATTTTTGTAGGAAAAAAAAGTATACGTCACTTTGTCAATTGATTAAACTAGATCTAGATAGAATAATCCAGGAATGGGGGAGCCCTGGTGTGAACTGAAATAAAACTGCATAAACTTCGGGAACTAAGCAATAATTAAATTTAATAATAGTATTAAATGTGAAAAAACAAAATACAGAGCGATTTATCACATCACAACCATTTATCCGTACCATATGATGACAGATAAATTGAAACCAAGTTATCTAGATAAATATGAAAATATTAAAGAAGAACTTATCCGCCTGCACAATAGAGAATCCTACAATTACTTTGCTTTTCTATCTAAAGAAATATGTAATATTCCGATGATTACCATTCATAAAATAATCATTGATAGTTGGTAGGTCCAAAATATATGTCTGATAACCTTGAAAAAAGTTGTAATAAATGAGAAGATAGCTTACAGGTTTTGCACACAGCAGAAACTGAGACATTTATAATTTCAGTTTTAGATCAAGTTTTGCCCTTTCTTTTGGGTTTTCTATTTGTTCGCCGTATTTTTGGTAACAGGCATTGATTCGAAGAAAAATGCGTCTTAAAATAAAGGGATCAAATATATTTATTTTAGAAAAAATACTATCGAAATTTTATCTACCAGTTTCTTCTTAAGCAAATGTCTTATAAATTATTTAATTTTTTTCCCGCACAAAACGTAAATGTAACAGATAATATAGAAATATTTTAATTAACTGTTTTACCAATTTCAGGTAAAATGGTGGTTATTGAGAATATTATATGTAGTTATTAGAATCGTAGCTGTGTGTTTCAGTCTGCCGTTCGCCCCAAAATGTTTCTGCAGTAAACGCAGTTTCATTTTCTACACGTTTAATGCAAGTTAAAAGGGAATCCTTCAATTAACCTCCTCCCGACAAAGTGTCTCAAATCTTATTGGGTGGTCTGGAAAATTATGGTGTTCGCTGGAGCAAGATTTCTAGCTAGAGGCTTGAAGAAAATTTTACGCGTACTTGAAGAATGTGCTTTTTTAGCTGCATCTCATTAATTACACGGGAGAAATTATATGTAAATTGTATCCACTTCCATGTTTGCGAACTTCGCTTTTTTCAGGAATCACAGTGTTCACAGTAAAGTACAATTCAATACTTCCATTCTCACACATGTGTGTTTTAAGATCGTATTTCAGTTTGTGCTTATAAGTGTTGCAAATATCATTGTTGATTAACACAACGTATTACATCGGTGTCCAGGGGATCGGATTACACCTTACATATAGCTTTAAAGACAAAATTTTTAAGACTTTTTTAGATATGTAAGTATTTTTATTGAAATTATATGTGAATTTTCATATTTGTCATGTAATGTAACATGAAATGTTCAAAAGCGAAGGTGCTCTACCGGAAAAATAAGAATACAGGGCAATTCTATTTAACATTGAGTAAATGCTTTTCTCCCTAAATTGGTGAGACATCGCCAAGCTCACGATGGTTTTGGAAGTTAATTTTTGTCGTTAAATTTACAGCGAAATCGTCAATAGTCACCGAAATTGGCGACGATTTGGAGAGATTTTGGTCCCACCGCTGTATAGCTCTAATGGGACATTGTAAGTGAATAACTGTAATTGATCCTATATGCAACTGTAGACGTAAATTTAACCAAATATACCCTTCAGTAATTTCGAGAAATGGAATTTACCAGAGATTTCAAGGCCGCCGGATGAAAACTTTGTAAAACCGGAGAGAGCATTAGCTCTCCCTAATTGTTACTTCCTACCTGAGTTGTAGCTCAGTTATGAGTCGTAGTTTTAGTCGTAGTCTGAATTCGGAGTGTTGAGATATCCGACAGAATTTCGTCTTTTAGATCCGCTTTCCATTGCGCTATGCTTAATGTTCTTAGTAGTCTCAAGTGTAACTGCTCTTCTGGTTTGCGATATTAAATGAGACTTACCAGTATTTTTGTAAAAACTTCGAGAACACTAAGGTATTTTTTTTGGTAAAATAAATTTTATGAATCTATCATCTGTTCTATGTACGTAGCGTGTCTAATGAATATTTGTTTGAATATCTTGTATTTCCACCGCTATTTACTAAAAGGAAATAATCTTTTTAAATTTTCCTATTTAAGGTTACTACATGGATACTTTTTCGATGTGCAGTTTCGTGGTTTTGAAATTATTTACTATATTGTGGCTTTGATCGGTAAAAATTAACACGGATTGCTGTATATGAGAAAAGGAGTTGCTGGCAAGTAGTTTTCACTCCTTGTCGAGACCTCATCCCTTAGAATAGTGGACTTTGTGTGCTTTGCCTTGACAGAATAATCTAGTTTAACGTATAATAATTCATTAACTGAGTTTGGCGCAAAATGTAATGATTTATGGGTAGGAAATTGCGCACGGCACTCTGAAAACTGATTTTGACATAAAGACGAGACGCAATTTGTGCTTTTGCTTGGATGCAAACTGTCGTTTACTTGGACGTTATTCAACTTGATGTTTTAGTTGCGTATTCTGGTGTTCAGCGGGAATATATCCTGCTCTTACCAGAGTTTCAAAATTTCCTAGTAAAACGGTGACTAATGATATATTATTCGGTTAATTTTTAAAGATATTTCTAAAGTGTTTTAAACTAGGAGTAAAATGGCCTTCCAGTTAATAATAGTAGAAAAGGTCAAAAGATACCTCCCCACAATATGCTTGTATTTGATCGTAATTGCTGAAAATCTAGCTTTTCCAAAATGTTCAATAAAGAAACGGAGAGCACTCGCCTTGAGGTTTCTTTTCTGTTTTTAGTAAACAAATCCATGAAAGGTAAAATAGCTTTGCTAAAATCTCGGTATAATCAGAATTCACAACAAGGATCTAATTTTTTGAAACCATTTGATAAAGCAATTATAGTGACAAGCGCAATTACAGCGTTTTACAAAATATAGTATGCACTCAAAATTCTACGCTGCTACATCTCAAAAAAGCATTATTTTTAAAGTTACATGTAGGAGAACGCTCACGATATTCTCTTCTATTGATTATTATGATTTATAAATGAAGCTCAACAATTTTCAGCGTCACAGTTTCATTCGTTGCCTCTTTTCCATGGGGCGACCAAATCGTGATTTTTGAAGCATGACCTCGTACAACAGCACCTACATTACAATAGCAATACTTTACTAGTTTAGATAATAATATGATCGATGATGAAAAATATAAAAAATTGTCTACTACGTATCTAAATCCCTTTACATAAATTCCGGTATCGTACACTTAGTACACCAGTTAGTGTGATCCTGTCTGCCGTGAGTATCGCTGATTACTTGAACGCTGAATATCTATCGTAGTGTTTAATGCGTCTTAGGTTAAGTTTCCCTTTTTATTTTGCTTACATTCTTCTACACGCTTGGATAACTGAAAACTATACATCAGCGTAAGTTTTTAAAAACCACTGAATTCAATACTGTGCTACAACTTCTATTTCTTTAACATTAGGCAGATTAAAAATCAATTACAAGGATGAGCAAGAAGGAAACGAAAGGTACGTTACTAAATTTCGTGCAAAGAAAGGATTCTCCAAAACCAAGTACGTCGTCCGCCCCTTCCAATACAGATGAAGGTGAATATAGTCTACAATCTGCCAAAAGAAAGAAAAGAAAAAGCTTTGTAAAACACTACTATATCGCAGACTATTTGAAATATGCTTTTGTCCTTTGGCCACAATCAGAAGAATCCAGAACCTGAATGTGTTGTTTGTAGAGATGTTCTTTCCAACGAAAGCATTATTATGACGTCCGATTACTTCATTTGTTGCCAACTGAGGACGAGAAAAGGTTAACAAGTGGCGCTTCAGGCGTAATATTCATACATTTGGGGAGGAGTAGTTTGCGAAAATTCATTTGAACTTCTGCACGTGCAGGACAAGTTCTTTTGCATTTAAATAATCATTATTTAGCTAAATGACATCACGACCAATTACCTTATATAAATCTCAGGGCAAAATTTAGTCTTCTGTTTGTGCGTGCTCACAAAAACCTTTGAATTTCGAATTTTATTTCCACAATGGCTCATATAATAGCAAACAAAATATAAGGTTTAAAATTTAAATTAAATTACTTTAAATAAGTGTCAGGGGAAAATTCATTGTGTGTATGTATGTGTGTTCTCGCAAATGTCTGCATATTAAATCGTAGTTCCAAATCATTTCTCATATAAGCAAAGAGAAAGTTAATTAATTAGAGATATTCTGCCCTTAGTAGATAGATAGCGCAAAAATGCTTCAGTTAGGTTTTGTAACTCAACATGTTAAGACGCATATCTTGAAGCCTCGAAAGGGCAAAAGCCTTGTAACGCCAGTCTTGAATATATATCATCAGTATGTCCTATAATGTTGTGTATTGTGCTTATCATCGTAATAAATGTTGCATGTTAACATTATTAATTAAACTTCTTGGAAACAATCAACCCCATGTAACCCCAGACCTCTGGGAAACTTTGAGGTACATCATGACCATTCATTGTCTGGAGGAACAACAGTGAGGACCTTGCCGGATAGAATTTGGTCGGTAATGTTCTGAATTATTTATTTCTTGATATCGAACTCTGAAACAAAACATGACGGATGATCTAGGAAAAACGAAAAAGAAACTTGCTATTCCGCGTCGTGAAGTTAGTATACTTTTAAATAAACTTGAGAAACTATTATCGGCAAAATTAAACAAAGAGCATATAGGAGTTTTATATTCATCACATGAGTTTTTAATCGCATACCATGAGAAATTTAAACCTGGACTCAAAGATCGATATTCTAATAACTGATGAAAAGAATATGATAACGAACTACTTGCATGTGATGAGTATGATGAAAAACTAATAAAGTGTAAAGCTAAGATTACTGGTAAAATACAGAAACGTAAATGGTGAATTAGATGACAGAAGTGTACTTGCAGCTAGTAATGATATTAGTAGTAATCTGAACGATAACAATGTTGTTGAAAGTAGTGCTTCAGTAAAGTTAACTAAATTGAACATAGAAAAATTCTCTGGTGTTCCCAGTAAACGGCTGGAATTTTTTAATTCATATGATAATGCAATTTACTCTAACCCTGGTCTATTCAAAATAGACAAATTTACATATCTGAGAATTTTATTATCTGGTTCTGCGTATAAATGTGTAGCGGGTTACAAGTTTATCTGAACAAAATCTTGATATACGTATTAAAAGTTTAGAAGAGAGGTGTTCAAATGCTCTTGCGATTGGAACTTAAAAAGCTCTTCAAATGTTTTTCAGTTAACCATACTCTATAATCAGTTACAAATTTGTGTTAGAAATTTGAGTAGTATGGATGTTACTAGTTGTTCATACGGCCAGTTATTGAACCCAATATTTCTTAAATTTTTACCTGAAGATTTAGATCTCCCGTTTCATAGGAAAGTATCATCTAACAAAAATATTGAAAGGAGAGAATTTATAGAGTTCATTAAAATACAAACTAAATGCAAAAAGTCACTATGTTGATTCATACCTCAAAAGGTAATAAATATATAAGGGCTAATCCAAAACAAGGGTTCAAAAATTATTAAAAATATCATCAAATTCTACATTTAATAATTCTGTTAAGAGAATTTGTATTTTTCATAATATTTATAATGAACATGATTCTCTTCAATGTATGAAGTACACTGACGAACAGAATGTAAGTTATTTAAAAACATCCAATTTGTATTACCCCCGCTTTAAGAAACAAAGGATAGTTTACTGTAGAACGTTCACAGAAGCTTGTAAAATTTGTAAGAAATCAACCCGTAATAAACTGTATTATTTATCTAAAATCAACCCGGAAGTTGATAATTCTAAAACTGAAACGAGTGCGAATGAAAACAAAACTATAGTCTCTACTTAGCAACTGAATGAAAAATCCGTATTATTGCAAACATGTTCGGTCATCGCTCAATGTAAACAAAAGAAAACGATTTGTCGAATGTTAATTGATTCAGGTTTAGAGTGAAGCTATTGTTTAAAAAAATTAGCAAAAAATTATATTTGGCTTTAAAAATAATAGAAAAATTGACAATTTGAAGACAATTAAGAAGAAAAGGAATTTTCCGTTAATTTCATAACTCTCAAATATAGAACTTATCCGTCAAAAAGCATATTTATTGAGGTTTACATAACGGATAAAATATCACATGATTCAACGTCAAATGTTTCCTTTCGTTTTAGAAATTATGAGAAAGCACAGATGGCAGCTAGCAGACGATCCCAGTGAAACAGAAATAAGCATTTCAAACGGAATGAATTATTTCTGATCTATACAAACAGGCCTAAAAAGAAAAATATCGGATGAATTATTCCTAATTCCGACTTTGCTTGAAGAAGCGATTTATGGACAAAATTCTTCATCATATTAACACATTTCAAATATTAATACATGTTATACTTTACTTAGAGAAATAGATACTGATTCAACAATTATGTTCTACATTCAATCGATTTGGTGTTTTCTAGAGGAAATTTACATAAGAGACAGAGACTCCTCATCGCGGTATGATTTAGAGGTTATTGAACTGTTTTAAAAGAACTTATGTTGCGAGAATGGAAAATACACTGTTAAGTTATTATTTAACGAAAGAAAATTGGAATTAATAATAATTCCCTAATTGCTGAGCAGAGGTTTTTAAAGCTAGAAAACAAACTGAAACATAATGAACGCTTATTTACATAATAAAAGAAATTAATTAATGAACAATGAGACAGGAATAACTGAAAAAGGTACTAATGCTGTTAATTGCGAACTTGAGAGGGACAACTATATTACAACTCATAGTCCCGTCATTCGCTCTCAGGAGGTAAATACTACGGTGCGTATCGACTATGACTGTTCGATAAAGAGAAGGGTGCAAAATCTCTAAACGAGTGTCTAATCCAAAGACCCAGCTTGTATAGAAATTTATTAGACATCATTCTAAAATTCCGGTTAAGCAAGTTAGCTTTTGGGGCAGATATAAAAGGTGCGCTTCATTCTATTTTGCTTGATGAAGTTTCGAAAAATAATTTAAAATTTATTTGGTTGCTTTTACGCTTGCTGCAACTATTAAATATCATGTAAAGAAATATAGGCATTTTAGCTGTCGACCACTGCGGTGAATATTCTGAGAGATGCAAACATGCATCTTCGTAAAAGGAAAAGCAATTCCGGAATTTTAAGAGAACTATGGTGAAAGAACTGAATCGATATCGAATAATATATTTTAAGTAAAGACTCGTCAAACGTTTTAGGCTTGAAGAGATCAAGTACAGATCTACGATCTAGGAATTGCAGATCAAGACAATTCAAATTTAGATGTACTACAATTAAGGGAATCGCTAAATGAACAAACAATAGCGAAACAAACTAGTTTTGAAAAGTGTAGCTCTAATTTATGATCCAATTGGACTAATTCCTGAATATGTAATTAGAGCTAAGTTTATAATTCAAGAATTATGAGAATTCGGTCGTGATTACATTTCCAAGTATTTGATGAGTTCAGGAGGATCTTTTTGACATTGTATTCTGAAATCGACGATCTTGTTAACATTAATATTCCTAAAAGATATTTCTTGTGAGGTTCAGTAATTAATGCAGAAGATATGATCTTAATTATTTTCGCCGATGTTAGTATCTAAGCATACGGTGGTATAGCGTATCTGCAAAATTCCTCTATTTTGGCGACATACTATGGACTAACTAAAAGCAGAGCAGCTCCGCTAAAGGAGCTTACAACGTCTGGCTTGGACCTGATGGCAGTTACTATTGCTGAAAGAATAGCTGACTGTCTGAAAACACTCAATGAATGCAATATTAATCTCCTTAGTGACTCTCAGATAGTGCTTCACTGTGTAAAGGGCTCTGCCAATAACTGGAAATTTTTCGTAGTAAATCCTGTTCAAGAGATACAGAGTTTAATCGCTCGATCTAAATTGCAATTTTGCAAAGGAACTGAAAATCCTGCTGATGTCGTATCATGAGGGGAAAAGTTCATAGATCTTATAGAAAATGAATTTTGGTTCTACGGTCCACCAAGGCAAGCAATTTCATTTTTAAAATTATACAAAATTCCGAATTTAGACAAGAAATTATACTTTTGAAGAAGGGAAGAAATTGAATATCAGCAGTAAACTCCTGAAGCTAAACACTTTTCTTGATATAAAAGAAATCCTCAGGGTCGGGGGGTAGACTCAGCAAGTCGAATCCTTCGAAAAACAGAAAGTATCCAATCATTCTTCCCAACAAACATCAGGTACTGAATTGATCGGCAGACACGTTCACGAATTCAACCTGTATAAAAGAGCTGCATTAGCATTATTAGCTCTGCGACAAAAATATTGGATTGTTACCAGCAAAGCAATTACAAGAAAATAATCTGTAAATGTATAATGTGTTTTAAAATTTGAATACTGTAAAAATAACGGGCAACGTGCCAGCATCTCGTGTAGTGCCGTATAGAGCATTTCCTGAGTAAGAAGAGAAAGAGAAGAGGTAGAAAGACATATAAATGCTACGTTTGCCTTTACATGTGCTTAACGAGAAAAGCTATACATCTAACAATAGAGACATTTATAGCATCTCTCAAAATATGTGCATCACGCAGACGAAAAATCCAGAAAATATTTTCAGATACTTTGTTGGCGATGACGGTGAAATGAAAAGATACCTGACGAAACTTCCTTCTTAGGAGCCATTTCAAAACTACCTGACTGATGAAAATATTCACTGGTCCTTCAACCCTCCTGCAGCGCCTCACTTTGCCGGCATTTGTGAGGCTGCTGTGAAGCAAATGAAGATTCACTTAAAGAAGACTATTGGAACACGGATATTAACTCACGAAACGTTTCACACCCTAGTTACTCACATCGAGACGTGTTTGAATTCCAGGACAGTAGTTCCAATCTCCCGTACTAGTTCATTGAATTTAAACTTCAATGACTTAGTTATAATAAAGTACGACAATTTGCCTCCATTAAGATGGCCTCGTGGACGAATTATTGAACTATATCCGGGTGTCAGTGGAAAAGTAGCCAATCAAGTAACAATTTAATACCTTTTTTTCATTGAACTATGTTATCGGATTATTATTCGTGGTTTATGTCTCAACATTTAATTATTCTGTGTTCACGGTTACATGTGTATAAACTGAGAGTAGTTGGACTTAATAAAAAAAGTATTAAAAATGAAACTTCTCGTTCAGCTTTGTCGCCATTTGATTAACGGCCAATAAGACATGAAAATCCTTTCATATAGTTGCCTTTTCTTTGCTGAGTAAAGTTAATTCTTTTCCTCTAACGACTTTTGGTACTAATTTCTGCTGTTAAACAAAATTGGAACTGGATTTCTTTTAAAATATTTCTTTTCTTAAACATAAAATAGATCGGGTATGTCAAAATATTTAAAAAGTGTCAGAGTAGATGAAGATGTTCTGCATAAAAGTTTAATTAAACTCTTAGGAGCAGGCGCGGACTAATGGTCGTAGTCCATTAGATCTAACTGAGATAAGCCTTTCATATATCTAAAAATTGAACGCTATGTCTCAGAGTCACATTGTATAACGAAAGATATTCGAGTTTTTAAAAATAGCTGTCATAATAGATCGTCATTCATAATTAAATGTCTTCGACAATTGAAGGTCTAAGGTTTTTACCAATTCCTTGCACTGTTACGTTTGATATGCTAATTGTGGGTTATCCACCACTCTTTTAATACTAGCCAAAAATTGGCTTTTCGAGAAAGCTTTCAAAAATGATAATCCTGGTATTATACTAGATGACACTTACTTAATTTTTTATTAATGTTTTATGCTCCCATAAAAACCGGTGCGAATTCAACCGTCCAAATTTAAAAAGCTTTAGATGAAGTTTAATAAATAAAAGAAAAAGGAGGAAATATTTTAATATTAATGGTAATTAGTTGCAGGTAACTCGAAATAAGGATAAACTCGAAATTTCACAATTGAAGAACAAAATTAAAAATTGGCAATCTAGAAATTTCTCTTTTAATACATTTGGCATCAAATACATTTTGCAAACAGTTTAAATTTAACATTTTGCGCTAATCTGAATTCGCAGGAGTATTACATGAGAAAGGTCAGCACTGATATGACCTAATCATGGGTAGCTCAATTCCCTCTAGAAAAGATGAAAGGTTAAATCGCAGCACAGTAGAAGTCATATATTGAAGATCCTGGACGGTTGAAATTGCGATAATAGCATTCTTTTATCTATAATGTTTAGTGCTTAAATGAATAATAATTTTAATTTAGGCTTCGAACGATTCGAATGGCCAAAAAAACGCTTGAAGTTTTCCCAAGATCCGAGCATTCCATTCACCTGTTACAATTACCTAAACGTTCGCTTTATCGACCACACTTATAACATGTTTACTTATAGAATGTTATGGATCGTTATAAACATTATCCCCTGCGACTATATAAGCCTAATATCTTACCATTTTTCGTCAAACATACAGATATTTTGCGTCAAATATACAGATCGCATACAAATATTTGTGAGCTTAAATTTATTCCACACCTCAAACAGAAGTTTGAAAACTAATATTTCTAAATGTATAGAAAGTAAGATGACAGAAGTCATTCAAGTATCACTCTTTTGTTAAACTAATAAAAGTAGTATTTACCGTATAATATTCAACAAATCCTTTCATATTATTTTAGTTATTGCAGCTACACATGTGTGTTTAAAAGTTTTCGAACTGATGCCTATGTGGACCGAGTTGCTTCTGTTAATAGCGGTTTAGCTTTGGAAGCATTAGGAACAATACTCATCGTTTTCCAGTATTCGTTTGGAGTCTTCTTTCTATATAGAAGTAGAGATTCACAGTTTTTTTCCTTTTTGACAGGTAATGTTGCTGATTTTGCTCTTAGAATGTTTAATGCTATTTGACGTCGGTTTTACACAGCTTTTATTAATTATCGAAGACGAATAATTCTCCTCCGAAAGCGTCAAAAAAGTATTGTTTTAATTCACAATTTGTATACGTACGCATTTTGAAAGAGAATAAATTTAAAAGTAGAAGACGATATTTCTTATCTGAAGTAATAAGCAAATACAAAAATCTTTTATTTATAAATATTTTGCTTTTTGACAATCTCTATCAACAGTTATAGCCGGTTTCCGCTAAAAACAAACGCAAGATTTAGGAACCAGGCAATAAATTTAATTTCCGATCATTTAAACAAAAGTGTACTGTTACTTATTTTGGACAATGTGAGGCGAACGGCCTGTACAGATGCGAAGATTACTTTGAGGTAGACGGCATTCTCTCTAAATTGTTGATATATAGTCAAGATAGCCTATTGTTTGCGTGACTAAATTTTGCAGAGATGCTTGGCGAAAATTAGCACGACATTTTCTCCCGCTCTCTGGAGAAATTCACTGGCCACACGGGCCACAATGATTAACTGTAACAGTATTCAGCCGTTATACGTAACTGTAACAGTAGATGATTCCCGACAATTTCAGAACTGAAAAAAACTGTAAATGTATCGCCGGGTGAGAGAAAACTAGTATATAAATTGAGATAGCATCAGTTCTCAGTTTGAGTCCAGACAATTTAGCGCAGAGCTGAATTAGGAGTATTGGTAGTTCTCGGTGCGAGCTTTGCTTTTACTTGGGCTTTGCGGAGTGGTGTGTGACACATTCTTAGTAGTGTCAAGTAGACAATACTGCGGATTGTGCTCTGCGGACTGAGAAGAGCTTCATGAGTGCTTTTGTGAAAGGTTCGAGAATTGTTTTCTTTTCTTTTGTTACGTGAAAGCAAGTTTTATCAAGCTACCATCGGATCTCGGTATTCTGAATCCGTTACGAACTCCTACATTCGAAACAGCTTTTGGTATCAGATGTGCGATTGAATGACAAGGTAAAGAGTGGTGGGAACAACTTAAGACAACTATGGTCAGTCTTTGTAGTTCAAGGGAAAACAGAAATTACTGCCACAATGGAAAATAAATTCGAAGCTATGGAAGGCAGAACAGACATGGTAGAAAATAGAATTCGAGACAATAAACTAAGAGTTCCTTCTTTCCAATTACAAGCCTTGAGAAAGCGTTTCTGCTGTCAAAAAATAAATCTGACAAACAGTTTCTGCTGTTAAACAACAAACGGAAAAATTGAGTTTATGCTGTTGTTACAAATCGATTAAAGAGTTTCTACTCGCGCCGGCAATGAAGTTGACAGATTAAAAATATCCAAAGTTGAAGCAGGAAACGATTTTGAGGCTTTTAAATGCCTAGCTATGTTTTCTTGTGCTTTTCCACACCTATCCACACATGATGTGAAAACCTCTTGTTAAGCACAAGTAACTCAGTCCTTCGTAGTTAAGAACGCAAGTGGGTGGGATTCTGAAGCTAAGCCCTGCCATATAATTGCTTGTCGGAGAACACGCGCAACGGATATCCTTCAAAGTCTTCCCGAAAATAAAAAGCTACACTTCCAAATTCAGTCCCGCGCGATGGAGCAGCGCTTTAACAAAAAGTGTTTAAGAGACTGTAACAGGCTTCAGTAAAATAGTACCAGTATGGAAAGCTTCCAATCTTCCACGATATGAAAAATTGCCTCATCTCTCATCTTGCCCAACGGAAACAAGGGAAATCAATTCTATGGTGTACTTCCTCGTTGGCATCTGGGATCCTCAGACATAGAACGCCTTGATGGCAAATGTGAAGCATCTAAAATTCTTCTTTTATATCCCATGAAATTCGAGGCAGTCATAGTGCATATAAATTTGTAACTTCGTGACTTTATTTGTTGATTTAGCATTTCATTTAGTGTATGTATTCATTCAAACTATTGTTACAGTTCTGAAAGCAGTTAAATGTAAGCATACTTTACAATTTTAATACATTTTAGAATTTTTTTATAGCACTGCTGACTAGTTTTGAAGAAATTAAAGCCTTTTATTTTAAGATATTAAAAGTAGTAGCTATGCCGCAGTTACTTACAACTAATAACGTATGATTTTTCGTCACACGCGCATTCCAAAATGAAAAAGAAAACGTATCTTCAGTGGATAAGTTGTGTGATCGCCAGAGCGTCATCTAACATTCTACTTCTTCAGGTAATATCTTTCCAAACCTGCGCTATAGCTTGATAGTTACCAGTAGTTTAGGCATTCACGCTATGCCTCGAATATTGCAAAATTAAAACGTGTTACCCGCAGAAAAAATACTGAAGTGAAGGCACTTTACGTACCAATTTATTCAAATGAAATTTCCAAAACAGAACAAATATAAGGTTGAAAGGGAGAAGCGAAAAATTACCCTTGTTCTGCACAAACCTTTCGAAATTGCCAACTCGGCTAGCTCTCGCATCTTGCCTCCTGGAGTTGCAATCCTCTCAAAAGACACTATGTAAAAAAGGGACGTTTAGTATGGCGGAAACCGAAAATAAATTCAAAAAAGGAGTTGAAAAAAATTTTAAATCTGATAAACGTAACATAAAATTAAAATATATTCACTCACTTTCATTTAAAAAAAGGCAGTCCCCAAAAATCCCATCATTTATTTTTTCAATTAAGATGAGTATGCTCCAGGCACATCAAAGTCATCATCATCATCAGCAGATGCATTAAAAAATTCTTCTTCGGGATTTGTATCGCGTAAAGTGGCGGAGTAAATATTTGCAATGTCAGCAAGAAAACTTTAAATAAATCGTTCTCAATCAAGTGGTACTGTCCTTTCCTCCACATAAATTCATATAGATATTCATATAGACATATATATATATTCGATTAGTAAAATTTCGAAGAAATTCTTCGATCATACACCCCCAGTGCTAATAGTATGCGCACATGCAAAACACGTACGAAATATTTCGTCTTTCAGACATTTATACGCAGTCCGAAAGTAGGGAATGATTGTGGTCCCTGGCAACACCCATTCAGTGATTGCATCAAGCAAGCAGTCACTCAATCGATTTTGAACCACTCTAAAGAAATCTGTGCGTATCTCTTACAATTCTTCCAAACATCCATCTTCCTTTCATGAGGCCCGAAAGCGACCGAGCTCTAAAATCGTTAAACACTGGCAATTCCGACCTGGTTTTGAATACAATCGAAAGGCCTGGCTCCATGGGCGTGTTCGGGAGTTTTCCCATGTGCAGTGTGTATACGAGCCAGTTTCTTTTAGAAAGTCTTCCACGAAAGCATTCCTCCTTAAGAGTGAGTGCTCCTAGTACTCCTTGCCATATTAAACTAAAACGAAACCTTTTCACTGGCCTGCCTCTTCTATACTCCCCAAATCTACGTTTATCTTGATTCAGAAGTCAAACAAGAAAAATCAGCGTTAATTCACAAAATTTTCACAGGACTAGTTTCGATGGTTTTACCGAACCATCATCTTCAGCTGCAAAAACCATCGAAACTAGTCCTGTGAAAATTTTGTGAATTAACGCTGATTTTTGTTGTTTGACTTCTGAATCAGTATTTATTCGGCGTGTTATTGTGTCTTAATTACGTTTATCTTCTTCAATTATCTTAAGGACTCACCCAGTTCTTGCAAATATCTCTCATCATAGCCGAAATGTATCTTTCCCTGCTGAAATGTGTTATGTGACAAAAATCGTCACGGTACCTATAATGTTATAGAGAAAATCACGGTACCAAAATTGTTTCCTACTCTGTTGACATAACACTTAAAATTTTCTAACAGTAATATACTAATATCAATAAGCCCTGTACATTTGCGTTGTGTTTTCGGATTAACCCTGAAATCAACTTGAGAATGAGACGGGTGAAAATCATGAGCACACACACAAAAATTTAACCCTTGAATGATCTAGAAAAACTTATTTATTTAACTATTAATGCCAATTATAAATATATATATATCCATTAGTTGAAAAAAAAATTATCAAAATATATTCAACAAAATTTGAACTATTGTTTTACACATTTTACATCCTTGTAATTACTATTAAATTTAATATTGAAAATCTGGTAAAACATACCAAAATAAACTATAAATTTAAGAACACTACCCTCCCCGGGGAGAAAATAATAAAAAAAAATTAACAAGCTACACTTTCTACTTCACACAGAATTCATCTATACAACAAAAATTATTGCTTAATATTGCACTCAATATAATCATTTAAATACTATTATTGCACATAATAATTTTTATTATTCATTTTTTTTCCTTAGATTAATTAAATATGGTTTTAACCGGATAAAGATAAGTAATGACACATTTACTATTCTACAAACAAGTTCGTCCTGAGAAACAAGAATGCTCTAATACAAGCACTATTTCAAATCATCCTCACCAATGAGTAATTCAAAAAAAAAAAAAAAAAAAAAACATTCAAGTAAATAATTTCCTGAAGAACTTAATTTTCTTAACCATTAAGTTAAGTTACAATAATTTTAATAAGGTTATAAATCTTTATTCCATTTAATGCTTTTACTTGATTGATACACCAAAGAAAAATGATTTCTATAGAGTTAGGATAAAGTTATCAACTACAAAAAAATTCAGGGTTCAACAAATTAACAAATTAAGTTAATTCAATCATTTTAACTGCAGAAATCTATAATATTTAACTAACCAAGAATTAACCAAAAAGAAACAGGAACTTATCTGTTAAGGAGCATCAAACAAAAGAAATCCATCGAAGCTCATGAGGAATGCTGGCAGCCTGTTGAATAAAATAAAAAAAAAAAATGTTCGTCGAACAGTTTGGATTCAATTACTGTAGCCTAGAAGTTCTAGTAGATTTTAGGATGAACAATTGAGGTTCCAATACGGCAAGATAAGTGAAATACAGTGCTGGCGGCCTGTTGAATGGAAAAAAAATGTTCGTAGAACAGTATGGATTCATTACGGTAGCCTTGAAGTTCTAGTAGATTTTAGGATGAACAATTGAGGTTCCAATACGGCAAGATAAGTGAAATACAGTGCTGGCGGCCTGTTGAATGGAAAAAAAAATGTTCGTAGAACAGTATGGATTCATTACGGTAGCCTTGAAGTTCTAGTAGATTTTAGGATGAGCGAATGAGGTTCCAAAAGCAACGGTTTTAAATTATTCATTATGGTAGCCTTGAAGTTCTAGTAGAATTTAGGATGAGCAAATGAGGTTCCAAAAACAACGGTTTTAAATTAACGCTCTGGTCTCGAGTGAAGCGACGAATCAATGGTGCGCATCATTTTTCTAGAAATTTACTTCTGTATATTTTCCTTGAGATACACAAACACACACAACAAAAACTGATGAAAGAATTTCGATTTGTTTTTTTTTTTTTTTTTTTTTTTTTTGAAGACATAGATGCCCATACCTACGGCCCGCTCTCACAGCGCTTAGCCAAGAGGCCCGTAGGCCTATCGGGGAGAAGCTCCATTTTCTTCGTCGGAGTCAGCTGTCGCCTCCGGCCAATTCAAAGGGCAACAGAAGTAAAGTGCAAAAAGTGTCAAAAAGTGAGCTCGTCCCCTAAAACAACCCGTTAAAAGGGAGAGCGCCGGACTGCCAAGATGGCGCAACCCATTTTTCGCCGAAAGTTGAAATAGTTGCAACCACAGCATACCCTCATGTTATCAAACTCGCCAAAACCACTATTTTGAAACCTCAACGGAAAATCCAAGTCGCCAAACCCTCGCTAAACAACTGCAACCTGCGATCGGGGGAGATTAGGAATTTCAACAACCCTGCAAGGGTCCCAACGAAAGAACGCTGAAAACTCTCAAAAAGTGACTTTTTCAACCGGAAAGAAGGCATTTCATCTCCCTTTAACTAAATCACAAGCGAAACGAAGAAAATCTACTAATTAAAGCTCATAACTGAAATGCAATTAAAGTTAGAAAAATGAAAGTTATGCCAAATTAAAGAGCTAATTTTTCTGCAACTAATGATATTAAATACTAAGAAATCAAATTAATTTTTGACATGAAAAACTGAGTTTATTACGCAGAAACAAAAATACTTATCCATTGTTTGCGTGTACAAGATTGAAGACGCAGTTCGCGTAAACTCGGAAAGCCAAAATATATTACACTAGAATTAATAGGCCCAAAAAGAATATAACCAAACTTCTGTAGCTCAAATTTTGAATAATTACAACTTAAATTTTGATTTTTATGAATCACTTAATTAAATTAAATTCGCTACACAACAAATGTATCTTTCCCTGCAGAAATTATACCAGTCGACTATTGTGTGATTAAAAAAATTCAGATCTTCGATTTCATATTTCTGGGGGAACTTGCAAAACATTTTCGCATCACTAATAAAGCTGCATATATATTCATCGCACTCAAACACAACCAAGTAATTTTTATTTCTCTCCTACACACATCAATGCCTTCCCTCTTTCACACTATACTGATTACTACAAAACAATTCAAAGCCCTCATTTATTGACTTCTTACACTTCTTTTCACTCAATTTTTGTACTTTTCCCACATTTCAGACTTGCATGCGACTAACCGAAGAAACCCTTTTTCATACGGCATTCTAACGCAATTTTCTCTACTAAATTAAGCAAAAAACGTATTTCAGAAATCTCAGCATACTTCAACAAGCATTGATGCACATTTTTTAACAAAACTAATGTTATTGGAGCTATAGTATCTACAAACATTTTTGTAAAGAAAAATAAATTTACCTGAAAATACGTTATCCACACTCTTTAGCACGGCCCAAGAACGAAGAGTAACGGATTTTCAAATCATTGTTTGAAATAACTGCTTCTGTCTCATCTACTTCCATCTAGACCAATCAAGACTTCTTATTCTAAAATACATGCTGAAATCTAAAATACTTGCTAAATCTAAAATACATTTGCGGAAATACTCCGAAGTGCACTGTCCACCCAGAGCTACGAAATCGCTTGGATACTAGGAATGGCGCACCTACGAATCTGGAGAAAAGCGCTAAATATGCACCAAAAATTGTGCTGTTATGTTTTGAAAAAACAAAATTTTGAAAAGAGTGACTTCGTCAGCACTACGATTATCGGGATGAGACGTGCAAAACAATTTTAATTGCACAAAACCCTTTCTTCCAGCAGTTCAACTATTCCAAATCCAATTTTTATTTCCGACTGGGTAGATCTGGTACTTACTAACTTGCTAGCGAACGGCTTTAATTTAGTTTGGAGATCTAAATCCTTTGTGTCTGGTATTAAGGACAGCAAGTTACCTTGAAAATCAAAAGCTCGGAAACGACATCTCGATCAGCCGATCCGGAGTAGAATGCTGTATCCTTGCACACCTGGGTCCCAAGCATTTAAGCAATTCGTTTTATAGCTAAGTAATTTATTTGTAAATGAATTACAGGTACAGAGCGGAAACTGGAAAGAAAAATACTCGAGGAAATAGGTTAATTGCCACTGCCAATAAATAATAGGCAGATTTCAAAATTTTAGATAGTGAAGTGAGAAGATTAATTTTGCGAATGAATAATACATAATGGCGATATGCATTAAAATGTAATAAAACACACTTTAGCTAAAAATGTTTTCTTTCATTACTTTTATTACTACGAGTCTATCTTCTCTTTTATTTTAAAAACACTTGCTATCTCCCCAGCAAAAAACAGTTCTCTCTATATAAGATTTCTATAACCACCATTTTTGAATAAATCAATTAACAATTATTCCCACATTCCGTTTCCGCAGTGGTTTCGTAAAACAATAGCCCACCAGCGGCCGAGCGGTAAAGTTGCTGAACACTGGTAGTTTGGTCCGAGGTTCGAATCCCGCGAACGGGCTGGCTGCATGGGTGTTTTCGTGGTTTTCCCCGTGTGTAACGTGTATACGAGCCAGTTTCCCTTAGAAAGTCCTCCACGAAGGCATTCCTCCCCTTAGGCAGATAGCCCTAGTGTGCTTTGCCATAATTAAATACACCACCATCCACACCGTTAAACAATAACCGTTATTTGAAACTCACCATCAGTTAAAATGTCACGTAAAACGCAATCGCGAATCGTTGATTATGTTATTTATTTCACTCGAAAAGGACATGGAACAGTCTTGTTTCGGCAGTATTTAGTGTTATGAAAATCTTAGTGCAGCGAAAATTACAACAGCTACCTTGCTACAGGTAATGAATCTCTCGTCGAGCGCATGTTGATGAAAATTGGTCGGTATTTTGTGCCGTTAAGTAAGGGCAAACCCAATCATATAGCCAGCTCATTGTTCTCTAAAGCCTAACCAAGGCCGAACTATCAGTATTCAGCCTTTTTATCTCAGCCTCCAAAACAATATAAAATCCACAGAGCAATATAAAATAGTGTGTGACAACCAATATCTGCCTGTCTCACACTATTTTATATTGCTCTGTGGCTCTTTACGATACTTTATTCTTCTTTTATTTACCGGCTCACCCTCTAAGGGTGAGCCACATTCTAAATGTGGCTGAGATAACAGTAGCTTGTCTTCATATTTTGCTTTTATATTTAGGGTTTATCTATGTTAGCTATTCAAAGAATCGTTTCTGTTGTACACTTGCTAAAGTGAACTAATCTGTCCACAACGAATCCCGAAATTTGAATTTCAGTTTTATTTATTTACTTCATGTTCTGCATGAAGTTCCGGAAATATTGATTTAACAAACCTAGCAATTTATATGAAATGTGTTTCCTCCGTAGAACGCCTAATGTTCCAACTAAAATTCTCTAAAGGGATAAACTGAAGTTTGCTTTTCCCGCTGCGGGGGGAATATATAGTTAGAACACGCAGAACCGAGGATGAGCTAACATGTATAGATCCGGCGCTGTGCCGCGTATGATATTTCGTATTTTGTTTCAATCATGTTGTTATTGTTTTCAATAAATATCCAAAAGACCACCACTGTGAATTAAATGACTCAACACTTCGAAACGAAGATATCACAGAATTGTGAGTGAATGCCGAACGTGATTACTGCGAATCTTCTGATGGAATATGAACCTTTCTTTGTTTTGGAAGTTTCTGACTCGCGACCATGGAATTGAGGTATCTCCCTTTAGATTCAGTTCTTGAAGTGTTATGATTTTGTATGTGATAGGAAGTTTTGAATTTATAGTGGTAATTTGATTATTTAGTTGTTGTAAATTGATTTGAAATTTAGTTTTGAAAACAGAAGTAGTTTGTGTAAACATGGTGAAATGAGTTGAATGGTTAAGGCAAAAACGAAACTGCATTAGGCAGCTTTTGTGTAATCTTTTGGCAAAAATTAAAGACGCAATAAATAAACCTTTAAGTGAAATTAAAGTGGTAAAGAACAAAAACTTGATGATCTTTATGATCATGTAGTAAGAAACCAGTTGATTGAAAAGATAAAGAATCTTAAGGGTTTAGATAGTGAAATAGAAACGATAATTGGTATAGATGAGTTAGAAAACGAAATTGCTGAGAGTGAAGAATATCAGGAACGCGGTATTCAATGGAAAACGAAACTAGATAGGCATATAGAAAGTGCTTTTAACGGGGCTTCGCAAAATGAAATTGGGGTTAATGAAAACGTTGGGTTGGAACAACGCGTAGTAAGAAACGAAAGTAGTGTAGTTAAGCTTCCGAAATTAAGTATTGAAAAGTTTTATGGTGATTGTCGCTCTTGGTTGGATTTCTGGAATTCCTACGAAGTAGCTATTCATAATAACAATTCCTTAAGTAAGGTTGAGAAGTTTTCGTATCTGAAAACATTTTTGGGAGGTACTGCCTTATCATCAGTTTCGGGATTTTCGTTAAAAAACGAAAATTATGATTCCTCAATTAAGTTGTTAAAAGAAAGATTCGGAAGGCTAGATTTGATTATAAGCTCGCACATGAGTAAACTTTTGCTGATTGATTCCGTTAAGACATGCGCGAAAGTTCCACATTGCGACGAATGTATGATACGATTGATATTCAAATTCGATCATTAAAGTCTTTAGGTGTTGCAGCAGGAACTTACACTGGTGTGAAAAAATTAAGGACGAAGTCGAAAAATTAGCACATCAGCTGAACGAAGAGGCAGAGCGGACAGAAAGACCAATCAGGAGATTAAGTAAGGTGATGTACGGTAGCAAATGCGCAGATATGCAGGTAGACGTAATGGGGGAGTGCCTGAGTAATATAAAGCATGTTGTCGGTGTAAGATCAGTATTTCTGGCAAAGAGATTGCACGCCGTATAGCAGTTAAAATCACACCGAGTTGCTGCCTCAGCGAGAAATGGCGAATAATCAATCTGTTAGACGACATCTGGATGCTTTTACCCGAGGTCGAATCATTGGGAAGTTGGAGGAAGGCCGCAGTGTGACAAGTGTGGCTGCAGAGTTCGAAATTTCTCACAGCATCGTTTCACGACTTTGGAGACAATTTCAATCTACAGGAACAGCTGTCCGGGGGTTTAGTAGTGGTCGTCCACGAGGAACCACACCCGCAGATGATCGGTATATTGCCTTACACGCCAGAAGAAACAGGCGTCAGACAGCGGGAGAAATCGCTAGACACACGACACAGGCGACTGGACGATCGATATCGCGTCTTCCCGTGGCCAGAAGACTGCACGGTGGTGGTCTGTTTGCACGACGCCCTGTACGGTGTGTCCCTCTAACGCCTGCCCATCGGAGAAGGCGTACTCTGTCGTGCCGGGAACACCGGAATTGGAGAGACAAAGAATGGGGACGAGTACTACTTACAGATGAGAGCAGATTCAGTCTGAGTAGCGATTCTCATCGCATACTCATCTCGAGAGAGCGGGGAAGCCGCAATCATCCCTCGAACATCATTGAAAGTGACAGGTATGGAGGTGGCGGTGTTCTCGTTCGGCGAGGCATCATGCTTGGTAGTCGTACAGACCTTCACATCTTCGACGCAGGATTCAGTCAACGGGTGCCGTTATTGTAACGAGATTCTTCTTCCATATGTGCGTCTTTTTAAAGGCGCTGTGGGTCCGCAGTTCCTTTTCATGGACGACAATGCACCATGTCATCGCACAGTAGCTGCCGAACAGCTCTTAGAGAGCGAGGATATTGAACGTATGGATTAGCCGGCACGATCTCCGGATCTCAATCCCATCATACATGTATGGGATTTTATAGGCAGACGCTTGGCAGCTCGTACCTTACCACCAGTAACAATACCGGAGCTTGGATTGGCGCTGCAAGACGAATGGGCAGCAGTGCCTCAACAACTAATTGACAGCCTCATTCTCAGCATGGGCAGACGCTGTATACGATTTCCTTGATGTATAAAAACCTCTAACCTAGTAATAAATTAAGTACCTTCTTTCCGGTGTTAAACTTGTGTTCATTACGGTTAATAGAGTTTTCATCATTATTTTTCCGAGTTTTCTCTTCTCTTCGAGGAAACAAAAGAAAGGCAGTCGCAAAACAAATATGTATGCCCAATAGGCTGTCGATAAAGGTTGTTTGTATAATAACGTAACACAATACTGTGAAAAAAAGAACTCCATTTCTAAAAATGGTTAAAATTCGATTTCAGAATTAAAAATAACAAGTTTAGCAAACTCGAAACTCGTTGTAACTCGAAAATACATTTATTTTCTCAAGAAGCTCCTTTGACCAAGCTATTTACTTGTTTTCTACTCCCAAAGTTGTTTTACTCTATAAAAGCCGAACTGCCTGATCTCATTCATCAGCCACTTCATCTATTCTGCTGTTAAGTTATGCTATATACATGCATGCATACGTAGGGACATACGTCGCGCTAAAACTTGTCGTAAGTCGCAAATATTAAATTTTAACATTTTATGTTAAGTTATGCGATATACGTACGTGTAAACGTCATGATGGAACTATTCAAAATGGAAATTTCCTTTGAAATATGAAAATCGAAATGTTTCGCTATTACAATACTTTATTTATTTCTCACAAGTCAAAACGGTGTCATAAATAACTAACTACTAATAAATTTATGATGCAATCTAAAGAATTATTTAAATCTAACACTTTAAACTGGAATAAACTTATAATATTTGAAAATTAAATATAAACATAATACTAAAATAAGTTGCGAATAATTTGTATTCGAAAAATTGGAACAGGAGAGAAAACAAATTCTCACAAATTTCCTTTGTATATTAAAAAGTATTTCCTCAGAAAATAATGATAAAAAATGCAAGATTAATTTTTCACCATAATCGAAGCAATTTCTTAAAGAAACTGTAAATTTAAAGCATTTTACGTAGTTTCTCTTACTGATGTATATTGACAAACTTTCTGTATTCGGCACATATCTTGATTTAAGGAACAAGTAATATATATCATATGTGTTAGTGTGCAAATTATAAAGTAGCCAAATAGGAGATAAAATACTATTTTAGCAACCAGTCTCGTGACGAAGATACCATAGGGAGAAAACTAATTTCACTCGCTAAATTCAACGGAGGGGAGAATTAGCTTAATTATATACACATGGTAAGGGGGCCCCGATTTTGAAGTAGTTTGAGTAAAAATGCTTGCAGTTTTTGCGACAGATCTGGTAAGAAAACACGATTATTTTTACGTCGTTTTCTGAAAAAACCCGTAACGCTCGGGGGGTTAAACTCCATGGCATACCGGTAAAATGTTTCTCCATGGCATACCGGTAAAATGAAAATATCTTGGGCTATTACTCGACAACAGACTTTCTTGGAACATATCAGAACATGTCAGGAATCTTAAGACTCGAATTAGCATCCTAAGCAACAACATGAGACCCATGACTTCACATAAATGGGGTATCTCATCTAAGCTACAAAAAATTTGGCATAGAACCGTTACAGAAAGAGTAATAACTTACGGAGCAGCAATCTGGGGTGGCGAACTTACCTCTCATATAAAAAGATCCCTGCTCTCTATTCAGAGACAGCAGCTACTTCAAGTATGCAGGGCATATCGTACCACGTCAACACTAGCCCTACAACAACTAGCAGGAATTTCTCCCCTAGATTTGATAGTAGAAAGGGAGGCAGCTATCGTAAGGGTTACCAGGCTGGGTCAAACTTCAACACTCTGGGGTCATAGTTATCACCACTTGGACTACGAGGATCAAAACAACTGCAAAAACTTTCATCCAGCAGCTTTTAATCTCTCCGACAATATCAGTATAAACGACATACCAATTCAGAGGTACAGTAACAACCTTTTCACAGATGGCTCCAAAACTGAGAACGGCACGGGCAGCGCCTTCTGTAGACTAGAAAATGGAGTTGTAACATTCGAGTGGAAAAGGAAATTAGGCTTGAACAACTCGGTATACCAAGCAGAGCTTCTAGCTATCAGTGCTGCAATTAGATATGCGAACACATGTCAACAGGAGAAATTCTCCATACTCAGTGATTCTTCATCAAGTCTGGCGGCTATCGCAAGAAAAAAACAGCCGGAGTCCTTTGGTATACAGAATTCAGAAACAGCTTCTGACAATGCCTATTTCGCAAAGACCCACTTTAAAATGAGTTCCCGCTCACACAGGGATTCAAGGCAATGAAGCCGCTGATCTACTGGCCAAGCAGGCAGCCAACTGCACGGATATATTAGAAAGACCGACTAAACATCCTTGGTCTCATATTAAGCGAACAACTTTGACAAGTCTGCTACAAAATTGTCAAAGTAGATGGACAGAGGCAGAGGTAGGACGAAGGACATTTCGCTTACTGCCAAAAGTTAACATAGAAATAAAGACCCACTGTGCTAGCCTAACACAGTTCTTGACAGGTCATTGATCATTCCCAGTATACCTGAACAGATTCAGACTTAGGGATACTCCTTTCTGCGAATGCGGAGAGGAAGGCGATACGGACCATTATTACTTCCATTGTGTACATACAAGAACCTGGCACTTGAAGAAACCAGCGGACTGTGACTGGACAATGTGCACTAAAAACACACTCAAAAACAGAATAGCCCTTGATAAAATAGAGAAAATCTCAAGACAAGAGCAGAAACAACCGTGGATAATATTATAATGTTTCAAATGTTCAGAACTTAAAGCAGATAAACAGAATAACGCTTAGTGCCTTGCAGTTATCAATATGTAAAAACTGTTATTAGTATATAATATTCAACTTTGTTACTTTGGAGTCTTCCCCGCCGTGATGGTGTATAATTTCGTTTGGTTCATGTCCGTGGTCAGAAGCCATCATAGCGGTGCACTCACTCACTCAGTATGCAGATATGGAGCTGGCTGCAAGCGAAAGGTATAAGTCAGAGCCTGTCCCTTTCGCCATCGCCATTGAGAACTTGGGCAACAATAATGGAAGAGGGTTATCACGGCCAGCTTCGGACAGCGTAGGACGACCTGCAGCATCGCATACAGCAGCAAATGTGGCAGCTGTCTCAGATATGATCATGGCGAACAGGCGCAAAATGTTCAGCAAGATGCAGGAAGAGACAGGGCTTGCGCAAGGAACAGTGCAGGCGATTGTGCATGGTGATTTAAAGATGACAAATGTGCGTGCAAAGTGGGTGGACCTCGGACTACCCCTTGCTTGACAAAATGAAGGACGCAATCAATGGCCAACATTAATAATCTTCTGCCGAATTGCATGCACTTCTCCATATGTGGTGCGCCAACACCTCAGAGACTGGTTTACCAAAGCTCCTTCGGTACCTCCCAGCCAGATGATAGAATTGTATTGACATGGGAGGAGATCTAACTGATGCACTATTAGTTTTTTTTTTTTAATAAATTGTATTCCGCTTTGCGGCAGCATTTGCGCCATTCATTTCTGTACGACATAAGTATATTTAGGTAACGCCGATCCCCTCCTAACCAAAGCAGTAAATTAGAAATAGGAATTAATTATTTGTTACATATCCACCGCTCCGTCTATTATAAACAAAGCAGTTTCTTTCAAGAAGATATACAATGAAATTTAATTCTGTTTAAGCTTTCACTGATTTTAAACTACATATAGCGCAGGTGTGTACGAAAAAACTAGTGGGCAAATAATTAATTACAATTTTTTTATAATAAACAGTAAACATAATTTTGAAAATCCACAGTGTCATCGAATTGAAAATTCTTTCCATGACAGATGCAGTTCATATAGAATTTTGATATTTTTTTATTAATTTGAAGGTCTAATTCCCGAAGTAATTGGCAGTGCAATCGTTATACGTTGTATTCATTTCTTTAAAAGTTAGTAAAGTGTTATGGCAGGTTTGCTGTTATATTTGGTGAACATCAGTGATAAATGCTGATGGCTGCTTAATGCATAGTCACCCATTTTTTTTTTTTTTTTTTTCCCATTTTAGATCCCGTTTGCCACCGGTCTGGCTATTATTATGTTATGCGCCCTTGCGGCAAATATGTCATTGGGCAGGATACATCGCAAGATTACAGCGATTTCCAGGCAATACATGCGTGGAAGGATGAACAGCAATGGACGAG
This sequence comes from Stegodyphus dumicola, assembly GCF_044657685.1. NCBI lineage: Eukaryota > Metazoa > Arthropoda > Arachnida > Araneae > Eresidae > Stegodyphus > Stegodyphus dumicola. Next base: position 8,346,270 of record NC_140778.1, on the reverse strand, counting down.
AATATCATGCATTTTATTCGGAAACAGAGTATTTGCGAGATTTCCTGCATGACTAAGTCTCAGTGAATTACTAAATGATTATTCTCTACAATACTGAAATAATGATTGACTCGGTGTTTTAAAAATTTAATCTGCATTTTGTTTTATGGTTTTGTTTTTAAAGTTAAATTTTTAAACAACAAATCTGTAATTGATATGTACATTTACAATGACGGAAGTTCCCACAGACCACAATTATCTTCACACAAACTCTTGTAAAAGTAAAATATTATTAGGAAAATAAAATATTCTAACAACTGTTGCAGTGCCAAGTCATATAAATAACTAATTCTATTTATGTTATTTGTATATTACTATATGTACCATTTATTACTAAATTTCTAAGTATTAATTTACTTTCATTAATTTACATTTACTAAAAACATTCTGAAAAAGAACTTCTATAAGTCTAGTGTCCGTCAAAGGCGGATTCAGAAACGAGCGCGATCATGAGCGCTTTTATCGCATTTTCCAGAACGGAAAGGTGAATTACGCTCTTTCCAGCATGAAAGTTCCTGTAGGCAAGACTGACTTTTTCTGGACGAAGTACGTAAGTGGGATGACTTATAAAGAAAGAACCCAAATTAAGTTGCAGACAATGACATATTTTTGGTTTCGGTTACTTAAATTTGAATATGTATGTATGATGATTTGAATACGCAACAAACCGGATATTCGGAGATATATCGGAATGATGTTTCGCGAATGAGATCACTTAGGAACACTAGAGCCTCATCTTCGATTCAGATAACTTGATTTTCTAAGTATAATATGATGTTCCTGTCTTTTATCTAACAGCTAAATGGCTAAATGTGTAGGAAACTCGTGAACAGCTAAGCGAATAATCGCTTTAGTTCATGAAAAGAGACGTAAACTGAAGATGTGTTAATTACCCTTTATTCTTCAAAATATGAGTGCACAGTCAGCCCCTTTCTCAGAGCGTACAACAAAGCCTCTACTTGGGCTCAAACTCAAAGTAATCAGAAATAAAACTTAACTAAAAAGCTATAGCCGAAACTATTAAAATTCTAAGTAGTTGGCACCGAAATACCTAATAAGCTGGCGAAGTACTAAAAGGCCTGCAATATGGCCGAGCTTAGTAACAGCTTAGAGAGAGACGCAGCCAAAGAGCGAATCTTGCAAGTCAAACTCTGGGGTTTTGTAACGAAGTCAGTGGAATTTCCACTTAAATAACATTCTTACTCATTTGCATTAAACGCAATTCTAAAAACACATTCTGGTAGGTAAGCTAAAATCACGAAAGACAGGAAAGTATCTTTAACTAAAATTAACTGTTAAAAACTTGGGATAAACCTTCGATAACAATTAGGAAGAGTGACAAGATAAAAGGCTTCTATAGCATACAAAAATTGGATTTTCAATGAAATGTCACATAGAACCTTTATATTAGGACAGTGATTCTCACATTGCGCTATGGAGACAAAGAGTAATTTTGAAAATTAATATTTCTCTTCAGCTTCGCTTAGGTCTCCTTCATACTTGCTTTGGTCCGCCAATTTCACGCCCTTGTTTTGATTCTTCGCTGTTAACGCTGCCTTTACATCGGGAATCTAGGCAGCTCTGATTGGACCATGTCCATATCGGGTTGATGTGGCTTTATTTTAAATTCTAACTGCATCTACTTCTAATATAAATCTTTAAAATATGTTGAACTAGAGTATAATGTAACAAATAAAAGAAATTTTTGTTATTGGGAAAAAAAATTCTAAATTCCCTTCAAAGCAATTGGAGATATCAGTAGAAATCCTGAAGTTTCACGATTTGAATTTTTAGCGCTTAGCGAGTGAATTAAAAAAATTCAGATAAACTGTTTTTTTTTTTTAAATTTCCGTTACACATGGTGCGTAATGATTCATTTTTAAATATATTTATATGTTTTATTAATTAAATTTGCGGGGATAATATATTTCAATATCTTTCTACTCCAGTCTGAACCTTAAATGTAACCAAACATTGCCTTAACAATAAACATTGCCTTAACAATGAATCACAGCTATTAAATATTACTTACATTAACTTTGATAAACCTATACTTTAATTTTGGATAACAAAAACTGTGTTGAATAGTTAAACGGATTCCATACTTTTATTACATAGTTAGACATTTGTCTATGTCCATTTTGCGCGACCCATTTCTTTTTCAAAGAACTAGATTCTAAGTAAAACGTTTACTTTGATTGCCTGCGAGTGAAATCCGATAGAAGGCGGATCTGTTCATTTGTTGACGAATAAAAGCTAAGCATTCTTTTAGCAAATTAAAGATGTAAATCTTGTTGTGTACATAAAAACTTCTTCGAAGCATAACGTGACCGATTTAAGTCCTTGAGCATTTTTAATAACCAAAAACACTGGTTTACTTCCAGCTGAAACCTTCCGTTGGAAACTTTAAAATAATTTTGAGTTTCGGAAGCGGATAAAAGAATTTCACATTTAGAAAGTTGGTTTGCGATAACTATTTATATGTTTCACTAACACTTACATTTTGATCTAGGCAAGTCACATAAAATTAAACTCAATGTGGCATAAATCAAAAGTACTATTTTAGCTCAGTTAGAGAAGTGTCCGCCATTGCCTCAAGATAGGTAGTTACTGCTATATTCAACTCGGAGAAAAAATTACACTCTTGTCCATAAATGAAGGATAATTCGGAGTCACGCGGAAATCGAAATCTAAAATAAATATATCACCTGTAAAATCACTACACACATCTTCAAGAATCATATGCAAATTTCAGGAAATAACCAGATGACACCGATGGTACGTCACAATGACGAGAGTGTAAGAGAGTGATATATAAGGAATACAGGCAAAGAAGTAAAATTGTTTGCAGGCGCTTTATAAGAATTTCAGTGCAATAACCAAATAGTTATGACACAAAGAACGCATTTGGATGATTTTTTACGTGGTAGAATTATCGGCTGTCTGGAATGTGGGCGTACCCAACTGGAAGTATCAGACGAACTTGGAATTGCCCAGAGTGTCATCTCCAGGCTTTGGCAACGATTCCAAGATGATGGTAATGTGACTAGACGTTACAGCACAGGTCGCCCCAGAGTTACAACGGCGAATGAGGACCGGTATTTGGCAGTTACTGCCAAAAGAAACAAGCGGAGCACAGCCTCAGACCTGTCTCGTCAGCTCTCTTCAGCCACTGGAGCGACAATTTCAAGGCAGACCGTGTATAGAAGCTTAGGGCAGATTGGTTTATATGCTATGCGTTCCACTTACTGAAACTCACTGTTGCCTGCGGTTAGCCTGGAGTAGAAAGCATGCAGTGTGGACACCGCAGCAATGGGCTTGTGTGATGCTTTCCGACGAGTCCAGGTTTAGCTTGCAGTCTGATTCTCGCCGGACATTCATATGGAGAGCTCCAGGTACCCGTTACGACCAAGAAAACATCATTGAACGACACCGTTACGGTGGTGCAGGAGTGCTCGTTTGGGGTGGAATTATTCTGGGTTCCAGAACTGATCTGCATGTTCAAATTGGAACGATGACAAGCCAAATCTATCGGGACGTCATTCTGGAACAACATGTACGTTTGTTTCGGGGCGGCATGGGCGCACAATTTGTGTTTATGAATGAAAACGTGCGTCCTCACCGTGCAAACATCGTAAGCGAATGCCTTCAATCGGAGGATATCACCCGTATGGACTCGCCAGCATTCTCACCGGACTTGAATCCAGTAGAGCACGTGTGGGACATGCTTGGCCGACGTGTTGCAGCCCGTCAACTTCCTCCTACATGTCTACCAGAACTTCGGAGAGCATTGCTTTTTGAGTGGTGTATATCCCCCAAGATCCAGCATGCCTAGGCGTTGTACGGACTGTATTGCATCGTCTGAGACACATACAATGTATTAACAATCATACCAACCATGTAATATTGGATTTTTGTAAATAGGTATTTTTTGTAATTTGCTCCAGGGAGAAAAAATCCCTAATTATTTTAATAATATAAAACATATAACATCTTTTTTTGCTCTTTACCTTTTGTTTAATAAATAAGCTTTACAAAAATGTCAAATTTGTTTTCCTTCTAACTCTTTCTTTGCCTGATTTTGCATTATCCTTAATTTATGGACATGAGTGTAGATAGTGCCTACGCACGGGTTACTGGCAATTTCAAAAAAAAAAAAAAAAAAAAAACTCACGAGCTTATGGATATGGTTTCCCAATCAGATGTTTAAATTTGAATTCAACTTTATGTGTAAAAATATTTAAATAAAAGTAGAAAATAAATCGGCCTTATCCTTGTCACACTTTTATTACAACAAGTCAACTTTTTATATTTGTGTTGTATTTTCGGTTATAAAAGGCTTAATAAACTTTAATTTCGATCTTTCACCAAACTTGCCTTGTAATTACAGGCACTAATGTTTAAGAAAATTAGATAATTTTGAGTGTTAGTTGTTGAGGCTGGGTTAATATACAAATCTAACAGATAATCTCACAGATAGTTCAGCTTTGTAATAACGTTTAACCAATTCAAGCGAGCGCAGATTTTAAATTAGGTTCCAATTCTGTTTGTTATATTTGAGTCTACAAAGTAAATGTTGATGATACAACATAATAGAGTCCATGTTATATTACATTGAACCTAGTTTCATAATTATCATTTCATAGTAAGAAAAACCACTAATCCCATAAGCAAGTTGTCTTGAAGTAGAGGCCATCGTAGCAATCTTACGTGAAAAGCGAATACATTATCCCTTCATTTAATTAGAATTAATCTGACATTAATTGTTATGGCAACGGTTTCTAGAAATTTTAATGCTTTAATGGCTTTGTGTTCAATTTTACATTATTTTGATTAACGAACATTAAACGAACATGAATAGGGGCCCACCAGCGGCCGAGCGGTAAAGTCGCTAAACACTGGTAGTTCGGTCCGAGGTTCGAATCCCGCGAACGGGCTGGCTGCATGGGCGTTTTCGTGGTTTTCTCCATGTGTAACGTGTATACGAGCCAGTTTCCCTTAGAAAGTCCTCCACGAAGGCATCCCTCCCCTCACGCAGATAGCCCTAGTGCGCTTTGCCATAATTAAATACACCACCACACAACACCGAACATGAATAACGCTTCTCAAAAATCTGCAAGCTGTGATATACACCTATTGAAAGATTTGAAGATAGAGATTTGCTTATTTATATGACTGAGAATCCAATTTTTATTAGAAAATTTTATTTTCATAATTATGTTTTACTTTTATCGCAACTTTTATAATGACGATTGAAGCTTCAGGTTTTTTTAGGCATTAAATCAGTAAGAAATTTGATTACAGACAAGTTGATTAAAATTAAATTCAAGAAAAATGTCTTATAACAAAACGCAGATCAACTTTAAACGCTCGGAATCAATTTTCCGTTCCAATTTGAGACACGTGAAGGAAGCTTGTAGAGATTAACAGTTAAAAGTTATAATTGTGATTTGGTCTCAGGAAAGTACTTCATTTCTGTTCCTTAACAAATGTATGATATTATCGTTCATTACTGTTGATCAATACCAGTATTTATCTGTGATAAAGTTTCAAGAAACTCTGTGATAACAGTTTACTTAATTTAAAAAATGAATGCAGCTTATATAGTTTGGATTGTCAAATACTTTGGAAATTTAGTTCTTCAGATTCCAAAACATTTCAGATTTCTTTCGAAATGCATTTGACTTCACAACAAGTTTCGAGTCGATGGTGCCATGGATATTTTAAATCATATTTAGCGTTCCAGATTACAATATTTATGATAGCAAGTACAAAAAAACTTGGTACTCACCAGTTTTTTCGTACACTGTTGTCCTTTATGTATTTTAAAAAATAGAAAAAACGCCGAAAACATCCATATCGTTGTAGAAACTTCTTTAATCAAACTGTTCTGCGTATTTTAAGCAGAGCGGTGGCTTTTATATTAATTGATGTTTCGCTACTTTTATTCTTTTATTTTTTTACCCTGTTGTTTACCGCCAAGCACTTTAGGAAATATTTCGGAAACTTGAATGAAAGCGCATGTTCCGATGACTGTGCACTTGACGTAAACCTCACAGAATTTAAAGAAGTTCTAAAATCCTTAGGAGTGCTTTTCCAAACCCCCACAAGAGGTAATTATTAATTAAAGTATTTAAATAATAGTTTAGGTTTGCTGCTAAACTTTCAAATATTAAAACGTGTTAATTATCTATATAGTTGTTCTCGCAAATTTTCTACATTTTTTTAACCTTTTCGAAGATACGTTCTTTTTCATTTTTTGATTAGACCTGGATCAAATTACTGGAGTTCAGAAGTTTACCCCCCCCCCGCTGATGATAGGTCCCCCACTATAAGGAAAAAAGAAATAACATTTAATTTTCACCTACTCCAATAATACACGAAGCTACATATATACTGTGACAATTAATCAAAGAAACATAAACACTCAGATACTCGCTTGAATGTAGGCTTTCAACAGTTATATCAAAGAAGCTGGTTTTTCTTTGAAGCTTTAATGCTTTAATTGAAACATCTTCATGAGTATATGGCACAGGTAAGGAGTGCAACCGTTTACCTTCCCTGCGCCATATACTCATGAAAATGAGATATTTTTGGCTACACAGCTATTTTCCACCAATAGTGGGAAATCGTGAGCTCCCAAATAAGCGAATCACAAAATTGTGTACGTTTCATTCAAAATCCTCGGAATGGCTGAATTTGATTTCTGAAAGAATTTTTTAAAAAAGAATTGTAATGGTTTAACTACTTAATTCCAAATTTCCTCAAAGTGTACTATAAATAAGAGTGCATATCCAGAAAATTTAAGTGAATCAAAGATTTACTTGATTCAAATGACGAGTTTGCGAGCAGCTGTAAATGCACCGTGGTACGTCTGAAGTTCTGGATCTGGATCGTCAGTTTCACTTCTGGCCTCTGCTACAAAAGAGTATACTATACCAGTAAATATCTTGGCTCTTGGACTGACTGGCTGACTGGCAGGTTATTGCCGGCGATGCAGTCTTGTGAACTGCGTATCCGGCTCTATCAAACTAGCCACAATGGCGACATCACGATAATTCAATCGTCACGTTAATACAGCAAATAGGAAGTGGCAAAAAGAGGGGACCGGTATCATTTGGTCAAGAGGGTCAAGGTTATGCACAGAGGTGGAAACGTTGCCATATAATGCAATACAAACTATCTACAAATATATACGAAATTTATCAAGTGGGGAAGTTTGAGTTACAGAGGTGGGCCGCGAATAGACGTAGGTCTATATCCTCCATTAATATGACTTAGTTGAAAGTCTGGAAAATATTCATGTGATCACATTTAAGTCCCTTATCATAAAAGTGCCTATTAAGTTTGCGTATGTGCTCCTCAAGTGTATCCAGCAGCAAGTCATGATGAAGAGTTAAGTTACTAACATACACATGCTCGTTAGGTAATAGTACGAAGCACTGTATTCTGTATTAGTTGCATCCTTTTAATATCCATTTTACCTATCGTCGACCAAGCAGGCGATGCATATGTGATGATTGGCCTAATAGTAGAAAATTAAACACTTTCTTCTTAGGTCAAGGTTTGAAATTTTCATAGAAGGGGCTTTAAGCTATTAATAACATGGAACGCCTTTTTGCGAACATGTGTGATGTGGTCCTTCCAGGTAAGTTGTTCATTAATTACTATACAAAGATAGGTGACTTTTCGAACTTTTAGGACTACTTCATTAAATAATGTAATATTCTCCTGCATAGGCGACTTGATATGTTTTCGTCGCACTATGAGCAAGTTAGATTTTTGGGCGTTTATAGATATTCTCCACTTTGTGCACCAGTTCTCAATGCTAGGCATGATGTTCTGCAGCTTACGAATAGCAAAATTTGCTTTTGCGGACTTAACAGCCAAGGCTGTGTCGTCCGCGTAACATCCCAGGAAGAAATTTTTATCTAGCTGCGACATAGGAAAATCTGCTACAAACAATAGATACAAAATTGGACCTAAATTGGATCCCTGAGGGACCTCCGCATTTATTGGCCTGATGCTGGAGTGATCTTTTCCAATAGCCACCTTAAAATTTCTATCTTGGATGAAGGACACAATGAGCTGAATTAGCTCTCTCTAGATATTATAATGGATTAATTTGTAGATAAGACCCTCATGCCAGACGCGGTCGAAAGCTTTCGCCACGTCTAGCATGAGGACTGCCACATTCTGTTTCTTATGAAGTGCGTCTCTGCAAAACTCTGTAAGCCTTACTAACTGCTTTGTGGTGAACAACTTGCTTCGAAACAGGAATTGCTCCGGGGTGAGGACGTTCAAATAAGGCTTTAATCTGTTAAATAAATTAATCTGTTCTGCTCTTTCGTAAGTGTTACCGAAGCCTGAAAGCAGACTGATAGGTCTGTATCCATCAGGTTTTTTTTATCTTTGCCGGGCTTTGGAAGAAGTATGACCTTCGCATGCTTCCATTTGACGGGAAAGTAACTTAAATTTACACTTGCATTTATGATGCTAGTATACATCGTGATGCAACTGACAGGCAGATTTCTAATAGCCGTGTTACTAATCGTGTCATAGCCAGGTGCCTTTCGTCTCTTTAATTTCTTTAATATCCTGGTCCTCAGATGCAAATTTTGGGAGATTTCTGACTGTTTATCTAGTCGCGTAGATAATAGCAAACTTCGTAGGTAACCTCAATATTGCGTGGGATGTGGTTTGGTATAAACTGCTGTTCTAGGTATACAGACAGTACATGTGCTTTTGCGTTGTTAGTAGTGGCAATGTTGTTGTCAGTATAAATAAGCCTGTTGCAAGTAGCAGTACCTTTAAGGTTTTTAATAAACTTCCATAGCGAATCGTCCTCTGGGTTTAAATTCAGGATCCTTTCTTCCCAAACCTCATTTCTATGCTCAGTAATTTTCTTTTAATGAGACTGTTTAATTGATTTAATTCTCTCTTAACCAGAGGACTCCAAGTCACTTTTCCTTAGCCGGTTTCTATCTTTAATTAAGTCCCTAATGCTCTACCGGCCTCAAGTCCCTACCGACAAATTGCTCCTTATTAACCTGACGAGAAACTGCAAGTGTTATTAACTGCAGTGTTTATGCTGTCTGTCAAAACATCAGTGGCTGAATCTATATCATTTCTGGTCCTTAGACTTCCAATATTTGGGGGGGGTCACCTGCAAGATGTCTTTGAAAAGGTTCCAATCAGTAAGATTAATTTTCTCGCAGCTTCTTTCTTTGGCCATACGAAGTGTAACGAGGACCGGCAAATGATCAGAAATCAGTTCATGCACAACTTCAGTGAACATCGGAATTGAGGTGTTAGTAACTAGCAGGTCGAGGATATCTGCCTGATGAGGATTATCAGTACGATATGTAAATTCTGCAGGCGCTTCCAATTTAATTGGGTAATTGTTCAAAAAGTCATACAGGGTTTATCCGTTTTTATTTGTAGAACGACAACGCCATTCTCTGTGCTTAGCATTGAAATCGCCTGCTAAGATAAACTGGTTCTGTTCAGGACAAATATTCTTAAGAATGTGAATGTCCTCCTTGAATTTCACTTGAGGAGGATTGTAGAAGGCACTAAAATATATGGTACCCAGAAAGGGTATTAAAACTGAAACTGTAACTAACTCATGGGAGTTGTTTCTATCCTCGGCGATTAAGCATGACCGAAGGGAATTTCGAACGTATACCGCAACTACTCTCCCTCTGTGACTCAGCCTGTCACAACGATATACACGAAAATTGTTGATCCTTAGAGATAACTTAAATATAAACAAAAGTTTCAAGAAAATTTGTGATACATCTTTATAGTAACGGCCACCAAAATTTAATTGGAAATCGATTGAGATGTAACATGCATCAAAGTAGAAGAAGAGCACGTGGCAAGATATTAATCTTTATTATAGCAGTCCCCTAAATTTAATTGGTATTCAACTGAGATGTAATATGCAGCAAGGTATAAGAACACACGACAAGATTTCAGGAAGATATTTCAGTTGATTAGTGATTTAGTCTTTGGGGGGGGGGGCTGCTGTAAGACCGAAATACCAAAATTGGTTACTAGATTTATTTTATATTATTTTCTGTATTATTATTATTACGTTTAATTTTACAAATGTAAACATGTTTTTAGAAACAACATTACAGAAAAGTTCCATTTTAATTAATGTGAATGCTGCACTTGATGTATTGATGCACTTTTTTAAGTGTTCCGCATAAAACTGCTTGGTTCTTATTAGACTACTTCATGCGAAAATGCTCAACCTATTTCTTTTTTTACATTGAAAATTTTCATCTTGACTAAAGAGTACATCTACTATGTTAAAAAAAAGAGAAACTCTATAACATTATATGATAACTTTTATTTTGGAATATTTCTCTTTGATAATATTTAATTCCCAAACTCCCATTTTCTTATTCTCATTTTGAATGAGACTTCTGCTTGAACATCCTCCTTCAATGTAATCAACTCTTCTTGCATCATAATATCTAGATCAAATATATTGCAATTCAGAGGTTCCATGAGCCACTGACAAATTTAAATTTTCAATGTCTTGGAATTTTTAAATTTACAAGCGTTTTGTATATAACAATACGTTTTCTGAGAAAGTTTGCATTCTTATACTTTTGGTTGTGTTTTATTTGTTCCTGCATTTATTCTTTTATGCGGTACTTTTGCATAATTAATTTATACATTTTGAAAATGTAATTTTAAACTTCTATTAAGTAATTTTTTATGTATTTTCCCCTTATATTTATTTTGTATGATTTTCTTCCTTACCACATGTGTAGTTTTATATCAATAAACGATTAATTGTACATTTTTTATTCAATGGGGGCTTGATTATTCTTATAAATTGTAGGTGCATATTTGCTATCGACCCTTTTGATCCTCATTGACCTCTGGGGGTTCAATAGCAACGTTCTTAAAAACCAGCTATTCTTAAAAACTATAAATATCTAGTTATGGCTATTAAATGATTCTTAATTTTAATATGTAGCTTCTGCCAACAACGTTTGGCTACTCCTACCTGCATACATTAAGTGTGATGCCAAGTTCAATCTCCATGTTAGTACATTTGTTTGACACACTGCGATTTTACATGGACATTTTTTACATAGAATTTTTAGATGTTTCTAAATAAAAAGATGGCTCTTAATATTAGAACTGCTGATGATAAATAAATATATACTTCAATCAAGAAAGAAAATCTGCCATTTTGATGAATCATTTGCTTTTATTTTAAGTAAATCAAGACCTGTTTACTGAAAAAGGCTTGAGAATCCTCATTCACCAATTTCAAAAGCAGAATGCAATAAGGTTTAAAATTTTTAGCAGGAAGTATATCTTGAGTCTACATAGTCACAAGTTACTTACATATGTAATATATTGCTTGCATCATATGTTTCTAAAAGCTTCTTTTATTATAGAAATGTAGAAAACATTTAATAAATTATACAGCATAATTACCAGCTTTTAAATCTTAAAAAAAGGAAGGTTTTTTTTCATGCTCTGTAGCAACACCATTTCAATGCAATTTGCCTAATTTAAGTTTCATTAACTCAGTAAATTTCATTTATTGCTGGGAAACGTTTTGCTTACTAAAGACAAAAAATTAAAAACAATGAGTTTCAATGATCTACCAGGAGATTGGGAGATGTAATGAAAACCTGAGAGAGATAATAGCTACTATATACAGACACACACACACACACACTCGCCCCCAAAAAAACTGAGTTACGAATTTTTAAAACCATGACAAAGAATTTATAGTTCTGTTAACTACTTTAAACAATATTTTGGCACGTAACGTTTATGAAAGTTGGTTCAAAATTGATGTTAGGGAGAATTTAAGTTTTCTTATTCAGTTTTCACTGATAAAACTTCATTAAAATACATGCTTTGCAGGCTCTTTGTATGGAAATGTATGTCACACTTCTCACCATATTTTGCTTTGAGGATCAATTGATTCAGCTCAACTGGCTTATGCTGTACAGGGTGGTTCAAAACTATATGTCAAAAATGTAAAGGCAAGTAGAGGGTACCTAAATAAGCAGATTTCGTATAGGAAAATGTGTGCAGTAATGCCGCATTGAGCCGGTAGAGATTGCTGATGATTACGGCGTATAAAAGCGCTATCCTAACTGGATTCTGTATTTTCCGTATGGATCTCGAACAGCATGCATCATTACACCAATGCAGAGCTTGCCGACATGCATTTCATGTATAGGGCTGCACAAAGAAATGAATTAACTGCTCAAAGAATGTACAAGGAGCAATTTTAAGGGGATGTCTTACTTAAACCAGCTGTTCACAGACAAATGTGGTTCCAGCATGATGGAGCCCCAGCTCACTTCAGTGGGAATGTCAGGAATCACCTGGACGCTGTCTATGGCCAGCACTGGATAGGATGGGGAGGAATGCGTTCTCCTGATTTAACCTGCTTGAATTTCTTCTTTTCTGGTCATATTAAAGGCTTCGTGTACAGGAGCCCAGTCACATCTGTAGAAGATCTTGTTTCCCACTTGTCTGTTGTTGCTGGACATATGCTCGACATACCTGAAATCTTTTCTAAAATACGCTGATCCATGTGTCGCCAATGAATTTTGTATCTCTGTTGGTAGCCACTCTTTCAAATGCCTATTGTAACTGTTAATAATTTTTTTCTTTCGACTTTACTTGTCTTTTCAGTTTCCGGTGATTCATACTGCTTTACGTGCTAGTGCTTTAATGCGACATTACCACACACGCATTCCTGTATAAAATCTGCTTATTCAGGTCCCCTCTGTCTGCCTGTACATTTTTGACATATAGTTTTGAACCACCCTGTGTATGTACTCAGGAAAAGTTGTAATGTAACACAAGATGATATTCTTGTTCTAAAAAATTACCAAACATCACAGAAATTGTTATATTGCCTATTTTTAAAAAGACGTACTTTACAAACATTGATATATTTATTCTTGTATAGCAGTGATTCTCAGCCTGTGGGGAGCGTCCCCTAGGAGGGCGCGAGCACACTAATGGGGGGAGCGAGCATATCCAAGAGAAAATGTTATTTAAAAAAATATGATTAAGTGACTGAAAGGAAAGAACACACACATACCAAACAAAATACATTTCGACATATTTAATAATTAACTTATTAAATTAAAACAACTTAATTAAAAACAAATTTAATAATTATTAGTGACTTCCTTGGGCCTGTCTTGCAGAGCAAAGTTTTTCGAAGGAAGGTTTAATATTAGAAACAGACACTCTCAGTTCTTTTTCTATATTTAACTGAGATCTATATTTTGTCTTCAAAGAAGCCGCCGCAGAAAATCCAGTTTCACAAAGGTAAGCTGTTGAAAATGGTAGTAGAACGCGAAATGCTCTTGTTTTTAGTGCAGAAAACTCATCATCCACTCCTGTCCAAAATTCAAAGAGTGATTTCTTACTAAATTGTCTTTTGGTTTCACCGCTTGCCGTGAAGTCTATGAAGGTTTCTTCCTCTTCAATTGAGAGTCCTTCGGGAGTATTTTGAAATGGATCCCTCACCCACTTGTAACTTGATATCAGTTTGTCGTCAGCAAGAAAGTACTTTTTAAAATTCTTTGCTAGCATTGCTAAATGATTTTCAATGGTTACAAAAACAACTTTTACATGTTGTTCTTCAGCCTTGTAAGTTTTAATATAATCATTCAAATTTGCAAACATAGTTAAATCTTCTTGCTTTAAATTTCTGCTCCACAATTCACGTTTCCTACAAAAAGCATTAACTTTATCACTCGTATCCAATATATGCGTATTTGCTCCTTGCAGTTGAAGATTCAAGTTATTTAATTTCTCGAATATGTCGACCATGTAGCTCAATTTCATCACAAATAAACTATCACGAAAATTCTCAGCTTCCAGTCTGTTTTCATCTTGTAGGAAAACGGCGATTTCTTCTCTTAATTCATAAACACGTTGAAAAAATTTCCCTCGTGATAACCATCTTGCCTCGCAATAAAATAGTAACGCTGAATGTACTGCACCCATGTCTTTACAAAGTGCGGAAAAGATTCTTGATTTCAGGGGTCTCATTTTTATATAATTTACTACGGTTAGAACCGTAGTTAACATAATATTCAAACCAGGACTCATTTCTTTGGAAGCCAAAGCTTCTCTGTGGATCATGCAATGTGTCCAGACGCACTGTGGCGATTTTTGTTTCACAAGTGCTTGAATACTTTGGAATCTTCCGGACACAGAACGAGCACCATCGGTGCATATTCCGACGCAATTTTTCCATTCTATGTTTTCCTTGTTCATAAAACAATTTAATATAGCAAATAATGCGAGTGCTGTTGCTTTGAGTTCTATTGGTTTGCAGAAAAATAATTCTTCTACTACTGACAAATCATCACAAAATCTAACATAGGCAATGGAATGAGCATCTTTATTACTATCTGTTGCCTCATCGAGTTGTATTGAAAACAATTTGTCACGTAACTTCGGCAAAAACTGACACTCTGCATCTTCAGCTAGATCAGAAATTCGACGGGCAACAGTATCATTTGGAAGAGCTATAGACTGCAATTGTTTTGCAAAATTATCTCCAAACATAATTTCTACAATCTCAATTGCGGCTGGCAAAATAAGCTCTTCACCAATGGTATGAGGCTTTTTACATCTGGCTATTTTATACGAAACTTTGTAAGAGGCAATTAAAGCTTTTTCATTCGCAAAGTTTTTTTAAACAATGATTTTAATTATAATTCGAAGAATTATCTGTGTTTGTTTACGTACTCACTATGAAGCGTTTCCAAATGTCGTTTAAGTTTATTAGGTTCCATGCTGTCTGCCGCCAACATTTTTGAGCAAATGATACACAGGGGCCTTTTTTCTTCATTTACTTAAGTACTAGTGAACCCAAAATTCAAGTATTCTTGAGAATATTTTCTTGATTTTATTTTCGGAACCACGCTCGTCTGTGCACTTGTTGATGCTTGTCTATCGTCTAATGCTCGCTTACGCCCGCTTAAAAATTTATCCATAATTCTGCTGCCTTGAATATTTAATACGGTGAATTGCAATTACACGAAAATATATATAACATTCAGAATAGATTCAATAGGATCGACTCGAATGAGATTGTCTGGAATTGAAATTAGCGTCATAGAACTTTCTCCTTCTCCCTATGAGAAAACATTTGTTCACATCTGCGCACGCTCCTAACGTAACTTTTAACTGATCAGACAAATTCCAGACAAATCGAAACTTCTCGCGAAACCGTGAGAATGCCCGACATGGCGGGACGCAAGAGCAATAAAAAGACATAGGATTCTTGTTTTTTCAATGCTGAGGATAGGTGTTGCAAAAAGTCAATAAATTTCCGTATTCTTGGTAATTTTTAGAGTTTAAAATTAAGGTTGTAGTGTAGGTTTAGCGCCAAAATACTCAAAATACATTATTATTGTATACATTTTACTGTATGCTGTGGGGAGGGGGGCGCGATGAAAATTATGATTGAAAGTTGGGCCGTGAAAACTAAAAGGTTGAGAAACACTGACTTAATATGTTACGTAAATGACTTGCCAGTGGATATATTGAATGGAAAGATAAAAGAAAAGATACAAACTTTATTTGCAGCCCTAAGTATATAAATGTAATCTAGTAATATAACCTAGTACAACCCAGTAATTAAAATGTTCTCGTCAAAAGACTTAAAAGCTAAATGAAAGTAAATATATATATTTTGTTTACTGGTGTAATACACTGCTGATCGAAAGTACACACTAAATGCAAATTCGAAACTTAAAAGTCCTGGAATTTTACTTGTCGAAGCTCAACTGTGATTGCAGAAACTTTTGGGTTCGTGGGAAATGTACAGGAAAAAAAATGAAATAACTGTTAGTAAGATAGGTGATACCTGCCGAAGAATGATGATTTGACAGGAACATAAATAGACGTAAATTCTGATTAATTTTATAAATAGCTGAATATATTTCTTGGTTTCTTGTTATCGTTCACCCCAGATAGGTTGCCGTATTTTGTAAATATACAGATGCGTCACTTGCCTATATGTCTATTCGATATACGATACATTCTGTTATGAGATTTCCGAACTAATTTCTTCATATGTTGAACAAATATCTCCTGTACCAGGTTTCTGTGAATCCCTTATAAATCGCTTAATTACTTCTTATAAGTATATCCAAAGATGAAATATTATGCTGCCTATAACCACTTTTGGATTAATTTATAATGACTTTGTGTGCGAATGGATTTCTGATATAAAAAATATTTCATGATTTGTACCATCGATCTGTTTTTTCCCTGATAGCATGTTAAACATTTTACAACATATATATATCATTATTATTATTATCATTGTTCTGGTATGTGTTTTGGAGTTTGACTGTCTTATGGACCGCCCAGCGTAATTATTGCAAGTAGTAAGTTAATTGCTGTGCTACGGCTACGGCAACTTTACTGTTATATATGTAACTGTACCTATTACTGTTATTAATCATAACTGTAATATAGAATAGTAGACTAGCAATGTAGAAAAAAGGATGTTTGTGTACATCTCGTAATCATCATTGAGCACTTATCCAACATATAAAAACGGTGCATTTACTATGACCGAACTATTGCACAGGGCAACTTTGTTGGCTCCTTGAACTAAAGCCCTGAGGCACGTGACATAGTAGAATTTCAGACTGGGAATCTCATAAGGAAACATTGGAGGCAAGGAGGATAGAGGGAAGGGGGCCACAACCGCGCTGGGCGGAGAAAAGCAAGACGTCTCTCTGCAATGCCGTGCCATATGTCGAATACTAGCTGCGCTAGTATGGCAGAGCGTCATTATTCATACATCACATGATATATTCCCGAGATGAGAGACTGCAAGCACTGCTCGCTCACTTGGGAAAAACCTGTATTATTTTATTTTCTGTATAATATTCGTATTACGTCCATATCGCATTACATTATTCCAACATTGCAGATTCGCAAAACTGAAACTTTACTTACGACCTAAATTTTCTTAGCGCCTTCGCCTTAGGGCATGCGGCGCATACAGGGCATTTCTATAAATATATAAATAGGTAGTTATGTATTAATAAACTGGTATGCACTATTAAAATGTATCAATAAAATACTTATTAAGTACTTTTAATCTGTAACTGAGCACTGAATAACTGAATAAGAGATAAGTCACTCTTAAGAGTTAGGTACTCAAAACGAAACGAGTTGGCGAGGTATCACTTCTTATATCTTTCTACCCATCCCTCATCGTAAACGGACTGTGCATGCTGAAGATCGTCAGCATTCAGGCGACGCAGTATTTAAACAACGGACAAAGCGAATTCCTCACTTTTCCTCCGCAATGCGAGTGATTGAAAGAATTTCATTCTCCAGCATACTAACACGTCATAACTACAGGGGAAGAATATTTCGTAGTTCTTCAAAATTTAACATAATTTCTTGCTACTTAATAGGACATTAGAGGCAAGTTTTCTGTTTCGAGGTTTCCATTGCACAAGGCATTTAATTTAAAACTCTATTAGTACCCCTTACAAGCTCCATATGATAATGTATTATTCTGCAGAACTAAGGATTTTTTTTTTTTTAATCTGAAGCAGCAAACACAAATAACGAAAATTAGCCGGTTAGTGGTTATCATGTCAAAGAAAGGAACCTTCTATCGGTGTCCTTTTTATTCTTCAGTAGTGGCAGAACAAGTGCTTGGAGTAAAGATGAAATAAACAAATTCCCCACGTTAGCAAAAAAAAAAATAATTGAACACGCGCTAATTATTGCGCACGAAATTTTTCCTGGAAGACTCTGTATAAAGTTGCCTTGCAAGCATCAGCGCCGGAATATTCCACCATGGGCTACGTTACGTGTGCATTCCTATCACAGAGGTTATGGTGGAAATATAAATTTGTTATTAATATTAAAATTTAAATTAAGCAAAGCACATACTTTGCCTCAAATCTGGAGCGTTGTTCCAGAAGAAAAGATGCCTTGTCCTTACTACCCTCGATATTCACTGCGCATTATTCACAGCTTTCTCCTCCTTCAAAATGCTGTTTTGTCTGTACATTTTAACAAAAGCGAGGCTAAAACGCCCTGGATAACTAATTAATATCTGATTGTGTTTATATTTTAGTTCACCACAGATGAGTAATATTGATGATAAATGTATAAATTGATCGATAGAGTTCCTTATCAGGTTTCTTTCCCCTAGTTTGTCATAATTTATGTGACTCAACTAGGTACGAAAATTTGATTCGGAATGTAAAAGAAATATATGTATTCTGTAACATTATTTTTTGTAAAGTTTAATTTTTTTTAATTAACAAGATCTGTAACCAATGTTTGCACTTATTTAATGCACGGAGTTCCAAGCAATTTCACTCATCATCCTACAAGCTGCAATAAACACAAAAACACAACTCTGAAAATGAAATATTCTAACAAGGATTGTAAAGCCAAAGGCATATAATTAGTCTCATCTGTATGCTCAGATCATTCAATATGATTTCTCTCACAGCTTATAGATTTTCAGATGAGTTACTCACGCTCGTTTTAATGGTAATCAAAATAATGTAAAACTGCAATTAAAAAGATTAAAATTTCGACAAATTGACTAAATGAAAAATATATTCGCTGGTCGCTTAAAATTGCTTCAACGGTACCTAGTTCCAAATTGCAAGACGGGTATTCCACACACGGATAATCGAGAATTAGTATAACATTCTACAGCAAAATAATGCAAATTCCTGGTTTTTTTCATATAATGCATTCATGCTGTCAGATTTATTATGTCTAATCTTATAATATTATTGTAGAATTACTGCCGGTAGAAATCATTCCTTGAAAATGAAGGCCCCTTGCCACCTTCTTGATGCCTAATTTCAAATGGATAATTCAAACGTGGCCAAAGGAGAAATATTAAAATTTTCAAAAATTCGTGTTTACGGTTTTTTATTACCTAGATTTACCACTGCTAACTAATATTATGATATAATAATATATTAATAATTAGTCAAATGAAATTTATGTGGCTTCGTGTCAACCACTTGGTATTTTTAACGCTGTGTTTGAGCAAAAACAGAATATTGTTTATTTAAGCTATAATAAACATCCTACAGTAACATTTAGTTATTGTACATTGTTTTTTATCAGCATTTACGAGCTGAAGTTTCGTCTTCGTAAACTATCCATATTGGTGTTTTTCATGCTCCTATATTGTTTTTGTATATAATAATGGAAATTACAATTGGGATGATCAGTTCCATAAAACTCTCAGTATTCTGCAATCCTAACCACATGACCAATGGTGCCCCAAACATACAAGAAACAAACAGGTATTTACAAGTAGGAATGATTTTCGAAACGTTTGCTTGAACAAAACTCAAAACAAAATAAAACAAAAGGGTCGAATCAAAATGTTAATGCTTCATAAAAGTGTGCAGGATAATGTTAGATGTAAAGCCAGTTTTCGTTTCCCTGGCAGACGTACTAGGAAGTTTCATAAATGAAAGTTTTCTCTTTTGGTGGGATAGTGGCTGTGACCTATACATCGAGCATTCATTGCTGGACAGTACGTGTATAATTATAGATAGATAGAGATAAGTAATTAATAGAGTATTTGACATATATAAACTCATCATTCAGATCTTCGAAAGTGTTCAAATAGTAAAAACACGATACCGTATGCTTCCACCACTTCACTTATGATGTATACTATGCCCATATGAGGTACTTCTTCCTGTTAGAGTTAACTAAATCTTAGCTATTGAAATATAGCATTTTCAAATTCTTTCCATTTGAATTTAACATGAATAATTTTACTCTGATCTCTCTCTTTCTTTTCTGTTTGTTTCTTACTTCTAGCCATCTATATCCAGTTCTATATCTTCTACTTGTGCCTCTGATATTTAATGTAACGGCATTTTGCTTTAGAGTAAATAGATTTAAAATAATTAAAAATTACATTCCTATTTTCAAAATACTTTTATTAATATTTCAAGGTAAACATTTTGATATTCGTCAAATGAAACTCGAACCTAAAATTTAATTTTTATTAAATCTTTAATCTATTTCCAGCACTATGCATAAAAATGCCCATTCTTGTTAAAATAACGAAACTGATTTCAGATTTACTAGTAACGAATCAAATTGCAAATTGCTTAGATGACATTTTTCAGCTCTCAGAATACATTCCATTTAACTATGCAGTAAATCGAATGATTGTTTGCAGTTAACAATATGTAAAAAGCTGTTTGGGCCAGGTCGAGAAACATGTGGTTTACATCTGGAGGAAACGAATGTTTGACAATGTCTATATACTATATATAAACTAATAATTAGAAACTTCCGCGTAATGCCCTTATGAAATAATTCACTGTATATTAGAAAAGTACGAGAAACAGACGCATATTTTTTCGAATGAAAAAAATCGAAAAATTATCTGCTTACTAAAATCACAAATCTCAGGCGAACAACATATAAGGCCTTGTAAGGCCTTATGTGTTGTTCCTTATAAGTTATGTGAATTTCCTTATAAGGCCTATTAAATTATACACACTTTTTGCTGCTGATCATTTAAATTTATTTCTTCGAATTGCTCTTTCAAACTTGAATACCCGATTCCTAAAAGAAAGTTGCTGATTTTGAAATTACGTATACTGCACAATTTTGGTCGTGCGTTTATGAATTTTTTCTAATTTTATTTCTTTATTAGCGGAAGTACCCGATGTCAATTAAGTTAGATTGAAAGCAGTGTATCTAACAACAGAGAGAACGATACCGTTGTAATCCTTCTCTAACGATGTAAAAAATACGATTCATAGTTATACATTTTTCAGTCTGGTGCGATATGCAACCCCACATAAAACATTTCGATAGAAAAATATAATTCTCTCTCATTGTATCGGAAGCAATGTCACTCAGCTTTTAGTGATTTTCGTCTTTCTAATCAAATGGCCATAACAGCTCAAGTTCCACCCAATATTTCATCTATATTCAACTTTAGTCGATTTAATGTCGCAAAATATTTATCATAATTGATCAGAAATCAATAACGCAAACAAACAAACACACAAACAGACATTCTTCTTTATATATATAGGTTATGTAAAATTTACAAATTTTTTTATTAACAAAATGTACGATTTGCAAGCGAGCAGTAGCAACACTTTTCGAAATAAAACAATTCTATCTCTAACACCCGAGACTGTTACCTCTAGGAAAAATGAGTGCGAAAATTAGAACTTTCAGAATTTTTAATTAGTATTTTCGTTCATGAAAGTGGTTAAGATGAGAATAGTCGAAATGGCTTCCCTCGAATTTTCGGAATCGGGAATAACGTATTTAATGTTTGGGAAAGCTATTTTTATTTCATCTTTTATCTATTTTCGTATTTTAACAAACTCTAGGATTTGAAAGAGAGCAATGGTAACAACTTTCGAAATAAAGCAGATTTTCGTCTCCAGCGTGCGAGACTGTGTCCACTCGGAAAATGAGAAAGAAAATTATCGTTTATGCGAGTTTTTAATTTATAGCTCTGATTTTAGCTACTTTATTTTTTTTTTTTTTTTTTTTTTTTTTTTTTTTTTTTTTTTCAGAAAAGTGACGTCGACCTAATTGTAGAAAGTTTGGTGGTGATAGCTATAGTAGTGACCGAGTTATGAGAGGACAAACACACAAACTTTCTTTTTTATATACTATATAGATAACAAGTATGAAACTTTCCCAAATGTAAGTATACGAACCGCGAGACTGTATTAAAATTTGGATTTACTTATTTGTCAAAAAAGAATTTTTTTAAAAATTTGACATCGCCAAAACATGAATATTTTCGTGATTTAAAAACATTTCGATAACTGGAAGTATATTACTACAAGCAACGATTGCAAACATAAAGGTCGTGTAGGGACTTTTAAGCCGGATAAAGGATGTTGGTGTACATATACGTGAGCATATACATATACGGTTGGTACAGCTAACCTGCAATATAAAGAGAGAAGCAAGCCTACTCTTTAGAAAATTTCAATATTCTTCGGCTAATCGTTTTTGAGTTATGCGAGATACATACACACATATATTATATCTACATACATACAGAGAACACGAAAAAATCCCTTTTGAATGCATTATAAAATATACTATGAAAAGGAAGAAGTCTTTATTATGTCCGTATGAGATGTCGCACAAAAATCATCCAAATGGATTCAGATATGGACAAAATGGATATTTCCACTGAAATGTGATACTTGAAAATTTTCGTAATTATAATACTTCCTTTTTATTGTAAAATGCAGTAATAAAATATTACCTAAATGGGAAATCTTAAAAAGATGAGAATTAGTACCAGAATTCCACAGCTATACTTTTAAGAAGTGGTCGTAAAAAAAAGTGGTTCGCTGAGATCTTCGTTCTAAAAGTTCAAGCAATAACTAAAACATTTTCGAATAAATTGTGTGTGAAAACTGTATGTCCCATCGTTCAAAAGTAGTGGACTGTAAATTCACTTGATGTTCCCTCAGTGTAGAACCCAAGAAACCTCAGAGTCATAATGTTGACCGAAACTACTTTATTGGCTTTCAAACATTAAGTTGGCTGAGGAACGGCGAAGAACACTTTGAAATCTCCGACTTCAGTAGCGGCTCACCAAGTAAACTCAGGAGAACCTCTGCTTAGTTGAAACTCACCGCAACTTAAAAGCTCTAAACCCGAGCTTTACGATCCTAACAAATTTGTGTCTGCGCCTCTCCTCGGTACAAAGAGAGAAATACAATTTGCGTAACATAGAACTAAAATATTTAATCCTTTGCGGCGCACTGTACGTTAAAGTCGGAATTTCAGCAAGAAACGTTGTATTCAGTCTATTTAGTCCTAAATAAGTATACAGGTAAAATGTTGTAAAAATTGCACTTACCGTTTTAATTCTGTGGGTGTTCCATGAGGTGGAACACTGCGCCGCCAGAGCTTTTAAAAGTGCGACTAAGCGAGCATTGCAGTGAAGCACGAAAATGAGTAGAAGCGTTTGCATAAGAATGAAAAAACTCTGTATTAGGGCTGTATACATGGTTTCCTGGATATACACAATATTCTTGAATATATACGGATAAATGAGATACATATCTATATACACAAGTCCTATATACAAAAATGTTTATAAATTTTCCTATTTCTTAGCTTCGTGAAATTATTCAAAGCAAGTCACACCTTTTTGATGGAAGCACAAACCAACTAAGATTAAAATAATTAACTACGATTAATATTAACAAAAAAGAAAAATAAGCTTATAATATATAGATACACGAAAAATATCTACACAATTATTGAAAATAAACGGGAATGAGACTAAAAAGACAGCAAAAAATTCGCGTAGGTCTAAGTAAAGATGAGTCAAGCTACTAATAAAATTCCCGCCTAAAAACTACCCCCAAAAATTTCGAGATGCCAATATTAATGCTTCCATAACACAAAAACCACCTCGGCCCTCAATGCTGCTTTGTTTGAATTCATTCCCTCCCCAAAAAAAATCAACGGAAACAGAAAACGAAAACAACGGATGTTCTCTCCTAACAGCACAGATGTTCTGATTAGTAAGAGCATGAGATTGCTAAAGGCGCAGTGTTCCCGCTAATGGAACACCTGGTTTTATTCAATGATTCTGCGTATGATTTTTGTATGAAAGATTAAAAAATAATTTGGAGTGCAGCCAGCAAAATTATGCCTATTTTTTCTCCATATAAAATTTTTATATCATTAAAAAAATAGAGAAAATTACTTGAAAAAAATGGATTTTAATAACACATAATAAATTAAAGTTATGTGTCTCCTTGTGATATGCTGCTATCTACGGTTTAAAAAGAAAAGTTCAAAGTATATTATAAAAGCATTTTTATCTATTTACGGTTGAATTTAGAGGCTTTCGAAGCGATTCAATTTGGGTGTTCCATGTAGTGGCACACTGAGACACAAAAGCTTAACCATATTTTAGAATCATTTATAAAAATATATAAATGTAAAGTTAAATATAAAATATTCGTTTCAAAGCGATCGTTGACGATTCCATATCTCTTTAGTCTTCCGTTGCATCTTAGAGAGACATTGTGAAAAACCTCGACAAGAGGATTTATTGTACCTATATTTTCTTTTTGTAAAATTCTGCGTTTACATTTTCTAGATCTAAATTTAAATTTGATCTTTCTCAAAAAAATAGTGTGAAAATGAATGCATTTCCGTTAATAATCTATTCCGTTAATAACTCTATCTGGCTGCAGTGGTCCAGAGGTAAAGTCGTTGAACGCTGGTAGCTAGACCCAGCACAAAAACACGCTGCTTGAGAATTTTGTGGTTTTTCTAATGTGTAATGTGCGTACGAAACTTTTCCTGAGAAAGTCCTCCCCAAACGCTTCCCTCCCCTTAGGAAAAGAGCCCTAACGTGCTCTTCCAATAATCCAATAAATATAAATACGGTACTGAAATATTACGTAGTTTATCCTGACTTGTGTCATCACAACTAACGAATCGCAACATGCAAAGGATACTTATATAAAAGGATTACTTTGAAGTCTTAATTTTATTAAAAGAACATAATATTAGAAATTTCAGACATGCATTAAACTTTTAAATACATTTAATCTAAAGTAAATGCTCCTTTTCCCTTTTTTAATTTTTTAAAAATATATTGTTCATGAAGAACTGCCAATACAACTTTATGAAATGACTTAATTAAATAATAACGTTTAATAGTTCAGTAAATAAATTTAAAATTCTCTTAAAATAAAAAATAAAAAACTGCGTAGTATTCCCATACGTATCATTAATTTTCTACTTCCTTTCAACTTTTCAATGCAAGAGTTCCTTCTTGGATTTTTAGCAAAAAATTATTAATGAAAGGAAATATATGAAATATAGAGGTAAAAATATTCCTCATTCTTACTCGCACCTAGAATTCATTACTCGAATACGCACCAGCACCTTTTAAAAGTAGAAAAGATATATCTGCAGAATAATCGTCATGCAATTATTTTATTTACTCTCTTTTATAGGAATATATTTTCCACGACGATATATTTAAACTGCGAAGTTTTGGAACCGCTTTCTGTTCTTCGTTGTTTTGTACCACGATTGTTTTCTTCGATGATGTTTTAGACTTACGATATGTTTTCCTGCCTTCTTTTCTCCCACATGTTTTCTACAACGAAGTTTCCGTCTTACGTTGTTTTCTCCGCTACGTTTTCGTCCGCGATGTCTTCGTCGGACCTCCTAGAATTCACTCGCAAGCAAGCGAAGTAATCGTTCCATTTATACTCTTGTCCTTCGAAAAATAATACCTGGCCCATTATGGATTTATGCAAATGTACAGAGACGTATAAGATTATGGGGTTCATTTAAAAATGACTTTTCAGTCCACTTTCATATTAGTTTGATTACCATTAAAAACGAACATGAGATAGGTGTCTAAAAATTTGCGTCTTATAATTAGGAATTTTTGAATAAGATTACAATCAAATTTTTTTTCTTATGGTTGGCACTTGCCTATGTCGGCATCGTCCTGCCCTAAGGCCAGATCGGTAGTCTCTTTATCATGGAGGCGCCTAGTAGGCGGGCCATCATTGCCTCCTATGAAGGGACAGACAATTTTACATCCATGCCTTCTCCGGGATTCGAACCCGAGCCCTTCGGTATCGCACTCAGTTTTCCCTAACCACCATAACGCTAAAAAAGGCTTGCAGCTACAGATTTGATTTTATTCTTGACTTATCATTATTGTCGTTAGAATATTTTATTCTCACAATTAAATATTGTTTTTTTTTTTTAGCTTGTACAACGATGATTCAAATTTTAGTGTTTTTCCAGCATCGAAGCGGTTCGCACATTGATTACAGACATATTGTTTAAAAAAATAAAATTTACGAAAAAAAAAATGCAGATCAATTTTTTAACAGTGGGAATCAATTTTTCGTAACTATTTCAGTAGTGTCAGTTAGGTCAGACTTGTAGAGATTAATATTAAAATATTATAACTGAGACTCGGTCTTTCAGAAAGCCTCACATGTACTTTCTCTCTTTCCATAACAATGTATGTTATTGTCGTTATGATTGATCAATACCAGTATTGATCACCGGTAATTTTTAAAAAAATCTGTGATAACTCTTTACCGACTTTTAAACAAAGGAATGAAGCTTATACATAGTGAGCTGTCAGAAAATGTGTCCTTAAACGTTTAAAAATATTTCATATCTTTTAATGAAATACATCTGACACTGAAGCATGTCTCCATTCGATGATGCCACCGATGCTTGAAATTATATTAACAGTTTCAGCATGTTTATAATAAAAATTGTAACCAATGTGCTACTCACTAGTTTTCTCATATACTCCTGCGCTTTATGTACTTTAAAATTACAAACGGCTAAAACTGTGTATCTGTTCACCTTGTTTATTTAATCAAACTACTTTGTCTTTAACTGACAGAGTGTTGGCTTTATAGTAATATATACTTCTCACACTTCTGCTGCTTTGTTTTGTGTTTAAAATGTTTCTTCAGTTTTATTTGGACCGTAAACGCTTCTTCTTGAAGCGTTTACAGTAATTCAGAAATCTGATTAAGAATGTGCGTGTTGATGATTGACTGATTCAGATTCTTGATTATTTTCTGATTAGATCTCATTTGCATCTGCAAGAAGTGCCAATAATTAGGTAATAAATCTATGCAGACCTTTCGTCAGAACTCGTTGGTATGCAAGTAAATAAAATGCTTACACAAATGAATAAAATACTCCTCATATTACAATTTCGACGTTTCATATACAGATAATTTGACTAAAACCTGATAATAATTTATATTTTCTCTCTCATTGTAATGTTTCTTTATACTTTTATAAACGTTCTTCCAAATAAATGTTTCCACAAAATTATTACAATAGGTTCTCAAGCATTACCCTCTTAACCTTCTAAAACCGGGCCGAAATTCTCATATTATAGCTCTCAGACCAGCGCGATCCGAAACAGTTTTGCCTCCTCTTTGACATTTTCCTAATGAGAAAAGTCGTCAGTTCCCCTCCATGGATAAAGTATATTGACGCGAGACGAAACCTGCGTTTTTTGCAAAAATGTAGCTAAACTGATAAGAAGAGGGAAATAGTGCGTAGCCAGCGGCTACTCTGAGCAGCGACAATGGACCACCCAAAGATCTACAGATAGGCGATTCTCTAAAATGGGGAGGGCATGGATGGTACGACAGTTGTACCAATGCCGGCGTCTGAGAAAGTCATTCTCCTTGTACAACTGCTGTACCAGCCGGCTTCGAGAGGTTAATCGCATTTACGTTTACTCGGCTGGAGAACTCAGTAAAGGACTTCTTACCACAATGCCCACGGTTGGATAATCTTCGGTTTCTGGCAAGTACTATCTTAGCTGGTAAAAGGCAGCAGACCAACAATAAAGTGCTATTCACATTCAATGTTCCCATGTTTAGCTATTGTCTATTTTGCCTTTCTGCTCACTTTTCGAATATTTGATTTTGAGTGAAACGATCGTTAAGATAGTAGGTGCTTTGAAATTTATAATCATTCATCCTTTGGTATTTAATTAGGAAAATTCTCATCGGAAGACTCAGTGTGAAAGTAATTCAGCTAACAGGGAATTGTAACCAATGTGCTATATGCGGTAGAATTACATTTGCATAAAGGTATAAAACCGGCCCTTTAAAAGAGCTTCAACGTTTCCATATGAACGTGTATTTCTGTTGAAATTCAACTAGTTGCAAAAGCACAAATCTTCATAATTTATTTTGAGATGGCGGAAAAACAGTGCTGATGTGTTATCAAGCTAAAAAAAAAAAAAAAAAAAATGGGAGGACTGTGCTATATCTCCCGTTCTACTGGGCCGATTGACAAAATTCAAACTGCGTTTTTCATGTCTCGAAAGCGCGACTTAGGAATATATTAGATTTATACATAGCACTATTCTAACATAGGCATCTAACATAGGCATGTGTTGAAATCTTACTCCAGCTTTGGATTAGCGCGAAACGTGATTGTTTACAAGCTCTTTTGCGATTTCTAAATTTCTTTTGACTTTTTTGAATGTGTTTTTATTATAACATTGCAGTTTTTGTTTAGTATTTTTATCACCTGATAATTATGGAAAATTGTGAGGAAGATGTAAAAAATAAAAGATCTTCTGGTCATCGACCAAAGAAAAGAAAGTTCCAGGGAAATCAGCATAATGATACAATGAATAAGAAGTGTGGTGTCAGTTCTTCGTTTAAAAAATTAAATAGTGACACTGTTTTGCCACCAAGAGATAAAGATAACTTTAGAGCCTAATTTTAGTGGTTATAGACTATTTTATTTGGATATCCTATTTCAATTTATTGAAAATAATTTATGTTGTAAAATTTGTAATGTTCATTTAATTGAACTATTTCATCATGGTTTAAGCTCAAAATTTGAGTTACTATGCTCAAAGTGTTCATGTAAAAGAACTTTCAGAAACTCTAATATGATGGGTGTCCGAAAAAATATATCAGAGCTAAACAGAAGATTTACGTATGAAATGCGAACTCTTGGTCAAGGGAAAGCTGCTATGCAGAAATTCTGCTGCGTTATGCATCTCTCTCCTGTGATTGCACATCGTTCTTTCAAATTCGTCGTTAAATGTGACTGTAAGTGGAGACGGTACGTGGAAGACTCGAGGACATACGTCTTTGGTTGGAGTCTGTTCCGTAATAGGGTCAGAAAGCAACACAGTAATCGATACAGAAATACTGTCTTTATATTGCAAAGGTTGCTAGTCATTTCTAGGAAACGGCGTAAGTGAATACAAGGCCTGTTTGGAGAATCATGCTGGTTCTTCAGGAAAAATGGAAATGAATGGAAAGATAAACAAAACTCTCTGACATGTGTTGTAAAAGAACACCAAACACGAATGTGTTTATGTATACGTGTTCAACACTTCCTCCTACAATCAAAACACTAACGTGTTAAAAATTCAACATACCAAGACCTCATAACACACCCTAACTTCAACTCTAAACCCTGAGGTACTATTCTGAAAGTGGCTAACTCTGAAGTGTAGCGTCAGAGAGCCTAACTACATTCATTCAACCTTTAACACATATTCACCATGACTTGGTCTTTTTACAATCACACGAATAAAAAAAAATTTTAACATTACTTTCACTTTTACCATATCACGGTATTTCTTAACATTTAAAATAACAGTTCACATTGTATATAAGAACATATTAACATGCCGTTAATTTTACGCATTTGAAAACATACATTAGTAGTACATTGTTAACTTCTATTCTTTTCAAATCAAGTGCCAATTCTTCTACATTGAAATACTACATTTCAAAAAACTTTCAGACTAAAACTTCTTTCTTGCCAGAATGTTTTAAATAAAATTTATACAATAACTTTTCCAATATTTAAGTCTTTACATATTCCTATTATACATCAACTTTAGTTTTACGCGCGAGTAATTGAAAAACATAATACCAAAATCGATAACAACTCATTTCTCGCCTTTTTGGCGATAAAGGTAGACCTCGCATGACGTAAAACTGCTTGAAATCTGCCACTTGCAGTAAGAATGAAAGATTAACTTAAGTTTGCAAAGTAACATAAAATTTTATTTATCTTTGTTATATTCGGACATTCTTTTCTGAGCCCAGTCCTGGAAGGTAGCGCAGATCCTCGTTTGATTTATCCTCCTTCTTGTGCGGGGTCGCCCTTCAGTACCTTCCTCTAAAAGCTTTCTTTTTTCTCCAGTTCGGTCACCCTTGAATACCTTCTTTTTGGCCTCTGCCTGTGGTCTTGGCCGTTTGATGGCAGCTGGTCTTGGCGGAACCGGGAGACTTCTTTCGCGTTCCTGCTTGGACCTCGTTGCTGGTCGTTCAAATTTTCCTTGTAACTTTTCCTCCGCCGCTGGTGGCCCTTCCGCAGTTCGGCGACATTTGCTGCGGAGAGTCCTGTCGGATGAGTAGACCTTCCGTTTTAGAGCCGGATTATAGTTCCCGTCTTTTCTCCTGGCTCTCTTTGCATACGTCTTCCTTCTCCCTTCTTCATTCTGGGGATGTTCGTGAGCTCTCTTTTCTGGACGGTGGAACGGCTTCTTTTTCTTGTTACCTTTAATTTTCCCGCGGGGAAACTTTCTTTTCACTTGCTCCTGCCTCTTAATGGCTTGCCCTTGTGCTTGTCGTTGTTCCACCTCTGGAGCTTGTGCCCGCCGTGTCTGCCGTGCCGGATCCTGCAAAAGATCTGTAAATATTTGCATTTTATTACGATCATAGTAGGGTTTGATTTGATCAATGTTTGCGGAGCAGGTTTCACCATTCCTGGCTTTTAACACTACTACAGCGTGAGTTATTTTTTCTATGACATATGGTCCTTCAAATCGTGGATAAAATTTGGCAGTTTTATCTTCTGGTGCTGAAGAAAGTGAATGCTTAATTTTTAACACTTCATCCCCTACTTTATAAGTTACTCCCCGTCGTTTCAAGTCATAATATAGCTTTTGTTTTCTCTGTGCTACTTCAGTATTCTTTTTTGCTTCTTTAATTAGTTTTTCTATATCACCCATTTTAAATTCTGTGGCTCTTTGTTGCACATAAAATAATTTATCTAACGGCGCTATAATCTTTCTGCCTAAAAATAACTCAGCAGGAGTTTTGCCCGTTGTATCATGTTTTGCGGTCTTAAGGGCGAAAGCAAATTCATTGACATAGTTATCCCAACTTTTATGAAAATTGTTAACATAACTACGGATAATTTTCACTATATTTCTGTTTACCCGTTCCGCTATATTTGATTGCAGCCGATACGGGACCATTTTTAAATGACGTATGCCCAGTTTTTGGCACATGTCTTCAAATACATTACTTACAAATTGAGGACCATTATCCGATATAACTTATAGGGGCGCTCCGTATTTTAAAATATGTTTATTTAAAATAGAATCAGTAACTAATTTCGCGGAGGCTCGCTTTAAGGGAACAATTTCGGTCCACTTACTAAAATGATCAACCATAACAAGGAGATAGCGACTTTTATTTAACTGACTTTTTGGGAAAGGGCCCAATAAATCGATGCCAATTATTTCATTTGGAAATTCGGATTTAATACTATTTAGAAACCCGGCCGGGCGGAAATTAATATAATTAACTGCTTGACATGTCGGGCAGGACTGGACATACGCCCTTGTTAACTTTTGCAGTTCAGGAAAATAGACTGCCTCGCGTACGCGTTGGATAGGTTTTCGAATACCAGCATGAAAAGCTAAAGGGCTGTCATGGAGCTCCTGCAGGATATTTAATCTAAGACTAGCTGGGATAACAGGTCGAAATTCGTTGTTGGAATTCGTAGTTTTTGTATAAAATAATAGACCATCTATTAGTTCGTAATGGGCCGCCCTATTTCTTATCGCCACAATATCTTGGTGGCTAAAATTTTCAGGATCCTTTAAATAATCATAAATATTTTTAAATTCAGGATGCTTACCCAGTTCGGTTATCACAGTTTCTCGGGAATGTAACTTACATGCTGTGAGCATTGCCACCTTTACAGTATTACCTTCTTCATCTATTTTAATTCTGGATAGGGCATCTACTACGATATTTTCCTTTCCGGGGGTATGCTTGATTACCAGATTACATCCTTTATGATGTAATCTGGTAACCTTGTGTTGTCTCTCGTCACTATGGGCCAGGAAAGCGTTTCCGACAATGCATTCCAATAAACGATTATATATATATATATATATATATATAAACAATATATATAAACGATATATATATATATATAAACAATATATATATATATATAATCTTATAAACATATGTTACCGTGAAAGACCGAAATTGGAGAATATCGACTTTCACCGGAGAATGTCAACATTCACCAAATACGTCGACGAAAGATCAAATATTGCATTACATTTTTCTACCTTCGGACCCTCACCGGTGTATGTCGATAATCACAGATATGCTCTGGTGTAGATTGAAAAGAGCGGAGTATATGTACACACTGTTATTGCGAAAGGAAGTGTTCCACAAATAAATGCAGTTGTAAAAGCAAGGGCCTCTTGTGCAATTGAAAGTGTCATAACAGTTTACGTTGTTGCAATAAATAAGATTTGAATCACGTAATTTAGTAAACATAGCTTGAGTAAGCTCCCCGTTCCGAGTCAAGATAGTTCATGTTTCCAAAGCAAGTAAAGAGGAATACAAGTCCTGATAGTGGCGCCCGACGAAGAAGAATAACCATGGCCGAGTTTCAAGAAGAACCTGTGGTGCCTGCAGAAGCTTACCTGCAATATAAAGAGAGAAGCAAGCCTACTCTTTAGAAAATTTCAATATTCTTCGGCTAATCGTTTTTGAGTTATGCGAGATACATACACACATATATTCTATCTACATACATACAGAGAACACGAAAAAATCCCTTTTGAATGCATTATAAAAT
The DNA here is from genome assembly GCF_044657685.1 of Stegodyphus dumicola. Taxonomy (NCBI): domain Eukaryota; kingdom Metazoa; phylum Arthropoda; class Arachnida; order Araneae; family Eresidae; genus Stegodyphus; species Stegodyphus dumicola. The sequence continues at coordinate 8,313,762 of NC_140778.1, read as the reverse complement.
ATACTATGAAAAGGAAGAAGTCTTTATTATGTCCGTATGAGATGTCGCACAAAAATCATCCAAATGGATTCAGATATGGACAAAATGGATATTTCCACTGAAATGTGATACTTGAAAATTTTCGTAATTATAATACTTCCTTTTTATTGTAAAATGCAGTAATAAAATATTACCTAAATGGGAAATCTTAAAAAGATGAGAATTAGTACCAGAATTCCACAGCTATACTTTTAAGAAGTGGTCGTAAAAAAAAGTGGTTCGCTGAGAACTTCGTTTTAAAAGTTCAAGCAATAACTAAAATATTTTCGAATAAATTCTGTGTGAAAACTGTATGCCCCGTCGTTCAAAAGTAGTGGACTGTAAATTCACTTGATGTTCCCTCAGTGTAGAACCCAAGAAACCTCAGAGTCATAATGTTGACCGAAACTACTTTATTGGCTTTCAAACATTAAGTTGGCTGAGGAACGGCGAAGAACACTTTGAAATCTCCGACTTCAGTAGCGGCTCACCAAGTAAACTCAAAAGAACCTCTGCTTAGTTGAAACTCACCGCAACTTAAAAGCTTAAACCCGAGCTTTACGATCCTAACAAATTTGAGTCTGCGCCTCTCCTCGGTACAAAGAGAGAAATACAATTTGCGTAACATAGAACTAAAATATTTAATCCTTTGCGGCGCACTGTACGTTAAAGTCGGAATTTCAGCAAGAAACGTTGTATTCAGTCTATTTAGTCCTAAATAAGTATACAGGTAAAATGTTGTAAAAATTGCACTTACCGTTTTAATTCTGTGGGTGTTCCATGAGGTGGAACACTGCGCCGCCAGAGCTTTTAAAAGTGCGACTAAGCGAGCATTGCAGTGAAGCACGAAAATGAGTAGAAGCGTTTGCATAAGAATGAAAAAACTTTGTATTATGGCTGTATACATGGTTTCCTGGATATACACAATATTCTTGATTATATACGGATAAATGAGATACATATCTATATACACAAGTCCTATATACAAAAATGTTTATAAATTTTCCTATTTCTTAGCTTCGTGAAATTATTCAAAGCAAGTCACACCTTTTTGATGGAAGCACAAACCAACTAAGATTAAAATAATTAACTACGATTAATATTAACAAAAAAGAAAAATAAGCTTATAATATATAGATACACGAAAAATATCTACACAATTATTGAAAATAAACGGGAATGAGACTAAAAAGACAGCAAAAAATTCGCGTAGGTCTAAGTAAAGATGAGTCAAGCTACTAATGAAATTCTCGCCTAAAAACTACCCCCAAAAATTTCGAGATGCCAATATTAATGCTTTCATAACACAAAAACCACCTCGCCCCTCAATGCTACTTTGTTTGAATTCATTCCCTCCCCCAAAAAAAACAACGGAAACAGAAAACGAAAACAACAGATGTTCTCTCCTAAGAGCACAGATGTTCTGATTAGTAAGAGCATGAGATTGCTAAAGGCGCAATGTTCCCGCTAATGGAACACCTGATTTTATTCAATGATTCTGCGTATGATTTTTGTATGAAAGATTAAAAAATAATTTGGAGTGCAGCCAGCAAAATTATGCCTATTTTTTCTCCAAATAAAATTTTTATATCATTAAAAAAATAGAGAAAATTACTTGAAAAAAATGGATTTTAATAACACATAATAAATTAAAGTTATGTGTCTCCTTGTGATATGCCGCTATCTACGGTTTAAAAAGAAAAGTTCAAAGTATATTATAAAAGCATTTTTATCTATTTACGGTTGAATTTAGAGGCTTTCGAAGCGATTCAATTTGGGTGTTCCATGTAGTGGCAGACTGAGACACAAAAGCTTAACCATATTTTAGAATCATTTATAAAAATATATAAATGTAAAGTTAAATATAAAATATTCGTTTCAAAGCGATCGTTGACGATTCCATATCTCTTTAGTCTTCCGTTGCATCTTAGAGAGACATTGTGAAAAACCTATATTTACTTATTTTCTCAGAAACATCGGTCATCTTAGGCTGGTAATCGACAAGAGGATTTATTGTACCTATATTTTCTTTTTGTAAAATTCTGCGTTTACATTTTCTAGATCTAAATTTAAATTTGATCTTTCTCAAAAAAATAGTGTGAAAATGAATGCATTTCCGTTAATAATCTATTCCGTTAATAACTCTATCTGGCTGCAGTGGTCCAGAGGTAAAGTCGTTGAACGCTGGTAGCTAGACCCAGCACAAAAACACGCTGCTTGAGAATTTTGTGGTTTTTCTAATGTGTAATGTGCGTACGAAACCTTTCCTGAGAAAGTCCTCCCCAAACGCTTCCCTCCCCTTAGGAAAAGAGCCCTAACGTGCTCTTCCAATAATCCAATAAATATAAATACGGTACTGAAATATTACGTAGTTTATCCTGACTTGTGTCATCACAACTAACGAATCGCAACATGCAAAGGATACTTATATAAAAGGATTACTTTGAAGTCTTAATTTTATTAAAAGAACATAATATTAGAAATTTCAGACATGCATAAAACTTTTAAATACATTTAATCTAAAGTAAATGCTCCTTTTCCCTTTTTTAATTTTTTAAAAATATATTGTTCATGAAGAACTGCCAATACAACTTTATGAAATGACTTAATTAAATAATAGCGTTTAGTAGTTAAGTAAATAAATTTAAAATTCTCTTAAAATAAAAAATAAAAAACTGCGTAGTACTCCCATACGTATCATTAATTTTCTACTTCCTTTCAACTTTTCAATGCAAGAGTTCCTTCTTGGATTTTTAGCAAAAAATTATTAATGAAAGGAAATATATGAAATATAGAGGTAAAAATATTCCTCATTCTTACTCGCACCTAGAATTCATTACTCGAATACGCACCAGCACCTTTTAAAAGTAGAAAAGATATATCTGCAGAATAATCGTCATGCGATTATTTTATTTACTCTCTTTTATAGGAATATATTTTCCACGACGATATTTTTAAACTGCGAAATTTTGGAACCGCTTTCTGTTCTTCGTCGATGTTTTGTACCACGATTGTTTTCTTCGATGATGTTTTAGACTTACGATATGTTTTCCTGCCTTCTTTTCTCCCACATGTTTTCTACAACGAAGTTTCCGTCTTACGTTGTTTTCTCCGCTACGTTTTCGTCCGCGATGTCTTCGTCGGACCTCCTAGAATTCACTCGCAAGCAAGCGAAGTAATCGATCCATTTATACTCTTGTCCTTCGACAAAATAATACCTGGCCCATTATGGATTTATGCAAATGTACAGAGACGTATAAGATTATGGGGTTCATTTAAAAATGACTTTTCAGTCCACTTTCATATTAGTTTGATTACCATTAAAAACGAACATGAGATAGGTGTCTAAAAATTTGCGTCTTATAATTAGGAATTTTTGAATAAGATTACAATGAAATTTTTTTTTCTTATGGTTGGCACTTGCCTATGTCGGCATCGTCCTGCCCTAAGGCCAGATCGGTAGTCTCTTTATCATGGAGGCGCCTAGTAGGCGGGCCATCACTGCCTCCTATGAAGGGACAGACAATTTTACATCCATGCCTTCTCCGGGATTCGAACCCGAGCCCTTCGGTATCGCACTCAGTTTTCCCTAACCACCATAACGCTAAAAAAGGCTTGCAGCTACAGATTTGATTTTATTCTTGACTTATTATAGTCGTTAGAATATTTTATTCTCACAATTAAATATTGTTTTTTTTTAGCTTGTACAACGATGATTCAAATTTTAGTGTTTTTCCAGCATCGAAGTGGTTCGCACATTGATTACAGACATGTTGTTTAAAAAAATAAAATTTACGAAAAAAAAAATGCAGATCAATTTTTTAACAGTGGGAATCAATTTTTCGTAACTATTTCAGTAGGATCAGTTAGGTCAGACTTGTAGAGATTAATATTAAAATATTATAACTGAGACTCGGTCTTTCAGAAAGCCTCACAAGTACTTTCTCTCTTTCCATAACAATGTATGTTATTGTCGTTATGATTGATCAATACCAGTATTGATCACCGGTAATTTTTAAAAAAATCTGTGATAACTCTTTACCGACTTTTAAACAAAGGAATGAAGTTTATACAGGGTGAGCTGTCAGAAACTGTGTTCTTAAACGTTTAAAAATATTTCATATCTTTTAATGAAATACATCTGACACTGAAGCATGTCTCCATTCGATGATGCCACCGATGCTTGAAATTATATTAACAGTTTCAGCATGTTTATAATAAAAATTGTAACCAATGTGCTACTCACTAGTTTTCTCATATACTTCTGCGCTTTATGTACTTTAAAATTACAAACGGCTACAACTGTGTATCTGTTCACCTTGTTTATTTAATCAAACTACTTTGTCTTTAACTGACAGAGTGTTGGCTTTATAGTAATATATACTTCTCACACTTCTGCTGCTTTGTTTTGTGTTTAAAATGTTTCTTCAGTTTTATTTGGACCGTAAACGCTTCAAGAAAGTAATTCAGAAATCTGATTTAGAATGTGCTTGTTGATGATTGACTGATTCAGATGCTTGATTATTTTCTGATTAGATCTCATTTGCGTCTGCAAGAAGTGCCAATAATTAGGTAATAAATCTATGCAGACTTTTCGTCAGAAGTCGTAGGTATGCAAGTAAATAAAATGCTTACACAAATGAATAAAATACTCCTCATATTACCATTTCGAAGTTTCATATAGAGATAATTTGACTAAAACCTGATAATAATTTATATTTTCTCTCTCATTGTAATGTTTCTTTATACTTTTATAAACGTTCTTCCAAATAAATGTTTCCACAAAATTATTACAATAGGTTCTCAAGCATTACCCTCTTAACCTTCTAAAACCGGGCCGAAATTCTCATATTATAGCTCTCAGACCAGCGCGATCCGAAACAGTTTTGCCCCCTCTTTGACATTTTCCTAATGAGAAAAGTCGTCAGTTCCCCTCCATGGATAAAGTATATTGGCGCGAGACGAAACCTGCGGTTTTTGCCAAAATGTAGCTAAACTGATAAGAAGAGGGAAATAGTGCGTAGCCAGCGGCTACTCTGAGCAGCGACAATGGACCACCCAAAGATCTACAGATAGGCGATTCTCTAAAATGGGGAGGGCATGGATGGTACGACAGTTGTACCAATGCCGGCGTCTGAGAAAGTCATTCTCCTTGTACAACTGCTGTACCAGCCGGCTTCGAGAGGTTAATCGCATTTACGTTTACTCGGCTGGAGAACTCAGTAAAGGACTTCTTACCACAATGCCCACGGTTGGATAATCTTCGGTTTCTGGCAAGTACTATCTTAGCTGGTAAAAGGCAGCAGACCAACAATAAAGTGCTATTCACATTCAATGTTCCCATGTTTAGCTATTGTCTATTTTGCCTTTCTGCACACTTTTCGAATATTTGATTTTGAGTGAAACGATCGTTAAGATAGTAGGTGCTTTGAAATTTATAATCATTCATCCTTTGGTATTTAATTAGGAAAATTCTCATCGGAAGACTCAGTGTGAAAGTAATTCAGCTAACAGGGAATTGTAACCAATGTGCTATATGCGGTAGAATTACATTTGCATAAAGGTATAAAACCGGCCCTTTAAAAGAGCTTCAACGTTTCCATATGAACGTGTATTTCTGTTGAAATTCAACTAGTTGCAAAAGCACAAATCTTCATAATTTATTTTGAGATGGCGGAAAAACAGTGCTGATGTGTTATCAAGCTAAAAAAAAAAAAAAAAAAAAAAAAAAAAAAAAAAAAAAAAAAAGGAGGACTGTGCTATATCTCCCGTTCTACTGGGCCGATTGACAAAATTCAAACTGCGTTTTTCATGTCTCGAAAGCGCGACTTTGGAATATATTAGATTTATACATAGCACTATTCTAACATAGGCATCTAACATAGGCATGTGTTGAAATCTTACTCCAGCTTTGGATTAGCGTGAAACGTGATTGTTTACAAGCTCTTTTGCGATTTCTAAATTTCTTTTGACTTTTTTGAATGTGTTTTTATTATAACATTGCAGTTTTTGTTTAGTATTTTTATCACCTGATAATTATGGAAAATTGTGAGGAAGATGTAAAAAATAAAAGATCTTCTGGTCATCGACCAAAGAAAAGAAAGTTCCAGGGAAATCAGCATAATGATACAATGAATAAGAAGTGTGGTGTCAGTTCTTCGTTTAAAAAATTAAATAGTGACACTGTTTTGCCACCAAGAGATAAAGATAACTTTAGAGCCTAATTTTAGTGGTTATAGACTATTTTATTTGGATATCCTATTTCAATTTATTGAAAATAATTTATGCTGAAAATTTGTAATGTTCATTTAAGTGAACTATTTCATCATGGTTTAAGCTCAAAATTTGAGTTACTATGCTCAAAGTGTTCATGTAAAAGAACTTTCAGAAACTCTAATATGATGGGTGTCCGAAAAAATATATCAGAGCTAAACAGAAGATTTACGTATGAAATGCGAACTCTTGGTCAAGGGAAAGCTGCTATGCAGAAATTCTGCTGCGTTATGGATCTCTCTCCTGTGATTGCACATCGTTCTTTCAAATTCGTCGTTAAATGTGACTGTAAGTGGAGACGGTACGTGGAAGACTCGAGGACATACGTCTTTGGTTGGAGTCTGTTCCGTAATAGGGTCAGAAAGCAACACAGTAATCGATACAGAAATACTGTCTTTATATTGCAAAGGTTGCTAGTCATTTCTAGGAAACGGCGTAAGTGAATACAAGGCCTGTTTGGAGAATCATGCTGGTTCTTCAGGAAAAATGGAAATGAATGGAAAGATAAACAAAACTCTCTGACATGTGTTGTAAAAGAACACCAAACACGAATGTGTTTATGTATACGTGTTCAACACTTCCTCCTACAATCAAAACACTAACGTGTTAAAAATTCAACATACCAAGACCTCATAACACACCCTAACTTCAACTCTAAACCCTGAGGTACTATTCTGAAAGTAGCTAACTCTGAAGTGTAGCGTCAGAGAGCCTAACTACATTCATTCAACCTTTAACACATATTCACCATGATTTGGTTTTTTTACAATCACACGAATAAAAAAAAATTTTAACATTACTTTCACTTTTACCATATCACGGTATTTCTTAGCATTTAAAATAACAGTTCACATTGTATATAAGAACATATTAACATGCCGTTAATTTTACGCATTTGAAAACATACATTAGTAGTACATTGTTAACTTCTATTCTTTTCAAATCAAGTGCCAATTCTTCTACATTGAAATACTACATTTCAAAAAACTTTCAGACTAAAACTTCTTTCTTGCCAGAATGTTTTAAATAAAATTTATACAATAACTTTTACAATATTTAAGTCTTTACATATTCCTATTATACATCAACTTTCGTTTTACGCGCGAGTAATTGAAAAACATAATACCAAAATCGGTAACAACTCATTTCTCGCCTTTTTGGCGATAAAGGTAGACCTCGCATGACGTAAAACTGCTTGAAATCTGCCACTTGCAGTAAGAATGAAAGATTAACTTAAGTTTGCAAAGTAACATAAAATTTTATTTATATTTGTTATATTCGGACATTCTTTTCTGAGCCCAGTCCTGGAAGGTAGCGCAGATCCTCGTTTGACTTATCCTCCTTATTGAGCGGGTTCGCCCTTCACTGCCTTCCTCTAAAAGCTTTCTTTTTTCTCCAGTTCGGTCACCCTTGAATACCTTCTTTTTGGCCTCTGCCTGTGGTCTTGGCCGTTTGATGGCAGCTGGTCTTGGCGGAACCGGGAGACTTCTTTCGCGTTCCTGCTTGGACCTCGTTGCTGGCCGTTCAAATTTTCCTTGTAACTTTTCCTCCGCCGCTGGTGGCCCTTCCGCAGTTCGGCGACATTTGCTGCGGAGAGTCCTGTCGGATGAGTAGACCTTCCGTTTTAGAGCCGGATTATAGTTCCCGTCTTTTCTCCTGGCTCTCTTTGCATACGTCTTCCTTCTCCCTTCTTCATTCTGGGGGTGTTCGTGAGCTCTCTTTTCTGGACGGTGGAACGGCTTCTTTTTCTTGTTACCTTTAATTTTCCCGCGGGGAAACTTTCTTTTCACTTGCTCCTGCCTCTTAATGGCTTGCCCTTGTGCTTGTCGTTGTTCCACCTCTGGAGCTTGTGCCCGCCGTGTCTGCCGTGCCGGATCCTGCAAAAGATCTGTAAATATTTGCATTTTATTACGATCATAGTAGGGTTTGATTTGATCAATGTTTGCGGAGCAGGTTTCACCATTCCTGGCTTTTAACACTACTACAGCGTGAGTTATTTTTTCTATGACATATGGTCCTTCAAATCGTGGATAAAATTTGGCAGTTTTATCTTCTGGTGCTGAAGAAAGTGAATGCTTAATTTTTAACACTTCATCCCCTACTTTATAAGTTACTCCCCGTCGTTTCAAGTCATAATATAGCTTTTGTTTTCTCTGTGCTACTTCAGTATTCTTTTTTGCTTCTTTAATTAGTTTTTCTATATCACCCATTTTAAATTCTGTGGCTCTTTGTTGCACATAAAATAATTTATCTAACGGCGCTATAATCTTTCTGCCTAAAAATAACTCAGCAGGAGTTTTGCCCGTTGTATCATGTTTTGCGGTCCTAAGGGCGAAAGCAAATTCATTGACATAGTTATCCCAACTTTTATGAAAATTGTTAACATAACTACGGATAATTTTCACTATATTTCTGTTTACCCGTTCCGCTATATTTGATTGCAGCCGATACGGGACCATTTTTAAATGACGTATGCCCAGTTTTTGGCACATGTCTTCAAATACATTACTTACAAATTGAGGACCATTATCCGATATAACTTATAGGGGCCCTCCGTATTTTAAAATATGTTTATTTAAAATAGAATCAGTAACTAATTTCGCGGAGGCTCGCTTTAAGGGAACAATTTCGGTCCACTTACTAAAATGATCAAACATAACAAGGAGATAGCGACTTTTATTTAACTGACTTTTTGGGAAAGGGCCCAATAAATCGATGCCAATTATTTCATTTGGAAATTCGGATTTAATACTATTTAGAAACCCGGCCGGGCGGAAATTAATATAATTAACTGCTTGACATGTTGGGCAGGACTGGACATACGCCCTTGTTAACTTTTGCAGTTCAGGAAAATAGACTGCCTCGCGTAGGCGTTGGATAGGTTTTCGAATACCAGCATGAGAAGCTAAAGGGCTGTCATGGAGCTCCTGCAGGATATTTAATCTAAGACTAGCTGGGATAACAGGTCGAAATTCGTTGTTGGAATTCGTAGTTTTTGTATAAAATAATAGACCATCTATTAGTTCGTTATGGGCCGCCCTATTTCTTATCGCCACAATATCTTGGTGGCTATTTTGTACAGCGATTATTTTTGATTCGTCTGTCTCTATTCCTTTCTGAGATATTTTGTAACCTAAATATTTTAATTCAAGTGCTGCAAATTTGCACTTTTCGACATTAACTTTTAGACCGGCCTCATTTAATAAAGAAAACACCTGTCTTAAATCCTGTACATGTTGGTCGAGATTATCACTAGTAATAATGATATCCTCTAAATAGATAAATGTGGACTTTCCATGAACAGTCCTTAACACAATGTCCATACATCGCTGAAATGTTGCCGGTGCCCCTGAAAGGCCAAACGGCATGCGCAGAAATGCATAAGTGCCAGACTTGGTTATAAAAGCAGTCTTAGGTACGTCCTCAGGCCTAATCCCTATTTGAAAATAACCAGTCGTTAAGTCTAAAGTCGTCATATATTTGGTGGATGTTATGTTCCTTAGAATTTCTTCAATAATAGGTAACGGATATACCGGATATTTAGTTATGGAGTTTAATTTACGGTAGTCAATTGCGAATCTCCACCTTTTTGGATGTGTCAATGGATAGTCGTTATTTTTCTTACATAAAACCACCGGCCTAGCATAACTACTTGAGATGGGCGTTATGATCTTTTTACGTAGCATATCGGTGATATGCCATTCTATAATTTTTTCCTTATCCTTATCATACCGGTATGCTTTGTGGCGAACTGGCATTGAATCTCCGGTGTCAATACTATGGTTAATAACCTGAGTAAATCCTGGAATATCACTAAATAACGAAGCAAATTCACTTACCACTTGTCGGATTCTTTGTTGCTCTTCATTAGGCAGGTGGTCAAGGTTTAACATCGGCGGTTCAGCCTTTTCTTCACGAACTGGTTTCATTGTCAGCTTAAGAGACGCTTCATTAAAATCTAGCGTTGCTTGTGCCTCTGAAAGAAAATCTATTCCTAAGATAATATGTGATTGCAGATTCTTTACTATGAAAAACATAACCTTTACTTGTTCGTCCTTGATACGGACATACAGCGGTAATTTACCTATACACTTACATCTTTCTCCTTGCGAAGCTAACACTGTCGTATTATCCGAATTATATATACGATATTTACGAAAATACTTCCTAAAAAAATCTTCTGCCACACAGGAACACTGCGCGCCTGTATCCAGGAGTGCGATCGCTGGGATATTATTTACCAACACTTCAATCTTCGGAAGAGTCAAATTTTTCACCATTACTGTATTTAACTTGAAGGAATAGGGGTTTTCGTGGCCTTCGGATTTTCGCACCCTCCAGTCAGCAGAAATCCGTTTTAGTTTAAATTATTTTTCATTTCCGTGCTTTCCTTCTTTTTCCACTGGCCTTGAGACTTTTTTCCTGGATTGCTATTGAACTGTCGACGTTCGCCGGCTTTTTTTTGAATGCTCGGGTTTCCTTGCCCACTGATTCGCTTTGCTTCCGTAGCCGTGTGCTTGAGTTTGCTGTAGTCTTGGCGCACCAAATTGGTTTCGCAGTTGATATTGACGTCTACTTTCAATGTCCGCCGTTCTTCTACTTCCAAACTGGATTGCTAGCTCAAATAACTTTTCCAGTGTAGTCGGATTTCTTAATTCAATAAAGTCTTGCACTTGGGGCAGTAACCTCGGCAAAGTCACTTGAATTATCTCAGGATCCGGACGGTTTCCATACAAGATTTTGAAGACGTGAATTTTTCTTAAAATACAGCTTGAGAGATTTTCGATTCTTTGCTGATATATGCTGAAAAGTTCCGTTTCTAATTTCGCACGATCCCTTAAGACAGGGAAGGCTTTTACTAGGGCAGTCTTGAAATTCTCGTAAGTATAGGTGGGACTTCCTGCTTGACCCAAGAGACTTCTGCTTATACATTTGAACCAATTAAGCGCTTGGCCCCTCAAAGCGCTGGTAGCTAAAGTAACTTTTTGAAATTCGTGCACGGGGTAGAGCATGAAGTGGTCATTCAATTTTTCCAAAAAACTGGTTACCGGTGAGTTTCCATTAAATGTTGCTTCTAGTTTCATCGAAACGCGCATGGTGTGGACGATGTAACCAAATCTTTCCAGGGCGGCAGCTGGCATTTCTGGATTCTGAGCCGCTTCTGCAGGCAGCACAGTTTCTTCTTGAAACTCGGCCATGGTTATTCTTCTTCGTTGGGCGCCACTATCAGGTTCAATGTTCCGTCTTACTTTCTTCGGGAATATGCAAGGACCTGACTCGGAACAGAGAGCTTACTAAAGCTATGTTTAATAACTGTGGGAAGTAGACAGGATACACAAGAAAGGTATACAAAACCCTTTATTTTTCTCTCTTTACAATAATTTCCGTACTTTGGAATACAAAGACCCACTACATGTGGTCTAAACGTAAGAATATAAAAATATTTAACTAAACTCTAACTTAACTTTGGAATAATAAACTTGGAAGATTGGCCTTATATTAACAGGAAGCCGTATGTAGTACAGAGAACTGTTAACACTACAATACGTTTAAAAATTATCACGAGGATTAAAACTCTGGCCTGGAAGGCAACCAGCAACTGAGTAAAACTTCTAAGGTAAGCGGTCTGCTTCGACTAACTCCTTCCTCTCTCTCGCTTGGCAAAAAGCCACATCTTAAGTACTTGGCGTTCGCCACACAAATTTTGCATAAATAAGTTAACGCTTTTAATTCTGGCCGGAAGTAGAAAATAAGAAGTGATAGTAAAGATTTAAAATAAAATAAACGTTAGTAAAACTTAAGATCCTTACATAGGTGATGCAAAACCATTTGCAGGTATAACTGACGCCAAACCATATGGTTCATTAAATATAGAAAAAATTGAGTGTGTTGGACATATTCAAAAACGAATGGGAATATGGCTACGCAAATTAAAACTTGAAAGAAAAAAAGTAAAATTAAATGACGGTAAAATCTGTCTGGGAAAGGAAGACTAACAGATAAGTTAATAAATGAAATAACTTCGTATTATGGTAATGCGATTAAAGAATATAATGAGTCTGTTAGTGGTATGAGAAAAGCCATTTGGGCAATTTACTACCACAAAATATCGAGTGATGAAAAGCCGATTCATGACGTTTGTCCTACAAATGAAACCACATGGTGCAAATACAATAAAGCTAAGAAAAATAAAGCTGATTATAAGCATATAAATTCTGAACCAGTCGCTGTAATGGAGGCAATAAAGCCAGTTTTTATAGATTTGTCACAACCTTCGTTATATAGACGTTGCCTTGGCGGCAAAACACAAAATAATAATGAATCATTTAATTCCTTAATTTGGAAATTTTGTCCAAAGACATGTCGTGCTGGTAGTAGGATAGTTCAAATTGCTGGAAATGAAGCATTAATTGCTTTTAACGAAAGGTCTGTTGGTAGACATTCTGTAAAAAATGAGTTACAGCTTTTTAGAAGTAAGTTTTCTATTGAAGGATTTTTACAAATTGATAACAAGAGAATAGATAACGCAGAAAAGAAAGGCTTGTCAGAAACAAAACAACAGCTAAGCTTGAAAGGCAGCAAAAAATGTCAGAAGTGCAGGCCTCCATAAAAATGATGGGGATGTTTATTGTGCTGGTGCGTTTTAATTTGTAAATAAAATTTTAGCAGTTTAGCATACAATTTGAAGTAAGTCGTAAAAGATTTTTCACCCATGTTAAATAATATGTATATTATACAATATAATACATATCATATGCTTAAATGCTTGAGTTTATTTAACTAAAGTGGTTATGTAAAAATAAATTTTTGTGCAAATATGCCACATGTATTTTAATATACGGCTATCATTCTGTCATGGTAATGTATATAGCAAGGTAAATTTAACGTGTTTCATACTAACAAAAGCTTCTGCAATTTATTAGGATTTATACTTTTTAAATATATTTTGAAAATAAATATACTATGCACTTTATTATTAGAAAGTTATATACTGAAGTATTGGCATTAAAAATCAAATTTCTTAAAACACGGTTTTTCGCAGTTGTATAGATAGCATTTAAAGTATGCTAAAGTTACATTGTGGAAGAACTATTAAATGTTTTATATGTTTGATATACATTAATATATTACAGAGAACTTTAGCTAAGACATTTGGCTATAAGTAAATTCTTATTTGTAAGGAAGTTTTAGTTTTATCATTCTTAGTCGATATGTTATACTTCGATGAATGTAGCAGTTTAGCATACAATTTCAAATAAGTCGTAAAGGTTTTTTCCTACTTATGTTTAAATAATATTGCATAATATGATACATATCATATGCTTAAATGCTTGAAAGTACTTAACTGATGTGGTTATGTAAAAATAAATTATTTGTTCAAATATGCTACACGTATTTTAATACACGGCTCTCATTCTGTCATGGTATTTTATATAGTATGGTAATTTTAATGTGTTTCATATTGACAAAAGCTTATGCAATTTATTAGGATTTATACTTTTTAAATATATCATTTTGAAAATAAATATACTATGCACTTTATTATTAGAAAGTTGTATACTGAAATATTTGCATCAAAACTCGATTTTCTTAAAATGCATTTTTTCCCAGTTGTATACATAGCATTTAGAGTATGCTAAAGTTACCCTGTGGAAGAACTATTAAATGATTTATATGTTTGATATACAATAATACATTACAGAGAACTTTACCTGAAACATTTGCCTATAAGTCAGTTCCAATTTGTAAGAAAAATTTTAGTTGTATCATTGATAGCGTACAAGTTTCAAATCATTTTTAGTTGATATGTTATACTTTGATGATGGCAGCTTATTTTACATTAATTATGCTTATACCAACTATTGGAAATTGTATAATATTACAATATCTCTCAGAAAATAAGCATTTTATATATTTTATAACAAGAGAAGTATTTAAAAAAATATTTACATTAAAACTTGATTATCTCAAAACATAAATTTTCACTGTTGCGCGCATGATATTTTAAAAACGGTTCTTGGTACACACTTTAAATTTAATGGACTTCTTTATATGAGTATTATCATCTAACTGAACCAAAAATATATTGAATATTTTAATAGTCAAAAATTTTACGCATGGAAATATTAAAAATTTTTTATTAAAATGCATTGTATAAATTTAGTTCTAAATAAAATGAGAATTTAACATGAAATTCTTAAGATTTTTGTTTCACAGTAGTCTTTAGATGCTATACAAGCTGTATATTAACTATGAAGTTAAAATATATAAGAGAATATTTTAAATTGTGCACGCAAAGTGGGAGTATTACGTGAACATATAAAAAATTACCTCACAAAGAAGATTAAATTATAAAAAACATTTGTGGCAACACAAACTATTTGCTTACTAATTCAGCTGTGCTATGTAGTGAGCTGTAAAAAACTGGAAGTAATAGCTTTAAAAATAAATATGTTATCCCAATTCTTACAACAGGATCATATTCAGAGGTTTTGAGGGTTTTAAGGTGTACGAGACTCCTTAACGTAGTTCAATGGAGAACGTGATGCAACCACTTCGCATTCCCCAATGACTTTAGGTTTGGCACTTACGTTTCAACCGTCACCGGAATGGCGGCCTTGATAATTCAACGAAAGAACATATTATTAGTACTCATTTCGTGCTCTTAACGTTCTTAGCATATTTCATAATGCCTTACCGGAAATTTCTGTTTTCAGCTATAATCCTGGAAGGAAAAGTTCTGTTCATGCCGGTTCTATCATCTCGACTTGAGGTTTTGGATGATGGTAAATTACTCATGTATCGATTGTTATACTAAGGGAACTCTATTTGTATGCCTCATGATTGAAAAGTCCATTATGGCCACCAACCATAACCGAAATCTGAAAGCATTTTATGTGGGACTTCTCAATATCTGGCAATCTCTGGCAAATTCCGCTCAACATCCACGATTTGTTTTCGTGACTTCTTGCTGATTAGCAGCATTATCTTCTGTGTCCTAATGTGTTCTGCAGTTCTTTCGTAAGTGTTCATTACCACTGCAGTTCTAGCATACTAAGGTCGCTTTCGTCTGACGTCTGTTCCGCCTCAAGGCACTTACTTAAGTGGGTAGACTTCCTGGACGAGCTGTCACTTGTCCACTAGCTTCTGGATTGGAGTAGTTCCGATTGGGCAATGGTGTGTGCAAGTTTCTTAAAGGACTGCCACGTTTTTCATGGCGTACACTCTAGGCATTTTTTAAATCCTTGAGATCCACTATTCGCAGTTGTTTCTATACCTCAGGTTCCCGTATGCCACCGAGGAAGTATTTCATGGATTGTACTTCACGTATTTCTGTTGAGCAGTTAAAAAAGGAGAGATGGGAGAGCATTTCGATATCAGGGCGAGCTTCTGGATTATTTTGGTGAGCTTCTGCTATCGAGATATTAACTGCAGCCTTCTATAGCCTTTTAAACACTTCTTAGTAGAGCTTTCGCGTACCGGGTACAGCATCAAAATCTAGCCTCTGGTTTTCTAGAAGAGTGGGACCGATATCGTCTTCTTCTATTCTCAGAGAAGCTGCGAAATTACAGGTTTGTCTTCGGAATCCTACCCATTTCCATTTGGAGCTATACAGAACTGAGCCTTGTACATATGCCAAATGTTTTTTCCATCACACGTGGAAAGCATGAGAAATGGGTCGGAAAACATAGGTACCACTTTAAAGGTATCAGAATCGTCTCCAGTTGTCATTATGAATGTGTTCAAGCTGTCAGATTCTTTGGCGACAACAGCAGAAACTCTGTCATCGATTTGTTGTTCGACATCAGAAACTCTTCCTTTGATTTGTAGTTTGACAGCATTAATTCTTTCTTTGATTTGCTGTTTGACAACAGAAACACGTTCTCCAGTTTCTCTAACTCTCCTTTCGACCATGTTATTTCTGCTTTCAAAATCCTCGAAAATCTTCTACTGTTGTCTTTTATTTCTTCTTGACAGGCTTAAGTATCAATTTTGGATAGATTCCATCTTTCCTTGAACTGGTATTATTTCCCCTTTCCCTCTTTGGTTGGACGCATTTATCTCTTCTGTAAAGGAATCAACCTCTCCTTTTATATCTTCCTGGAACGCAGCAAAGACTGTCACAAGCTGCCTCAGATGATCCTTAATTGTTCTTGTCACTAGCATTCTGTCCTACTTCTAACACCCAAAATTGTTCCTGGCATAAAGGTTCGTAAAGCATGCGGAAGAGCTGGTAGCTTGTTAGAATTTATTTGTCCCGAAAAAACACTAAACAATTCTGGAGTTTTTCGAAAAGTAGGAGTAAAAAAATATAATTCCAAAAATATGCGAAATATAAAGGAACACTGCTAGCAGTTATCACTTTAAAATGCTGAGGATGATGAAGAAAATACGATGAAAAGCGCACGTAAGGAGCGAACATAAATCTGTCAATACTCCTTACTCTATGCTGAACTGCAAAGTTCAGAACTGAAGTTCATTCTGGTCTTATCTCATTTTCTCACTCTCCATAAAAAAGCCCGAAACTGACAAAACTGTTGGACGTTCGAAATTTTGGAAGAGAAAACAAATGAAGCCACAAGGAAAAATCTACATGGCTTATAATGATTGTCACATTAAAAAAACTATAAACTGTATTTACAGTGGTACCTCGATATACGAGTGCCCCAACATACGAGTGTTTTGAGACAGGAGCTACCGAGCGAGCGATGTTTTTGCTCTGAGACGAGAGCAAGATTTGAGATACGAGGAATTGCACACTACACCGTTGTACACGACCGCAACATGCGCGCCCATGTAGGTGTCGTGTGCAGCGTCTAACAGTTTTTCCCACCTCAGACTAGTCCTCAGTCTGAGTGCTTGTTTCCCTCGTTTTGGAAGCATTTTTAATAAGTTGGGTTCGCGTTTTTTGCTTTTTGTACATTTAGAAAACATTATCATATTTATTTTTATAACCCTGGGTCCAAAGAAGATGATGATGTCTATTGAATTAAAGCGTTAAATAATAGAAAACCATGAGCAAGGTGTGCGAGTAATTGACTTGGGGAAGACGTACGGGCGTAACACATCAATGATATTTACTGTGCTTGAACAAAAGGAGTTGATAAAGTATAACGCCAACTAAGGGCGTTACAATAATTTTTAAGCTCCGACCTCTCTCCGTCAAGACATGGAGAAACTACTGATGGTGTGAGTGAGAGAGAAGCAGCTTCAAGGAGGAACCTTAACACAAAGCATCATATGTGAGAAGGCACTATTACGAGTTATTTACGAGCGATTTACGGTTATTTTCTAAAGAAGCCCCACACACTTCTACAAACGTGGAAACGGAAGACTCGTTTAAAGCCAGTCGGGGCTGGTTTGACAACTTTAGGGAAAGGACCGACCTTCACTCCGTCGTCAGGCATGGTGAGGCAGCAAATCCGGATGTAAAGGCAGCTGATGTTTACATCAAAATGTTTTCCGAACAGATAGTAGCCAAAGAATACATCCCCCCCAGCAAGTCCTCAACTGTGACGAGACAGGGCTTTTCTGGAAAAGGATGCCGAATAGAACTTACGTAACGGCTGAGGTCGTGTTTTGGGAGCTGGAACGGATTAATGGCATTTCGATTACTTTCAATGCGGAAAATTGCTCGAGATACGAGCAAGGTTACGAAACATATTAAACTCGTATGTCGAGGTACCACTGTACTTAATTATATAATCGTTAGCAAGCAGAGAGTAATAAATAATTTTAAAACTGTGCTGCTATCAATATACAAATTATTTTGACTAGTATAATTAATTTAGAATTATGCGAATACATATAATATAAGATGATGTATGTTACTACAGATACGTGTTAATATAATACATATATAAGTCTGTGCATATATATGAAATCATAATTCTATTTATACCAGTTAACAGTTAGAATTACTGAACAACCATGAAAGGTTCCCCAAGAATGAAATAATGGTGTAACAATGAACACTTAGTTTAGAAATTCGATTCTATTATATATTGTTGTAAAAGTCATTGTAAGAGTGAAAATTCTTCATTCTGCCTTAATGCGATTTTTTGCGTTTAATGCTTTGTTTGGTGATTTTATGATCCCGAATTATATTGATGTGATATATTAATACTGCATTTGTAGATATACGTTTTTTGAGAAACGAGTCAAAGCGATTGATTTTTTGTAAAAATTTGGATTTATCCTTATTTTATTGACGTGCAACAGCACTGAATTGAGAATGGCTTGTGCTATGCTTCGATGGATGAAGAAGCGTTTGTAAGTAATGAATATTATGAACGTTTGAACATATTTAAATGAATAGTATTAAAAGTATATATTTACTTATATCATATACTAATAGTTTATGGTAAATTTTTCATTATAAATCTCATCACAGTTTCATTTCTCATTCCATTGCATTTCTATAGCGGTACATAAATTTTGTGGTTTACATATTGTAGATTGCATCAGTTTTGCAGCGCAATTTATTCCTCGGTATGTTACTTGTAGTGTTATTAGAAATTCCATTATTTTTGTATTTTTTCTGCAATTGGTAGTATCTGATTAGGAAATTTATGTTTTATTTCAAGATATATATGAAGTTGGTTATATCAAGTGTTAAATAAACGTTGTTATTCGGGCAATAGCGTTAGCTTTATCGAGATAGATAAATGCAATTCTTATTTCTTAAATACTCAAGATATAAAGACACACTCGAATAGTAGATTCACTCACTTTACGTTTTTTAAGGGTTATATATATATATTAAGGGCGTGTTCAAAACAACCATTGACGAGTAGTCTTGGCGTAATTCGTATTCATACCAAGATTATCCATTTCTCAAGGCAATAATTTTTGTTATTTTTGCTAAACCGTTTACGAAAATATAATTTTCCGAATCCTGAACTCTTATGCATGGAAAGGCAGATTTTAAGATATTTGTTTTGCAATTTGATGCAAAATTCGTATTTTTAAAACACTGATGTATATGTTCTTTTTTTAAAATTCTGCCAGTATATAACATTATATAACATTCTTGTGTTATCACCATTTATAGTTGTCGCTTGCTGTACAGCCTGCTGAATACATTTTACTTTCTAGGTATCTACAATTACATCGTGTTGTTTCGGTACGAACAGGGGCGAAGTATTCATCACTTAGATACATTTAAAGATAATTAATTAATTTTTTCTGATTTTGATATCTATAATATATAGACAGGATTACTGATAAGAAATTTAAGAAAATAGTAAATGAAGAAGTAAATAGAAAAGTTAATTTCAGGTATTGTGAGATGTCAATATAAACTTCATACATTATATAACATTCTTGTGTTATCACCATTTATAGTTGTCGCTTGCTGTACAGCCTGCTGAATACATTTTACTTTCTAGGTATCTACAATTACATCGTGTTGTTTCGGTACGAACAGGGGCGAAGTATTCATCACTTAGATACATTTAAAGATAATTAATTAATTTTTTCTGATTTTGATATCTATAATATATAGACAGGATTACTGATAAGAAATTTAAGAAAATAGTAAATGAAGAAGTAAATAGAAAAGTTAATTTCAGGTATTGTGAGATGTCAATATAAACTTCATACATTTTACTAGGGGGCTGTTGACAAAGCAAAAACTTTACTATATATGTCTACGAGCTCTACGTATACAGTGTGTTGCTCAAAATAAACTTCCTGCATTGTGAAGAGTACTACGTGTATCTCGTGATGCGTTCATGCGAAGCTTGTTTCCTCGTATGAGCTCTGCCTCTTTGAACCGAAATTGTCCGTAATCTGCAGCGTCTTGAGTTGTTTATGCAGCTTCTTGAGCTGTTCTGGTATTTCCTGTCGAATCTGACGATGACGCGGACAGTCTTGCATCCTTCGTTTACTTGCGACTTCTTCCCGTCATCGCGCATATTCTTTTGACGTTCCGCTTGCCTAATGGGCCTCCGTTTCGCTTCTGCTTACCTTTCCGGAGCACGCAGTGATTCTTGGTTTTCTGAATGTCTTTTGTTTCTGCTACTAGTTTCTGATACAGTTTGAGCAAGCGAAGTTTCTTGAGTTGTTGCTTGTCTTCTGGAACTCCTATTCGTTTCTTCTTCAGTTTCTTGAATGCGTAACCTTTCTTGTCACTATGCTTGCCTGCTGAGTTTCTAGTTGTATCTTCATTCATTTTTGAAGCATGCAAGTTTTCTTGTACTTGCCTGCTGAGTCTCCTAGGGCTTTTCCTTCATTTTTTCTGTAGCTCGCTGTAACATTTGTGCTGTCTTCTTGCGTTCAGACATTTTAGTAAATTGAAAAAAAAAAATTATGTAACTGTAGTAAAGTAACATTGCATCTAAAATATGTTAAATACCTACAGAAGTTTAAACTTCTACTCAGAAAGGATTTATACAATAAAAGAAATTAAATTTTTATAAATAAAATTAGAATAGCATAAAATGCATAGAAACATTTTATTATGAAGAAAATGTATTCATTCTTTCCAAGCAACCAGCTATTCGTAAATAAAGTTTTCTTGCCAAGTCAGGAAACAAAGAACTTTGACACTTGGGGTAATACATTTGAAGTTATGATTTAAATTTATTTTAATATAACAAATTTGCAAAATCTCAATAAAAGAATTAACGTAGCGATAGCATATCGTGTCACGTATCTAAAGGTGAAACATAAGAGTTGCCAAAAGCAGCTATTCATTTAAAATACTGAAATTAACGAAATATTTTTCGACATACAGTGACGTTATATGGAATCACGTGCTTTCTTCAACTCAGAATATAACCGTAAATAATAACAATAAGTTTCGAGTTTGGCAATACTATTTATTTCATATTTTTTTAACTTAAAAATGTCTCTTAAACAATACGATTTGAGAGTGAGAAGAGCCATCATTTTTCTAAATAAAGCAATTTGATCTCCAGCGCTTTCGGAAATTTTATATAACATCTCGAGTGATAGTCGTAGGAAGATAACAATAGTCGAAAAGTTTTACCAAGAATTTTTGAAATCCGAGGTTACCTCCTTCTAAACTCAAATCTCCCCCCCCCCGTTCCGGAGGATATGATGTTACGAAGGAAAAAAAAACAAAGAGGCAAAATCCCACAAATATTTAAACTGCTGATTCCTGTTTACAATATTCAATTGCCTTTAAAAACATTAAGCTTCATTTAAATAAAAGGAAAATAAATTCACACATTTTCCCTAGCTTTCAAGCTTTTATTGTATTTTTAAATATTCTTTTTGTCACTGTTGCGCAAGTTTTCCACGGCGTCATTAGGAGCCGTAGGTCGAAAACATATAAGAATCATTGCTGTAAATAATGATCATATGATAAATTGTATACATATGCGATTCTTTTGATTAGAATTTGAGTACAATTCTTTATACATCAGCTACTATGCCCCTTTATGTAACGACAAGGATTATTTTCAATGATTATCCGATGAGAATGATTCGTTACAATGATTATTTGATGACAATGATCATTTGCAAAGAATATTAAAAGCCGATGACTACGATTACTTAAATAGAATATACATGTCATACGATGACAACGATTATTTCCAAAGAATCTTCGATCACGTCACTATTGTATATCGCTATACTTCTGGGGTTGGGGGGGTTGTGTATTGTACTACGGCCCTGTAATTAAGCGTTTTAAATGACATCAAAAACGTTAGTAAAACTTAGGATCCTTACATACTACCCGCCAGAGTTAATTATTTTGAAACTGAGGTCTAAAACGACCTTGTTGAAAACTTTTAGCTCTAGAATCTAACGCGAGGCCAATCTTTTACAAATATTTCTCTCTAGAAACTAGATATTAAAAAGTCGTTTTTACATTATCATCTCTATGGACAAGTATTTTCATCTGTACTGCATCTATAAACAGGAGTTTCTTAGTTGAAATCTGGTTCCTTATGGAAGGAAAACTAGTTTAATGAAATGTTACACAATCAAATGGCAAGTAACATGAATATTTATATTTCTCCTTTAAAATTCTTATTCCATTCATGACGTTATTTAATTATCTCCCCGTGCTCTCTGACTTGTGTTGTAAAGAAAAACTTCAAACACGAGCGTGTCTATGTACAAGTGTTCAACACTATCGCCTGCAATCAAAACACTAACGTGTTAAAATTCAACATAACAAGACCTCAGAACACACCTTGTATTCATCTCTAAACCCTGAGGTACTATTCTGAAAAGTGGCTAACTCTGAAGTGTAGCGTCAGAGAGCCTAACTACATTCATTCAACCTTTATTACATATTCACAATAATTTGCTCTTTTTACAGTCACACGAATAAGTTAAAATTTTTGGCATTACTCTAATATTTTTACTTTTAACATATCACAATATTTCTTAACTTTTAAGATAACAGTTCACATTGTATATAAGGACATATTAACATGCCGTTAATTTTACGCATTTTAAAACATACATTAGTAGTACATTGTTAACTTCTATTCTTTTCCAAGCAATTGCCAATTCTTCTGCATTGAAATTCTACATTTCAAATGTCTTTCAGATTAAAACTTCTTTCTTGCCAGAATCTTTTAAATGAAATTTTATACAATAATTTTTACAATTTTCTTAGGGTACCTTTCTCAAAGGTTGTCAATGCTTTTTCAAAATTCAAGTATTTACACATTCCTATTATACATTAATTTCAGTTTTACTCGCGAGTAATTGAAAAACAATACGAAAATAGGTAACAACTCCTTTCTCGCCTTTTTGGCGATGAAGGTAGGCCTCACATGAGGTAAAAATTCTTGAATTCTGCCACTTGCAGTAAGATTGAAAAATTAACTTAAGGTTTCAAAGTAACATAAAGTTTTACTTCTCTTTGTGATATTCAGACATCCTTTTTTCTGCCCAGTCCTGGAAGGTAGCGAAGACTACGGTCTGGTTGATCTTCCTTCTTGTGCGGGTTCGCCCTTCGGTTCCTTCCTCCATGAGCTTTCTTTTTCTTCCAGTTCGGTCACCCTTGACGACCTTTTTTTAGCATCTGCCTGTGGTCTCGGCCGTTTGATGGCAGCTGGTCTTGGCGGAACCGGGACAACTGTCTCTCGTTGTTGCCTGGATCTCGTTGCTGGCTGTTCAAAATTTTCTTGCGTCTTTTCTGCAGCTGGTCTTCCTTCATCAATTCGTCGACATTTGCTGCGTAGACTCCTATCCGATGGGTAGATCTTCTGTTTTGGAGCCGTGTTATAGTTGCTGTCATTTCTCCTGGCTTTCTTTGCATTAGTCGTACTTCTCCCTTCTTCATTCTCGTGGTGGTCGTGCCCTCTCTTTTCTGGTCGGTGGAACGACTTCTTTTTCTTGTTACCTTCAGTTTTCAAACGGGGGAACTTTCTTTTCAATTGCTCCTGTCTACTAATGGCTTGCCCTTGGGATTGTCGTTTTCCACCTCTGGAGCTTGTGCCTGCCGTGCAGGATACTGCAAAAGATCTTGAAATATTGGCATTTTATTACGATTATAAAATGGTTTTATCTGGTCTACGTTTGCGGTGCAGGTTTCACCATTCCTTGCTTTTAACACCACTAAGCCTGAGTTACTTTTCTATGACATATGGTCCTTCAAATCGTGGATAAAATTTGGCAGTTTTATCTTCTGGTGCTGAAGAAAGTTAATGCTTAATTTTTAACACTTCATCTCCTACTTTATAAGTTACTCCCCGTCGTTTCATATCATAATAAAGCTTCTGTTTTCTCTGTGCTACTTCAGTGTTCTTTTTTGCTTCTTTAATTTATTTTTCTATATTGCCCATTTTAAATTCTGGGGCTCTTTGTTGAACATAAAATAATTTATCTAACGGCGTTATAATCTTTCTGCCTAAAAATAACTCAGCAGGAGTTTTGCCCGTCGTATCATGTTTTGCGGTCCTAAGGGCGAAAGCAAATTCATTGACATAGTTATCCCAGCTTTTATGAAAATTGTTAACATAACTACGGATAATTTTCACTATATTTCTATTCACCCGTTCCGCTATATTTGATTGCGGCCGATACGGGACCATTTTTAAATGACGTATGCCCAGTTTTTGGCACATGTCTTCAAATACATTACTTACAAATTGAGGACCATTATCCGATATAACTTATAGGGGCCCTCCGTATTTTAAAATATGTTTATTTAAAATAGAATCAGTAACTAATTTCGCGGAGGCTCGCTTTAAGGGAACAATTTCGGTCCACTTACTAAAATGATCAACCATAACAAGGTCCGGTGAAAGTCGATATTCTCCAATTTCGGTCACGGTAACATATGTTTATATATATATATATATATATTGTTTATATATATATATATATATATATATATATATATATATAATCGTTTATTGCAATGCATTGTCGGAAACGCTTTCCTGGCCCATAGTGACGAGAGACAACACAAGAAAAATAGGGTACGAACATTGTAAAGATATTTGTTTATTTTCCTTAGCGCAGCGGAAACCAAGAAATAAGAAGAAAAGCAGGGGATCGCCATCAAAGAAAGTATTCGAAAGTTCCTTCGGAACGTATCCTAAACATGGGTTTGGTAGGGATAGTCCAGTGCATTGTTCAGCAAGATCACGAGACCTAACTTGCATTATCAGTTCGTCTCGGGGTACTTCAACACATAAGTGCACGAAACCCCAGTTAGAAGTCCAACAGGAACTTGTGGCACATATTGTGGCAGGTGCTGGGAAAGTCCTGGGGATGCACGGTATTTTCCAGAACATCTCATGTTGGATGTGCGAGAGATGGGATACCTGTAACAGGGTGCAGGTCGTAATTTCGAACACCTTTTTTGAGGTCCATAAGTGTCTAATTTTGTTCCTACTTTTTAATTTCTCTTGTGCTAAGCATAACTGGTGTCCGATCTTTCTTGTGTTTTGTGTTGTTTGCACCGGCCAGGAAAGTGATTTCGGCCATGTTTTGCCATTTAATTTTTCGTCATCGTCGTCTCTCTCATATATGTGTATAATTACTTATGACTCAAGTGTTGCTACTATATGATGACATTTGCAAACACGGTGTTTAAAATGCTACATATTCCCATCCGAAAATATCTTTTTCTTTTCCTCTTGCCCTTCAAATAAGATATATGTGTCCTTCATTGCAAAATTTCCTGGAACTTTAATTTTTCTTTTTTCGAGGACAATGGAGAACATATTTCAGTATAGGCAGCTGTCAATACTCAAACATCAAATTGTAAAAGCCATTAAAGTGTGGCCGAAGTGATCAGAAGGGCTAAATTCGCATAAGCATTTTGGAAATACATTTTGAAAGATTTTGTAAATTTTCCTTCAATAAATTTAATGGAACAGGCAAAAGAAATTACAGGGAACAATAAATATAGGAGAAAACAGGTATATCTTTTCCTAATTTACTTTGATTTCATTGATTTCTTTCTTTCTTCCTGTATAAATAAATAAACTTTAAGAATGCAACTGAAGAATGAGAATAAAAGTTTCAATTGAAAACAAATGGTGGCAAAAATCCTAGTGCGGCTCTGCTGGACGACGAAAAAGACCAGCAATATGATCCGAATTTGGAATAACGAGGGAATAACGAGCCAGCGATGCAAAGAGACATGTTAAAATACAGGTTTTGCTGATTCAGAAAGAACGTTACATGTATATCTTCTAAAATGCTTTTTCCATCCTTTGTTTGTAGTTGTTTCCCTTTTCATTTCAGTTTCCTTTTTTCCTTCTATTTTGCAATTTTCGTCATTGTTTCCCTCTGTTTTTAAGCCAGCTGTTTATTATATCTGTTATTATTATTGCAACTTATGTAAAAATTAAGTAAGGAAAAGTAAGGCACTGAAACTTTGCAAATTATTACGCTCTACGTGAGATTCATGGAGGCCGCTTATTGCATACAAATAACGCAAAATACTTTAACTTATCTGCTTGGCTTTAGGTCAGAACAACGAAAACAACAAATTCACTCTTTGTAGAAAACAATTCTGCCAGGCAATAATCTACGGGGAGTTTTTGCCCTATGAAACTGGGCCAAAAGTGTTGTATAATATCTAAATATGGAAGTGGTGTACATGTTAAACGTGATCGTCATTGCATTCATTACCTTCACTATTTTACTACTGAAATAAAGATATACCGATTTTTTTGTAGATTGGAAAATCCTCCTTGTGATCATGAAAAGGAGCAAAAACTGGAAAACGAGAAAGAACTGGAAAACGACAAGGAACTGGAAAAGAAGCGAGAACCGGAAAAGATGCAAAAACTGGAAAAGAATCAAAAACTGAATAAAAAGGAAGAACAGGAAAAGAAGGAGAAACTGGAAAAGAAGCAAGAACTCAAAAACAAGAGAA
The DNA here is from genome assembly GCF_044657685.1 of Stegodyphus dumicola. Lineage (NCBI taxonomy): Eukaryota > Metazoa > Arthropoda > Arachnida > Araneae > Eresidae > Stegodyphus > Stegodyphus dumicola. The sequence continues at coordinate 8,287,142 of NC_140778.1, read as the reverse complement.
AACTGGAATTGACACAAAAACTAGAAAAGAAGCAAGAACTGAAAAAGAAAGAAAAACTAAAATAGAAAACTAAAAAGATACAAAAACTAAAAAAGAAGAAAGTACAGGAAAAGATACAAGAATTAGAACAGAAGCAAGAACTGAAAAAGAAGCAAAAATTGGAAAAGAAGCAAGAACTGAAAATGAAACAAGAGCAGAAAAAAAAGCAAAAACTGGAAAAGAAGGAAGAACTGAAAAACAAACAAAAACTGGAAAAGCAACAGAAACTAGAAAAGAAGAAAGAACTGAAAAAGAAGCAATTACTGGAATGGATTCAAAAACTAGAAAAGAAAGAAGAACTGAAAAAGAAGAAAATACGGGAAGGAATACAAAAACGAGAAAAGAAAGAAGAACTGAAAATGGAGAAACATATTGAAGAGATGCTAAAACAAGCACACAAAAATGAACTGGAAAGGCCAAAGTTGAGGAAAAAATTGCAAAAACCAAAAAAGAGAGACCTGAAAATGAAGAAGGAACTGGAAAAAATGCAAAAACTGGAAAAGAAGCAAGAGCCGGAAAAGATGCCAGAAATGGAAAATATAGAGGAGTCTGAAAAGACGCAATACCTGGAAAAGAAGCAAAAAACGGAAAAGATTCCAAATCTGAAAGACAAGCTGGAACCGGAAAATAACTGTCAAACCCGAAAAGGAAACCGGTTGAACTGCGAAAAGAGCCAGAACTGGATACCGACTGTAGAACGATTGATTTAATGACCAAACGAAGCAAGACTCGGAAAAGAAAAATAGAACAAATAAATCATATACCTGCTTCATTTTACCAAAATTTATTATCAACAACATTTTTATTATCAAGAACTTTATGGTATTCTTAGTATATGGACGGCATTTGATAATATTTTGCTCGGTAAGTGTAACTACTGATATATTATCAGCTAGTAATTAGTCATGCTAACTTTAAGATACCGGTATTATTTTAGCAGCAACTAAGTACACTCTTTCGTAGTTCAGATCTATGTTTTCAGTGCCTTTCATGGCTGCGAGGTCTTCCGGGTTTACCTGGAAAGTCACAGTTTATTGACTTTTTTAACACATAGCTTTACACATGACAATATGTTTCAACAATAAATTTATGTTGTGCTACTGGCTTTAAATAGTGCAAATAAATATTGCACGGCATATCCTTCATAATTGAACTCATGAAATTAATTTATACAAATTTCATTTTAAAATTTGTTTGACCCTGAGCTGTCTTATCCAACTGCAGATATTCATAGAAATTTATATCAAGGTTCAAAGAAACGTTCAAAAAGGAATGTTTATCCACTTTTAATTATGTGTTAATCAGCATGATTTGCATTACTAAGATTGTAACTCTAAATAAATTAAAAGCTATTGTAGTATGTACATTAGCTTTTCATTTGCTTTCACCTTGTTTAAATTCAGTTTGACATACCACAGTTTCCGTCTCTACTCAGGATTTTTTCAGTGTAAAAATTCAAGATTACAAATTGAAATGAGCGAAAGAAATAACTTTTAAAATGTGTGTATACATTACATCAGAATCATAATATAATTAGATAAATAAACTGAATAATATGTTATAAAGCGAATTTATATCAATTTCGATTTCTTTCAAAATAGAGATTGCTTCGCACCTCACAAATCTCACAGAAACTCTCGGTTTGTGATTCGTGAGCTTTAGTTTTTTATATTTGGAATTTGGCAGCAATATGATTCACTATTACGATGCAAATTCTTGCTCACAAATTGGTTATCTAACTAGAAAATTTTATAATTAAAATAAAATGAATATTATTAGATGGAAATGTTGGTTTCCTTTGCGTTTATCTGAATGGTATCGTATATATAAACCTGTTGGAGACGTTTTTTTCCCACACATCGAATAGAGACACATAGTCACATAATACAAATAATATGAATACAAGAATATAGTGTAAGATGAAGCTCTACCACATTTCTCTATTACTTAAGACTACGAAAGATTTGTTAAAGCATTACAGGATCATACTCTGATGGATCTCGCCGTTCTGTTTCATTTTCTGCCCTCGAAAACACATTATCTTAGTACAATAGATTACTTTTGAAGGAATGGATTATTTGAAAACATTGTAACTGTAAGAATTATTCTCTGACGTTATTACTGAAAAAGCGGTTGAGAGCATAATCTTTGGCTATGCGCTTTAAGCTGTATTAAAACCATTTTGAAATGTAAGGCCTACAAACTGAAACTTAACTTTATCTTATTTCTGTACTATTCATTAGAGTTATATACATTCCCATCAATAGATACTGAATGGCTAAATATTCTGCTTACCCAAATCAGTTATTTTTTTCCTCTCTTCTTTTTCTTAATTTTAATTAGTCCGGAAAGTAAAGCTATAGAGAATTTCACTTCTTCATTAGAAATATGATTTAGAATTTTGTTTTCGGAGATAAAAGTTTGAATTCTTTATCCCTTTTCTAAACACAAAGATTGAAAAACGTAACATCGAAATTTTCAAAACATTTATACACTAATAGAAGGGAAAAAAACAGAATATAATGCTTCAGCAAGCATGTAAATATCTCTCTCACTTAAGTTTCAGCTATGTTTGTTATAGTATATTCAGGCGTATAAGGTGCACTTTTAAAAGAAAATGCAAGATGGAAATTTATGGGTACGCGATGTACGCCAGCTATAAAAATGTTATGTGAGCATACGAAAATTAGATTTCTGCGTGTAATTAAATGCTTTTTATTTAAGAGAAATAGTTTATGTACTTAAAAATTTTCGTTATCGGATTCTGTTTCATTTTCACCTTCACCTCTGATCCATACTTGCATAGACAGATCCAAGTTCCTCATATACGTCTCAAGCTATAACTTCAAGCACATCATCGAATTCTGTTTCAGTTTTGCCGTTACTTTTACTCTGATCCACACATAAATAATCATCTTTCGTTGCATCTAGACCGTCAGATATACCACATAAATTAAACAGGTTTAATTTTATTCCGTGATTTTATTATCTACTGACACACTATTTATGGACTGGCATGACGTATTTGGTCTCCATTTGTAATTGTTTTTTTCACCTTCACTTTTGTTCGAGTATTCCACTAACGTTTAAAATATTCTATAGATGATTTATTGACATATATGTCTAATATCTGAACTAATGGCAATAATCCGCCTGGATAAACTGTCATATCTGTATAACACTCTTTTAACAACATATTTGTGTTATCCGTTAGATGGAGGCTGAACATGTCCCAAAGTATTAGACTTTCTTGATTATTTGAGGCAAAAGGAAGCTTTTGCCAAATATTTCTTATCCACAGTTTCACAACATTTTTCTCCGCCGATCATTTCTCGTGAATACGGATGAAAACACTTTCGGGAAACTGCACTTCAGCAAAGTCTTTCTTTTCAAGATATCGATGAGCTTTTAATTTCGTACGGTCGGCTAAGCAGGAGATCAGTACGGTGAGGTGAGATTTCTCGTTGGACTATTGATTTTATGTTAACCGTTATTTTTCTTTCATATCATTGTTTCTTTATCTCCTACTATATCAAAACTACAGGAATGACATCCATATTTGCAACACGTGATAGTAAATAAATTTTTACACATTTTTAAAAATTCATTAAAGTTTTATCTCTATATTTTCGAAGCCTTTGAAAAAATTTTATCTCTTTTTCTCGGTGAACTGAATTATTCCGTGAAGTAAATCGAATACACAACCTCAGTTTGCTTTAGAGTTTTCACTTCCATTTGCACTCCATTTTTCTATTTTTAAGGCAAAGAAACGTACGCTGTTTCTTGTTACAATTAATCCATTCTAGTGATGATGGGGATTTTCTACGATGCAGTTTCCAACACTTTTGCCGACGGTAAGCTATTTCATTACTTCTTTATGCAATACACATTTATTCTTTGGCGCCATAATCATTGTAAAATTTCATGCTTCTTCCACTCGTGTACGAAGCATTCACGAAAACCAAACTGCATGATTTCCATTTTCTTTCGCAAACTGAATGACTTAACATTTGAAACTTGCATTGTGTTTGTTTCGTTCGGCGAAAGCCATTACTACTGCTGAAGAAAGCACTGGATGAACTACACTTCACTAAAATCAAATGTGATATCGTTAATACTTTGATGTTCACATCAGAACCACGGCTTCAAATCACTACAGAAAGAAGAAACATGACTCCTAATTCCGCAAATTCACTTTTGTCGAAAGTGCACTCTTATCCAAATTATTTTGCTTATTTCTCGAAGTCCTAGAATAACATTCTCTTCCACATCCAGAATGAATACAAATCACCTCCTACCTTGCAGAAATATTTTCCTCGATAATCAATTCTCCTGCGCACCACCTTATCGCTTGCCAAACTGCAATGTTTCCGCAATTGACATATTTGCTCGTGTTTCCTAAGGTATGAAATAATCAAGAAGAGCTGTTGCGGGATATGATGTTTTTGGTATTGCCAAACCACTATGTGTTTTATTCCTTTCTTTATTTACTAAAGATCTGATGCATTGTAATTAAGCGATATAAGAACTTGATTTATATGCGATTACCTTTTCTTATACAAAGTGTTCCAACAATGTGCTTATGCGTTGTAATTTCATTTATTCAAAACTCAGTCTAGTTATATTTATAAAATTTTCAATAGCAAACGAATGTTTTAAGAAAACAGTTTAAACGTTTTGGGTCAAGATACTTTTCAAAAAAAGTCTAATCCACAAATTATTTATATGAGAAATTTTATGTAAAAACAAATGGCGCACATTTTTACGTTTGAAATTACTGGCATATTCCATGACAAATTTAGTAAGTGATTTCAGGTTTTTACCAGCTATAGAAAGTCAAGGATTTCTAGAATAATTTACAAAGTCAAGGACGAGTTCTGTCTATTGTTAATTGGTATTTTCATTTCCAAAATAGAACGTTGAAAATTAAATTTTGAGAGAAGTCCTTTTAATTTTTTTGGCACGCTGCATAATGAGTTCATTTCAAAAGAGCTGAAAATAAAAGTATCAGTTTTCTACATTTTACTAATTATTCTTTCCTCCAATACCTAGACGTCATTTCGGAAACTTTCCTTTTGGTTATAATAAATAAATCACAAAACAATTGACTGATGTCAATCGAAATCAGACGGAGATACTTATGTTCAAAATTATTTCATAACGAGTGCAAACTTTTTCTCATAAAATTATGAGTGTCGGAGAAACATACGAAGAGCCAGGCTTCGTAATTTTTACAAAATTTAAAAGTACCAAAGCGCAAACATTTACGTTTTTCAAAACACATTTGTACTTGCAAGTCAATGCCTACCACAAACGACCAAGATCCGGTCTGAACAGTGGACAGTGCACAGACATGCGTTTCGAGTACCTTTCATTTTGGTTATTTGCGTATGCCATGTAACCTTCTCAAATATTCTCATGCTTGTGACTCAGAATTGAATTATCATTTTAACTGATATTTTTATGTGATGTGTAACAATAATTTTGTTTATTTTTCAGGATGAAGATTAAGGCCCCCTTTGCGCATACCGACTGTAATTTGAATAGCCAGTTTACAATAACAAGCTTAATAGTAACCGACCGTCATAGGGAGACGCCCGAGGCTTAAAGGAACGCGAATCTCTATCAAAGTTGCAACTTGTGTAAATGCAATTTTGACTTTTAAATTCTTTTATTTTCCCTTTCTCGTGTCAAAAATGTTTTTCTCTTCAATTTCTCAAGTTTAACCCATTAACTGCCAAATTTTTATTTCATCAATTTTTATTTTATTTCTGTTAGTTTTCATCTAAATAATAAGAAAAACATGTTTTTCTCATAAATGCGTCAATTTTTTTTTCAGGAATTTTAAATTTAAGTCCGATCCCCAAATGGGGATCATGGCTGATACTATCTACTTTTAATGCCAAGTCTACGTGTAATCCAACATTACATTTTCCACATTGTTTTCTTGCATTTGTTTTGCACACTGCACATTTTCTTTGTTTACCATTTTCGGTGCGTTCAATATAATGATTACCAGATGTTCTGATAACAGTAGGAACACGATTAATTAATCCTTTAGTGAAAGAATTCCTTCCACTCTTTTTTGCATCTGAGAGTTCTGAAGATAAAGCAAGATATCCTCTAGCAACCATCCTCCTAAAATCTAGCAATGGAATTTTATCACTTGAAATACAATACAGTGCGTGGGCGTTAACCAGTGTTACGTTGATGGCATTAGTAAGCAAAGGAAAACACCATTTTCCCCCTTATTCTGATTCTGTACTTTTGAACATTCCAATCCATCGTGTCTACTCCACCCATGTATTTGTTATATTCTGATATCAGTTTGGGTTGTGGTACTTGAATATCTTTCTTCTCTGTTCTACTCCATGGCTTCACCTCTGATATTGGTTCGCTAGTTTCATGATTAGACAGAAGCCTTTCACAACTCTTATCATTCTACGTGACAGCTAAAATTTCATTACGGGAATCAAATCTGTAGTCATATGCCCCGCATTCTTTTTTCCTTATCTCTCTGTCTGTTGCAATAGGGAATTTATTCATTCTTTTGAATCGAACAGTTCCTGTTGCTCTAACATCAATGTCCTGCAAATGTTTCATCAGAGAAAATCCTGTGAAAAAATTGTTGAAGTAAACTTTATGAGCATTTGGCGTCTGAAGAATAGATACCATATGAAGGGCAACAAATGTCCCAAGCCCACTGATGCTTTCATCATCTCCTAATTTCTTTGATTTGCCTTCATACACTTGAGTTTTATAACAATATCCAGTCTGTGAACAACAGATAGTCCATTGTTTGAACCCAAACCGCACTGGCTTACTACGCATAAATTGTTTGAGGTAATGATATCCATAATAACGAACCATTTGTTCGTCAATGCTCAAACTTTCAGAAAACACCCCCAATTGTTGAAATTTGTCATTCAGCTTGTCAATCAATGGGAGAATCTTGAAGAGGTTATCACGTTCACCTAGTGGAATCCTTTCTAATTCAGAGTTATCACTGATATGTAAGTACCGTTTAATTTCCAGATACCTATTCCGACTCATACATGCTCTAACACACAGAATGTTCATGTCTTCATCTTCACACCAATATAATTGTTCTTGCGAAAATGAATGATAGCCAGTGAAAAGAAGTATTCCAATAAATTTTTTAGGCAGTTATTAGAAAGCTGAAATTGACGATTGTTTTTCTGTCTGTCGTATATTACAGACTGCTAGACAATATAGGTGACAGTTTCATTATCAAAAAGTATTTCAAAACACTCTACCGGGGATTTTCCCCTGAGGTTTCTAATGACATCATTTTGCCTTGTCTCTATAACGTCAGTATTTTCATATAGTTTCGAGTACTTAGGGTGCTTCTTTTTCCAATTGGAAGTCAATACTTCTTTTCTCTTTTTAGCAGGTGGAAGCCGGTATCTTTTTTTACTTCATTTGCTGAAGATTCAGTTGCATTCACTAAAACATTGTCCTCAAATCCTGCCCATCATCAATTACGTTGTCATCCATATCCTCATTATCTGAAATCTCATCAACCCACTCTGGTGGAATTTCAACAATATCTATGGGGCTATTATCGTCGTATCGTCAGGTGCAAAAAAATCATCAGCATTTGCAATTTCTTCTATTTCTTTTAAAGAAAAATATCTTTTCGCGACATTTCCTGGAAAAAAAGAAAAACAGTTTTTTGACAATTTTAGTCAGTATCAGCCATGATCCCCAAATGGGGATCGATATATCTGGGTTCATTGTACCCATCCAAATTACAGTATGAGGATAAATAATATATAAATACATTAATTACTTACCAATGATCAAGGAAAATTCAGTACAACAAAAATAATTGTTCCTAAGTATCTTTTTTGTGCTTTGAAAATAACTGTATTATTTTCTCGTGAAAAGTAACGAGAGAGCAGAAAAATAAACTCGTGAGCTCAACTAACTGAGTCCACGTGTTTGTTTAAGATTTCTACCCTTAGTTTCACTCTTCAGGAAAGCATGACCACCCGTAAGGGACCACCCAGGTACAGCATGACGTCACAATGTATACAAATGTAGGTGATCCCCATATGGGGATCATGGCAGGGAATGGGTTAATAACGTGAAACTTTAATTTAAATTTTTCTTTTCGCTATTTTTACTTTAAAAAGATTTTAAGTTCTTTCATTTTACAAAAGTAATACTGATTTTAAAAACTATAAATATTTCCTTTTGGTTTTTTATTTAAAAAAATTGCTTTTAAATGTTCACTTTATTTATTTTACAGAAATATTATATACTCTTATAAGCTAAACATATTTCTTTTTCGTATTTCCATAAATGCCATTTTTTAAAAATATTTTACTCCTTTTTATTAAGGGGTGTTGGAAACCCTATAGCAACAATGTTGAATTGGCCATTTTTGGATTACCTTTTCTGAAAATCTGCTGTTCTTACAGGTTTGAAGGTTTTTACGTAATTAAAGTACATCTATCACCTCGCGCTCTTTCAACCACGAGGTAGGTTCGTCTATGCACTCGCCATAGTAGGAAAATAATCTCTATCTTTGAAATTTTATCCTCTAATTTATTACACATAACGGTACACAATATACAATAAAACAAATATCACTAGTATAGTATACATTTAATTAAATACATAATATAAGGCGTGCAAAACATGTTTTAAGTAATCTCAACTATATACATAATATAAAGCGCGCAAAACATGTTTTAAGTAATCTCTTTCCACACGGCATGGCTGCCGGTCCAATCGCTGAAGTACCAAGTCTCGTATTCACGCCACCAGCCTGCCTCGATCGGTTTTTCCGAGGAATCTCGAATTCTTTTAATACGGTGTCTTTAATCATAATATTGTTATTTCAATCCATTTCATCGAGAGTCGCGATAAAACTTTTAACTTTTGTTTTTAAACTCTGCAAAATAATTTTCCCTTCTTCAGATATTTTATAGAGATTAAGAATCACTTCAGCATGATGTAAAATGAACAGCCATTTCTCAGCTTTCGATGGTGGGTCAAACATAACTCCTTTCATTATTTTCAAATGTTTCAATAATCGTTTCCCTTGCTCTAAGAATCTCTAAGAATCTCCTATATCTTGATAAAAATAAGAACCTTAATTTCTCATTTCCATATAAAATATACTTTCTCGGTGTCTACTGGCTTTAACGCCTGACATTCGAATCATGTTATTAACAGACATAAAAACAATTATAATTTTCTAAGTTAATATGGTTAATATATAAATTTAGAAGGACTTATCTTTGATCCCGATAGTGAAAATATCGAACGAAGAGCACAACTTGACGCTGTTAACTTTAATCATGAGCACACTGCAGTGGCACGTAACTTGACATGATTACAACACGGTAATTCACATTACCCCTGATTTAACTTTTCACGATTTCACTAGGATGATGAACACTGATGATCCCATTTTACCACTCACTGGCTGTTAACTTTTTAGCACATCACGCTTTCACAAATCGGATGAATTTATTCGCACACATGGCCCTAAACGCGCCATTTTCTTTCGTCATAAAAGTCTTCTCTCATCGTAGATCCATTAGTGAACTATCACCGAATTTCATTTTATAACTTTCAGTAACTTTTTACAACCATATTTATTTATTATTTTCGCTATTTAGTGATTTCCTTTTTCACAATCTTATCCTATCGACTGCGCCGATTTGCACCTCGCGCCGGTTCAACTCCGAGGCGGGTTCGGTCATTTCTCATCCACTCGCCATAATAGGAAAATAATCTTCATCAGCTTTGAAATTTTATCCACTAATTTATTAAACAATACACAATAAAAAAAATACCACTACTATACATTTAGCTTAAGTTATCTCTTTGCACACGGCATGACTGCCGGTCCAACCGCAAAAGTCACAAGTCTTGTATTCTTCCCACCAGCTTGCCTCCACTCTGTTTTCCGGCAGAACTACGTCCCTTCCTTTAACCGTCTTTCGCCCCTCGCGGATAAAATGTTCTGGAAACGTCTTTCGCTAAGGTAAGGAACATCACAATACCTACTTGAATATCCTGAAACGAGCTTTTTTATCATTTTAAATTTTAGAGTATTTTACAGTATATTTTGTTACGCATAGTAAAATTTAGCACTGATTATAATCAAAAGCTCATTTCGGCAAATATTTGGAAGCGTAGTAAATAAGGTATAAAAATTTCAGATACCTGTGAGCAGTAGTTCTTGAGAATAGGTACTACATCGAGTATAAAAAACTACATCGAGTATAAAAAACATTATACATGATGTGAGAGTGATTTATATAATAATTTAGAGGAGTTAGACAATGAAGACGATGATTAAATGAGGATGAAGAACATGATGATTTGGTTGATATTGGTTTCTATTTAGATGATCTGGAAGATTATGATTTATCTATCTCGACGATGATAATGGTTTTGATGACATATACGACGGTTTAAACTGAAGGTATGATTTCGATAATGATGATTATTTAAATGATGGTTTTGAATTATCTGGTGATAATTTTATAATTTCTTTCTTGGTTATTCAGATAACAATTTTGATGGTGAATTAGAAGGTTGAGGTGATGAAGACGATGATCAAATGAGAATCATATTGTTGATGGTGGTGATTTAGATGATACTGCTTTTTATTTAGTTGAATTGAGCTATGATGATTTATCTTAATTTGGCGATATTTTCAATGACGATGATGATGATAATATATATATGATGGTTTAACATGAAGATGTGTTTTGGGTAGTTATGCTTAGTTAGATGTCTTAGATTAGCAGATGAAGTTGATTGGACTTAGAAGGAAATTTATATAGATGATGATTTCAATGAGTTAGATATTGATTTAGATGAAGGTATATTCATTTGATAATGATTCTTTAAACAATAAGAGGGTCGTCCGAAAAATTACTTTGCCGTAAACCATAAAAAACAAAGTCTTATTACCTGGAAAAACCTATTGCAAAAGATACAGCTATATTTCTGCTACTTCTCAGCATAAGAAACATCGGAACTATACCAATTGTCATAGCGTCGGTTACCTATTTCCATTAGAGTGTCATAGAAGTCTGTCGCCTGGGAAGAAAGGCAGCCCGTCACATTTGTCTGCAACATTTCACCTGTAGGAAAGTATGCCCAGACAAGAACGTCTTCAGGTGCAATAACACGTGGAAGTACTTAACAGCAAGATCGGAGCCATAGAATGGATGGTCAGACATCTCCCAGCGAAACGTCTGCAACATATATTTTGTGGAATTCCCCGTATGCGTCCGATGTTGTCGTAGGACACCACAACACCAGCACTGAGCATCCCAAACCTTTTGTTCTGAATGGCTCTTCAGATGTTCTCTAGTAAAGCGCAATAAAGATCAGCTTTCACCGGAGCACCCCTCGCCAATACGTCAATGAGCAGAATGCCTTTACTATCCCAGAATACCGTGGACTTCAATTTCCGTGCATAGACTGAGGATCGTCCGGCGCGTGGATCCCTGTGACGCCAATCAATCGTGAGTTGCTGTTTTCTGTGGTGAAGTGAGCTACCCACATCTCATCACCTGTAACGATTCTGTTAAATTGCGTTCAATAAACTGATTTATGTATCTGCTGCCTCTAGTTCTTTGTGTTTAAGTTTTGAGTATTCGAAATGGAACTCAAATACAATCAATCATATATATAGATTACATATCAATTCATATATTTGAATTAAATACATATTTACTTACCGGCCCGAAACTTTCTTAACATGTTGAGCGCGGCGCCGGTCTCTGGGGACCGACAGTGAACTTTCCGTGTGGCCGGCGTCGGTCCCTGGGAACCGGCACTGGAATTTTCGTTTGCCTGGCGTCGTTCCACGGAACCGACAGTATAAGTTAAAAAATAAATATAGCCTCAATGAAATGTGATCAAATTTAGCATTAATGAAATGTATTGAAACATTCTAAACAAAAATACGGCTTAGCTATAAGTCTTAGCTCGCTGCCGGCTGAACGGAAAGGACAGCAAATTCGGCGCCGAACTCAGCGTGTTAATTAGAAAGCTACCGCTCGGCCTTAAAAACGCACAGCAGTTTGGTTTAAATAACCATTGATAACACTATTCTATAACGTTCTTTCTATAACGTTCTATAACGTATTATTTTATAACGTTCTTTGTACGTTAAAGTACATATAGCACAAGAGTGTGCAAGAAACTGATATATAACAAATTTATTTAATATTTTTCATTTAATAAGGATAATTTCAAACTGTAAACATAATTCTAAAAATCCATGACATTATCGAATTGAGACCTGTTTCGATGTCAGATATATCTCGTAATGAAATCTGAAATTTTTTGAAATTTAACAACTAATTTTTCGAGGTATTTGACAGTCCAATCTGTATAAGTTTCATTTATTTGTTTAAATGTTTGTAAAGTGTTATCACAGATTTTCATAAAAAAGGGTGTGAGAGATAAATGATAAAATTGATAGATAGAAATGGAGGGAATATTATGCATTTGTTCAGAAACATAAACGTAGTATTTGTGAGATTTCTCGCACAGCCAAGTTATAATTGTTTTGTTAAATTCTTTTTTTCATATTTAATTCTTTTAAATTAATTTCTCAAAGTTTGTCATAATTTATGTGTCTCAACTAGGTACGAAAATTTGATTCGGAATGTAAAAGAAATATATGTATTCTGTAACATTATTTTTTGTAAACTTTAATTTTTTTTTTTAATTAACAAGGTCTGTAACCAATGTTTGCACTTATTTAATGCACGGAGTTCCAAGCAATTTCACTCATCATCCTACAAGCTGCAATAAACACAAAAACACAACTCTTAAAATGAAATATTCTAACAAGGATTGTAAAGCCAAAGGCATATAATTAGTCTCATCTGTATGCTCAGATCATTCAATATGATTTCTCTCACAGCTTATAGATTTTCAGATGAGTTACTCACGTTCGTTTTTAATGGTAATCAAAATAATGTAAAACTGCAATTAAAAAGATTAAAATTTCGACAAATTGACTAAATGAAAAATATATTCGCTGGTCGCTTAAAATTGCTTCAACGGTACCTAGTTCCAAATTGCAAGACGGGTATTCCACACACGGATAATCGAGAATTAGTATAACATTCTACAGCAAAATAATGCAAATTCCTGGTTTTTTTCATATAATGCATTCATGCTGTCAGATTTATTATGTCTAATCTTATAATATTATTGTAAAATTACTGCAGGTAGAAATCATTCCTTGAAAATGAAGGCCCCTTGCCACCTTCTTGATGCCTAATTTCAAATGGATAATTCAAACGTGGCTAAAGGAGAAATATTAAAATTTTCAAAAATTCGTGTTTACGGTTTTTTAATACCTAGATTTACCACTGCTAACTAATAGTATGATATAATAATATATTAATAATTACTCAAATGAAATTTATGTGGCTTCGTGTCAACCACTTGGTATTTTTAACGCTGTGTTTGAGCAAAAACAGAATATTGTTTATTTAAGCTATAATAAACATCCTACAGTAACATTTAGTTATTGTACATTGTTTTTTATCAGCACTTACGAGCTGAAGTTTCGTCTTATTAAACTATCCATATTGGTGTTTTCCATGCTCCTATATTGTTTTTGTATATAAATAATGGAAATTACAATTGGGATGATCAGTTCCATAAAACTCTCAGTATTCTGCAATCCTAACCACATGACCAATGGTGCCCCAAACATACAAGAAACAAACAGGTATTTACAAGTAGGAATGATTTTCGAAACGTTTGCTTGAACAAAACTCAAAACAAAATAAAACAAAAGGGTCGAATCAAAATGTTAATGTTTCATAAAAATGTGCAGGATAATGTTAGATGTAAAGCCTGTTTTCGTTTCCCTGGCAGACGTACTAGGAAGTTTCATAAATGAAAGTTTTCTCTTTTGGTGGGATAGTGGCTGTGACCTATACATCGAGCATTCATTGCTGGACAGTACGTGTATAATTACAGACAGATAAAGATAAGTAATTAATAGAGTATTTGACATATATAAACTCATCATTCAGATCTTCGAAAGTGTTCAAATAGTAAAAACACGATACCGTATGCTTTCACCACTTCACTTATAATGTATACTATGCCCATATGAGGTACTTCTCCCTGTTAGAGTTAACTAAATCTTAGCTATTGAAATATAGCATTTTCAAATTCCTTCCATTTGCATTTAACATGAATAATTTTACACTGATCTCTCTCTTTCTTTTCTGTTTGTTTCTTACTTCTAGCCATCTATATCCAGTTCTATATCTTCTACTTGTGCCTCTGATATTTAATGTAACGGCATTTTGCTTTAGAGTAAATAGATTTAAAATAATTAAAAATTGCATTCCTATTTTCAAAATACTTTTATTAATATTTCAAGGTAAACATTTTGATATTCGTCAAATGGAACTCGAACCTAAAATTTAATTTTTATTAAATCTTTAATCTATTTCCAGCACTATGCATAAAAATGCCCTTTCTTGTTAAAATAACGAAACTGATTTCAGATTTACTAGTAATGAATCAAATTGCAAATTGCTTAGGTGACATTTTTCAGCTCTCAGAATACATTCCATTTAACTATGCAGTAAATCGAATGATTTTTTGCAGTTAACAATATGTAGAAAGCTGTTTGGGCCAGGTCGAGAAACAGGTGGTTTACATCTGGAGGAAACGAATGTTTGACAATGTCTATATACTATATATAAACTAATAATTAGAAACTTCCGCGTAATGCCCTTATGAAATAATTCACTGTATATTAGAAAAGTACGAGAAACAGACGCATATTTTTTCGAATGAAAAAAATCGAAAAATTATGTGCTTACTAAAATCAAAAATCTCAGGCGAACAAAAAATAAGGCCTTGTAAAGCCTTATGTGTTGTTCCTTATAAGTTATGTGAATTTCCTTATAAGGCCTATTAAAATATACACACTTTTTGCTGCTGATCATTTAAATTTATTTCTTCGAATTGCTCTTTCAAACTTGAATACCCGATTCCTAAAAGAAAGTTGCTGATTTTGAAATTACGTATACTGCACAATTTTGGTCGTGCGTTTATGAATTTTTTCTAATTTTATTTCTTTATTAGCGGAAGTACCCGATGTCAATTAAGTTAGATTGAAAGCAATGTATCTAACAACAGGAGAACGATACCGTTGTAATCCTTCTCTAACGATGTAAAAAATACGATTCATAGTTATACATTTTTCAGTCTGCTGCGATATGCAACCCCACATAAAAAATTTCGATAGAAAAATATAATTCTCTCTCATTGTATCAGAAGCAATGTCACTCAGCTTTTAGTGATTTTCGTCTTTCTAATCAAATGGCCATAACAGCTCAAGTTCCATCCAATATTTCAGCTATATTCAACTTTAGTCGATTCAATGTCGCAAAATATTTATCATAATTGATCAGAAATCAATAACGCAAACAAACAAACAAACACACAAACAGACATTCTTCCTTATATATATAGGTTATGTAAAATTTACAAATTTTTTTATTAACAAAATGTACGATTTGCAAGCGAGCAGTAGCAACACTTTTCGAAATAAAACAATTCTATTTCCAACGCCCGAGACTGTTACCACTAGGAAAAATGAGTGCGAAAATTAGAACTTTCAGAATTTCTAATTAGTATTTTGGCTCAGGAAAGTGGTTAAGATGACAATAGTCGAAATGGCTTCCCTCGAATTTTCGGAATCGGGAATAACGTATTTAATGTTTGGGAAAGCTATTTTTATTTCATCTTTTATCTATTTTCGTATTTTAACAAACTCTAGGATTTGAAAGAGAGCAATGGTAACAACTTTCGAAATAAAGCAGATTTTCGTCTCCAGCTTGCGAGACTGTTGCCACTCGGAAAATGAGAAAGAAAATTATCGTCTTTCCGAGTTTTTAATTTATAGCTCTGATTTTAGCTACTTTTTTTTTTTTTTTTTTTTTTTTTTTTTTTTTTGGAGAAAAGTGACGTCGACCTATTCCGGGACCGATAAAAGAATTGTAGAAAGTTTGGTGGTGATAGCTATAGTAGTGACCGAGTTATGAGAGGACAAACACACAAACTTTCTTCTTTATATACTATATAGATAACAAGTATGAAACTTTCCCAAATGTAAGTATACGAACCGCGAGACTGTATTAAAATTTGGATTTACTTATTTGTCAAAGAAGAATTTTTTTAAAAATTTGACATCGCCAAAACATGAATATTTTCGTGGTTTAAAAACATTTCGATAACTGGAAGTATAATTCTACAAGCAACGATTGCAAAAATAAAGGTCGTGTAGGGACTTTTAAGCCGGATAAAGTATGTTGGTGTACATATACGTGAGCATATACATATACGGTTGGTACAGCTAACCTGCAATATAAAGAGAGAAGCAAGCCTACTCTTTAGAAAATTTCAATATTCTTCTGCTAATCGTTTGTGAGTTATGCGAGATACGTACACACATATATTATATCTGCATACATACAGAGAACACGAAAAAATCCCTTTTGAATGCATTATAAAATATATTATGAAAAGGAAGAAGTCTTCATTCTGTCCGTATGAGATGTCGCACAAAAATCATCCAAATGGATTCAGATATGGACAAAATGGATATTTCCAATGAAATGTGATACTTGAAAATTTTCGTAATTATAATACTTCCTTTATATTGTAAAATGCAGTAATAAAATATTACCTAAATGGGAAATCTTAAAAAGATGAGAATTAGTACCAGAATTCCACAGCTATACTTTTAAGAAGTGGTCGTAAAAAAAAGTGGTTCGCTGAGAACTTCGTTCTAAAAGTTCAAGCAATAACTAAAAAATTTTCGAATAAATTGTGTGTGAAAACTGTATGTCCCGTCGTTCAAAAGTAGTGGACTGTAAATTCACTTGATGTTCCCTCAGTGTAGAACCCAAGAAACCTCAGAGTCATAATGTTGACCGAAACTACTTTATTGGCTTTCAAACATTAAGTTGGCTGAGGAACGGCGAAGAACACTTTGAAATCTCCGACTTCAGTAGCGGCTCACCAAGTAAACTCAGGAGAACCTCTGCTTAGTTGAAACTCACCGCAACTTAAAAGCTCTAAACCCGAGCTTTACGATCCTAACAAATTTGTGTCTGCGCCTCTCCTCGGTACAAAGAGAGAAATACAATTTGCGTAACATAGAACTAAAATATTTAATCCTTTGCGGCGCACTGTACGTTAAAGTCGGAATTTCAGCAAGAAACGTTGTATTCAGTCTATTTAGTATATGTATGTATACAAGTAATATAATAATAAATATGTATACAGGTAAAATGTTGTAAAAATTGCACTTACGGTTTTAATTCTGTGGGTGTTCCATAAGGGGGAACACTGCGCCGCGTAGAAGCGTTTGCATAAGAATGAAAAAACTCTGTATTATGCTGTATACATGGTTTCCTGGATATACACAATATTCTTGAATATATACGGATAAATGAGATACATATCTATATACACAAGTCCTATATACAAAAATGTTTATAAATTTTCCTATTTCTTAGCTTCGTGAAATTGTTCAAAGCAAGTCACACCTTTTTGATGGAAGCACAAACCAACTAAGATTAAAATAATTAACTACGATTAATATTAACAAAAAAGAAAAATAAGCTTATAATATATAGATACACGAAAAATATCTACACAATTGTTGAAAATAAACGGGAATGAGACTAAAAAGACAGCAAAAAATTCGCGTAGGTTTAAGTAAAGATGAGTCAAGCTACTAATGAAATTCCCGCCTAAAAACTATCCCCAAAAATTTCGAGATGCCAATATTAATGCTTCCATAACACAAAAACCACCTCGGCCCTCAATGCTGCTTTGTTTGAATTCATTCCCTCCCCAAAAAAAATCAACGGAAACAGAAAACGAAAACAACGGATGTTCTCTCCTAACAGCACAGATGTTCTGATTAGTAAGAGCATGAGATTGCTAAAGGCGCAGTGTTCCCGCTAATGGAACACCTGGTTTTATTCAATGATTCTGCGTATGATTTTTGTATGAAAGATTAAAAAAATAATTTGGAGTACAGCCAGCAAAATTATGCCTATTTTTTCTCCAAATAAAATTTTTATATCATTAAAAAAATAGTGAAAATTACTTGAAAAAAATGGATTTTAATAACACATAATAAATTAAAGTTATGTGTCTCCTTGTGATATGCTGCTATCTACGGAGCAGCATATCACAAGAGGATTTATTGTACCTATATTTTCTTTTTGTAAAATTCTGCGTTTACATTTTCTAGATCTAAATTTAAATTTGATCTTTCTCAAAAAAATAGTGTGAAAATGAATGCATTTCCGTTAATAATCTATTCCGTTAATAACTCTATCTGGCTGCAGTGGTCCAGAGGTAAAGTCGTTGACGCTGGTAGCTAGACCCAGCACAAAAACACGCTGCTTGAGAATTTTGTGGTTTTTCTAATGTGTAATGTGCGTACGAAACTTTTCCTGAGAAAGTCCTCCCCAAACGCTTCCCTCCCCTTAGGAAAAGAGCCCTAACGTGCTCTTCCAATAATCCAATAAATATAAATACGGCACTGAAATATTACGTAGTTCATCCTGACTTGTGTCATCACAACTAACGAATCGCAACATGCAAAGGATACTTATATAAAAGGATTACTTTGAAGAAGCTGAAGGAAAAACAACAAAAGAAGTCTTAATTTTATTCAAAGAACATAATATTAGAAATTTCAGACATGCATAAAACTTTTAAATACATTTAATCTAAAGTAAATGCTCCTTTTCTCTTTTTTAATTTTTTAAAAATATATTGTTCATGAAGAACTGCCAATACAACTTTATGAAATGACTTAATTAAATAATAACGTTTAATAGTTAAGTAAATAAATTTAAAATTCTCTTAAAATAAAAAATAAAAAACTGCGTAGTACTCCCATACGTATCATTAATTTTCTACTTCCTTTCAACTTTTCAATGCAAGAGTTCCTTCTTGGATTTTTAGCAAAAAATTATTAATGAAAGGAAATATATGAAATATAGAGGTAAAAATATTCCTCATTCTTACTCGCACCTAGAATTCATTACTCGAATACGCACAAGCACCTTTTAAAAGTAGAAAAGATATATCTGCAGAATAATCGTCATGCGATTATTTTATTTACTCTCTTTTATAGGAATATATTTTCCACGACGATATATTTAAACTGCGAAGTTTTGGAACCGCTTTCTGTTCTTCGTCGATGTTTTGTACCACGATTGTTTTCTTCGATGATGTTTTAGACTTACGATATGTTTTCCTGCCTTCTTTTCTCCCACATGTTTTCTACAACGAAGTTTCCGTCTTACGTTGTTTTCTCCGCTACGTTTTCGTCCGCGATGTCTTCGTCGGACCTCCTAGAATTCACTCGCAAGCAAGCGAAGTAATCGTTCCATTTATACTCTTGTCCTTCGACGAAATAATACCTGGCCCATTATGGATTTATGCAAATGTACAGAGACGTATAAGATTATGGGGTTCATTTAAAAATGACTTTTCAGTCCACTTTCATATTAGTTTGATTACCATTAAAAACGAACATGAGATAAGTGTCTAAAAATTTGCGTCTTATAATTAGGAATTTTTGAATAAGATTACAATGAAATTTTTTTTTCTTATGGTTGGCACTTGCCTATGTCGGCATCGTCCTGCCCTAAGACCAGATCGGTAGTCTCTTTATCATGGAGGCGCCTAGTAGGCGGGCCATCATTGCCTCCTATGAAGGGACAGACAATTTTACATCCATGCCTTCTCCAGGATTCGAATCCGAATCCTTCGGTATCGCACTCATTTTTCCCTAACCACCATAACGCTAAAAAAGGCTTGCAGCTACAGATTTGATTTTATTCTTGACTTATCATTATAGTCGTTAGAATATTTTATTCTCACAATTAAATATTGTTTTTTTTTTTAGCTTGTACAACGATGATTCAAATTTTAGTGTTTTTCCAGCATCAAAGCGGTGCGCACATTGATTACAGACATGTTGTTTAAAAAAATAAAATTTACGAAAAAAAAATGCAGATCAATTTTTTAACAGTGGGAATCAATTTTTCGTAACTATTTCAGTAGTGTCAGTTAGGTCAGACTTGTAGAGATTAATATTAATATATTATAACTGAGACTCGGTCTTTCAGAAAGTCTCACAAGTACTTTCTCTCTTTCCATAACAATGTATGTTATTGTCGTTATGATTGATCAATACCAGTATTGATCACCGATAATTTTTAAGAAAATCTGTGATAACTCTTTACCGACTTTTAAACAAAGGAATGAAGCTTATACAGGGTGAGCTGTCAAGTACTTCAGAAACTGTGTTCTTAAACGTTTAAAAATATTTCATATCTTTTAATGAAGTACATCTGACACTGAAGCATGTCTCCATTCGATGATGCCACCGATGCTTGAAATTATATTAACAGTTTCAGCATGTTTATAATAAAAATTGTAACCAATGTGCTACTCACTAGTTTTCTCATATACTCCTGCGCTTTATGTACTTTAAAATTACAAACGGCTACAACTGTGTATCTGTTCACCTTGTTTATTTAATCAAACTACTTTGTCTTTAACTGACAGAGTGTTGGCTTTATAGTAATATATACTTCTCACACTTCTGCTGCTTTGTTTTGTGTTTAAAATGTTTCTTCAGTTTTATTTGGACCGTAAACGCTTCAAGAAAGTAATTCAGAAATCTGATTTAGAATGTGCGTGTTGATGATTGACTGATTCAGATGCTTGATTATTTTCTGATTAGATCTCATTTGCGTCTGCAAGAAGTGCCAATAATTAGGTAATAAATCTATGCAGACTTTTCGTCAGAAGTCGTAGGTATGCAAGTAAATAAAATGCTTACACAAATGAATAAAATACTCCTCATATTACCATTTCGACGTTTCATATACAGATAATTTGACTAAAACCTGATAATAATTTATATTTTCTCTCTCATTGTAATGTTTCTTTATACTTTTATAAACGTTCTTCCAAATAAATGTTTCCACAAAATTATTACAATAGGTTCTCAAGCATTACCCTCTTAACCTTCTAAAACCGGGCCGAAATTCTCATATTATAGCTCTGAGACCAGCGCGATCCGAAACAGTTTTGCCCCCTCTTTGACATTTTCCTAATGAGAAAAGTCGTCAGTTCCCCTCCATGGATAAAGTATATTGGCGCGAGACGAAACCTGCGGTTTTTGCCAAAATGTAGCTAAACTGATAAGAAGAGGGAAATAATGCGTAGCCAGCGGCTACTCTGAGCAGCGACAATGGACCACCCAAAGATCTACAGATAGGCGATTCTCTAAAATGGGGAGGGCATGGATGGTACGACAGTTGTACCAATGCCGGCGTCTGAGAAAGTCATTCTCCTTGTACAACTGCTGTACCAGCCGGCTTCGAGAGGTTAATCGCATTTACGTTTACTCGGCTGGAGAACTCAGTAAAGGACTTCTTACCACAATGCCCACAGTTGGATAATCTTCGGTTTCTGGCAAGTACTATCTTAGCTGGTAAAAGGCAGCAGACCAACAATAAAGTGCTATTCACATTCAATGTTCCCATGTTTAACTATTGTTTATTTTGCCTTTCTGCTCACTTTTCGAATATTTGATTGAGTGAAACGATCGTTAAGATAGTAGGTGCTTTGAAATTTATAATCATTCATCCTTTGGTATTTAATTAGGAAAATTCTCATCGGAAGACTCAGTGTGAAAGTAATTCAGCTAACAGGGAATTGTAACCAATGTGCTATATGCGGTAGAATTACATTTGCATAAAGGTATAAAACCGGCCCTTTAAAAGAGCTTCAACGTTTCCATATGAACGTGTATTTCTGTTGAAATTCAACTAGTTGCAAAAGCACAAATCTTCATAATTTATTTTGAGATGGCGGAAAAACAGTGCTGATGTGTTATCAAGCTTAAAAAAAAAAAAAAAAAAGGGAGGACTGTGCTATATCTCCCGTTCTACTGAGCCGATTGACAAAATTCAAATTGCGTTTTTCATGTCTTGAAAGCGCGACTTAGGAATATATTAGATTTATACATAGCACTATTCTAACATAGGCATCTAACATAGCCATGTGTTGAAATCTTACTCGAGCTTTGGATTAGCGTGAAACGTGATTGTTTACAAGCTCTTTTGCGATTTCTAAATTTCTTTTGACTTTTTTGAAGGTGCTTTTATTATAACATTGCAGTTTTTGTTTAGTATTTTTATCACCTGATAATTATGGAAAATTGTAAGGAAGATGTAAAAAATAAAAGGTGTTATAGAAAAGAAAGTTCCAGGGAAATCAGCATAATGATACAATGAATAAGAAGTGTGGTGTCAGTTCTTCGTTTAAAAAATTAAATAGTGACACTGTTTTGCCACCAAGAGATAAAGATAACTTTAGAGCCTAATTTTAGTGGTTATAGACTATTTGATTTGGATATCCTATTTCAATTTATTGAAAATAATTTATGTTGTAAAATTTGTAATGTTCATTTAAGTGAACTATTTCATCATGGTTTAAGCTCAAAGTGTTCATGTAAAAGAACTTTCAGAAACTCTAATATGATGGGTGTCCGAAAAAATATATCAGAGCTAAACAGAAGATTTACGTATGCAATGCGAACTCTTGGTCAAGGGAAAGCTGCTATGCAGAAATTCTGCTGCGTTATGGATTTCTCTCCTGTGATTGCACATCGTTCTTTCAAATTCGTCGTTAAATGTGACTATAAGTGGAGATGGTACGTGGAAGACTCGAGGACATACGTCTTTGGTTGGAGTCTGTTCCGTAATAGGGTCAGAAAGCAACACAGTAATCGATACAGAAATACTGTCTTTATATTGCAAAGGTTGCGAGTCATTTCTAGGAAATGCCGTAAGTGAACACAAGGCCTGTTTCTCTAAACAGGCCTTGTGTTCATGCTGGTTCTTCAGGAAAAATGAAAATGAATGGAAAGGATAAACAATTTTTCATGTTCCATGGAAAAAAGAGGTTTAAAATATACTTCTTATATTGGTGACGGTATCAGGTTCAATGTTCTGTCTTACTTTCTTCGGGAATATGCAAGGACCTGACTCGGAACAGAGAGCTTACTAAAGCTATGTTCAATAACTGTGGGAAGTAGACAGGATACACAAGAAGGGTATACAAAACCCTTTGTTTTTCTCTCTTTACAATAATTTCCTTACTTCGGAATACAAAGACCCACTACTTGTGGTCTAAACGTAAGAATATAAAAATATTTAACTAAACTCTAACTTAACTTTGGAATAATAAACGTGGAAGATTGGCCTTATATTAACAGGAAGCCGTATGTAGTACAGAGAACTGTTAACACTACAATACGTTTAAAAATTATCACGAGGATTAAACATCTGGCCTGGAAGGCAACCAGCAACTGAGTAAAACTTCTAAGGTAAGCGGCCTGCTTCGACTAACTCCTTCCTCTCTCTCGCTTGGCAAAAAGCCACAAGTTAAGTACTTGGCGTTCGCCAGACAAATTTTGCATAAATAAGTAAACGCTTTTAATTCTGGCCGGAAGTAGAAAATAAGAAGTGATAGTAAAAATTTAAAATAAAATAAACGTTAGTAAAACTTAAGATCCTTACATACTTCCCGCCAGAGTTAATTAGTTTTAAACTGAGGTCTAAAACGACCTTGTTGAAAACTTTTAGCTCTAGAATCTAACGCGAGGCCAATCTTTTACAAACATTTCTCACTAGAAACTAGAAATTTAAAAAAAAAAAAAAAAAAAAAAAAAAAAAATTTGTTTTTACAATAGCAGCTCCAAGGACACGCAATTTTTCATCTGTACTGCATCTAAACAGGAGCTTTTATTCAAATCTGGTTCCTTCCAGAGATCTCGAAGGAAAACTAATTTAATGAAATGTTACACAATGAAATGGCAAGTAACATGCATATTTATATTTCTCTTAACATTCTTATTTCATTCATGACTATTTTAATTATCTCTCCCCGTGCTCTCTGACATGTGTTGTAAAAGAACACCAAAAACGAATGTGTTTATGTATACGTGTTCAACACTTCCTCCTACAATCAAAACACTAACGTGTTAAAAATTCAACATACCAAGACCTCGTAACACACCCTAACTTCAACTCTAAACCCTGAGGTACTATTCTGAAAGTGGCTAACTCTGAAGTGTAGCGTCAGAGAGCCTAACTACATTCATTCAACCTTTAACACATATTCACCATGATTTGGTCTTTTTACAATCACACAAATAAAAAAAATTTTTAACATTACTTTCACTTTTACCATATCACGGTATTTCTTAACATTTAAAATAACAGTTCACATTGTATATAAGAACATATTAACATGCCGTTAATTTTACGCATTTGAAAACATACATTAGTAGTACATTGTTAACTTCTATTCTTTTCAAATCAAGTGCCAATTCTTCTACATTGAAATACTACATTTCAAAAAGTCTTTCAGACTAAAACTTCTTTCTTGCCAGAATGTTTTAAATAAAATTTATACAATAACTTTTACAATATTTAAGTCTTTACATATTCCTATTATACATCAACTTTAGTTTTACGCGCGAGTAATTGAAAAACATAATACCAAAATCGGTAACAACTCATTTCTCGCCTTTTTGGCGATAAAGGTATACCTCGCATGACGTAAAACTTCTTGAAATCTGCCACTTGCAGTAAGAATGAAAGATTAACTTAAGTTTGCAAAGTAACATAAAATTTTATTTATCTTTGTTATATTCGGACATTCTTTTCTGAGCCCAGTCCTGGAAGGTAGCGCAGATTCTCGTTTGATTTATCCTCCTTCTTGTGCGGGCTCGCCCTTGAGTGCCTTCCTCTAGAAGCTTTCTTTTTTTTCCAGTTCGGTCACCCTCGAATACCTTCTTCTTCGCCTCTGCCTGTGGTCTTGGCCGTTTAATAGCAGCTAGTCTTTTCGGAACCGGGAGACTTGTTTCGCGTTCCTGCTTGGACCTCGTTGCTGGCCGTTCAAATTTTCCTTGTAACTTTTCCTCCGCCGCTGGTGGCCATTCCGCAGTTCGGCGACATTTGCTGCGGAGAGTCATGTCGGATGAGTAGATCTTCCGTTTTAGAGCCGGATTATAGTTGCCGTCATTTCTCCTGGCTCTCTTTGCAAACGTCGTCCTTCTCCCTTCTTCATTCTGGGGGTGTTCGTGAGCTCTCTTTTTTGGACGGTGGAACGGCTTCTTTTTCTTGTAACCTTTAATTTTCCCGCGGGGAAACTTTCTTTTCACTTGCTCCTGCCTCTTAATGGCTTGCCCTTGAAATTGTCGTTGTTCCATTTCTGGAGCTTGTACCCGCCGTGTCTGCCGTGCTGGATCCTGCAAAAGATCTGTAAATATTTGCATTTTATTACGATCATAGTAGGGTTTGATTTGATCAATGTTTGCGAAGCAGGTTTAACCATTCCTGGCTTTTAACACTACTACAGCGTGAGTTATTTTTTCTATGACATATGGTCCTTCAAATCGTGGAAAAAATTTGGCAGTTTTATCTTGTGGTGCTGAAGAAAGTGAATGCTTAATTTTTAACACTTCATCCCCTACTTTATAAGTTACTCCCCGACGTTTCAAGTCATAATACAGCTTTTGTTTTCTCTGTGCTACTTCAGTATTCTTTTTTGCTTCTTTAATTAGTTTTTCTATATCACCCATTTTAAATTCTGGGGCTCTTTGTTGCACATAAAATAATTTATCTAACGGCGTTATAATCTTTCTGACTAAAAATAACTCAGCAGGAGTTTTGCCCGTTGTATCATGTTTTGCGGTCCTAAGGGCGAAAGCAAATTCATTGACATAGTTATCCCAGCTTTTATGAAAATTGTTAACATAACTACGGATAATTTTCACTATATTTCTATTCACCCATTCCGCTATATTTGATTGCGGCCGATACGGGACCATTTTTAAATGACGTATGCCCAGTTTTTGGCACATGTCTTCAAATACATTACTTACAAATTGAGGACCATTATACGATATAACGTTTAGGGGCGCCCCGTATTTTAAAATATATTGATTTAAAATAGAATCAGTAACTAATTTCGCGGAGGCTCGTTTTAAGGGAACAATTTCGGTCCACTTACTAAAATGATCAACCATAACAAGGAGATAGCGACTTTTATTTTACTGACTTTTTGGGAAAGGGCCCAATAAATCGATGCCAATTATTTCATTTGGAAATTCGGATTTAATACTATTTAGAGCCGGCCGGGCGGAAATTAATATAATTAACTGCTTGACATGTTGGGCAGGACTGGAGAATACGCCCTTGTTAACTTTTGCAGTTCAGGAAAATAGACTGCCTCGCGTACGCGTTGGATAGGTTTTCGAATACCAGCATGAGAAGCTAAAGGGCTGTCATGGAGCTCCTGCAGGATATTTAATCTAAGACTAGCTGGGATAACAGGTCGAAATTCGTTGTTGGAATTCGTAGTTTTTGTATAAAATAATAGACCATCTATTAGTTCGTAATGGGCCGCCCTATTTCTTATCGCCACAATATCTTGGTGGGTAAAATTTTCAGGATCCTTTAAATACTCATAAATGCTTCCAAACTCAGGATCCTTACTCCTTACCCAGTTCGGTTATTACAGTTTCTCGGGAATTTATTGTACATGCTGTGAGCATTGCCACCTTTACAGTATTACCTTCTTCATCTATTTTAATTCTGGATAGGGCATCTGCTACGATATTTTCCTTTCCGGGGGTATGCTTGATTACCAGATTATATTCTTGTAGCTTGAGTGCCCATCTTATTAACCTTGGGGATAAGTTTTTCCCTGAGAACAATCTAGTTACCGCCGCATGATCAGAGTACACTGTTATTGGCGCCTTTCCAAAATAGACTCGGAAATTTTGCACTACTAACAGAACTGCTAGTGCCTCTCTCTCGGTCGCGGAATAGTTTCTTTGTGTTTGATTTAAAGTTCGGCTAAAAGATGCCACGGGCTGCTGATTTTGCGAAAGTAGCGCTCCTACCGCATAATCCGAAGCATCCGCTGAAATTTCAAATTCTCATCCTTTTCAGGAAATTTCAACACAGGGGCTTGCGTTAATGCTTGTTTTAATTTTTGGAAAGCACTATTGGTTTCGGCCGTCCACTAGAATCTTCCCTTTTTCCTTTTTAATTTTAACAATGGTTCCGCAATAGCTGCAAAATCTTTTATAAAGGACCTATAATATGAACAAAGTCCTAGAAAAGAAGAGAGCTTCTTCGCCGTGTTTGGAGTCGGATAATTTTGTACAGCGATTATTTTTGATTCGTCTGTCTCTATTCCTTTCTAAGATATTTTGTAACCGAAATATTTTAATTCAGGGGCTGCAAATTTGCACTTTTCGACATTAACTTTTAGACCGACCTCATTTAATAAAGAAAACACCTGTCTTAAATTTTGTGCATGTTGGTCGAGATTATCACTAGTAATAATGATATCCTCTAAATAGATAAATATGGACTTTCCATGAACAGGCCTTAACACAATGTCCATACATCGCTCAAATGTTGCCGGTGCCCCTGAAAGGCCAAACGGCATGCGCAGAAATGCATAAGTGCCAAACTTGGTTATAAAAGCAGTCTTAGGCACGTCCTCAGGCCTAACCCCTATTTGAAAATAACCAGTCGTTAAGTCTAAAGTCGTCATATATTTGGTGGATGTTATGTTCCTTAGAATTTCTTCAATAATAGGTAACGGATATACCGGATATTTAGTTATGGAGTTTAATTTACGGTAGTCAATTGCGAATCTCCACCTTTTTGGATGTGTCAATGGATAGTCGTTATTTTTCTTACATAAAACCACCGGGCTAGCATAACTACTTGAGATGGGCGTTATGATCTTTTTACGTAGCATATCGGTGATATGCCATTCTATAATTTTTTTCCTTATTCTTATCATACCGGTATGCTTTGTGGCGAACTGGCATTGAATCTCCGGTGTCAATACTATGGTTAGTAACCTGAGTAAATCCTGGAATATCACTAAATAACGAAGCAAATTCACTTACCACTTGTCGGATTCTTCGTTGCTCTTCATTAGGCAGGTGGTCAAGGTTTAACATCGGCGGTTCAGCCTTTTCTTCACGAACTGGTTTCATTGTCAGCTTAAGGGACGCTTCATTAAAATCTAGCGTTGCATGTGCCTCTGAAAGAAAATCTATTCCTAAGATAATATGTGCTTGCAGATTCTTTACTATGAAAAACATAACCTTTACTTGTTCGTCCTTGATACGGACATACAGCGGTAATTAACCTATACACTTACATCTTTCTCCTTGCGCAGCTAGCACTGTCGTATAATGTCGTATGTCGTATTATAATTATATATACGATATTTACGAAAATACTTCCTAAGAAATCTTCTGCCACACAGGAATACTGCGCGCCTGCATCCAGGAGTGCGGTGGCTGGGATATTATTCACCAACACTTCAATCTTCGGAAGAGTCAAATTTTTCACCATTACTGTATTTAACTTGATGGAAGAGGGGTTTTCGTGGCCTTTGGATTTCCGCACCCTCCCGTCAGCAGAAATCCGTTTTAGTTTAACTTATTTTTCATTTCCGTGCTTTCCTTCTTTTTTCACTGGCCTTGAGACTTTTTCCTGGATTGCTATTGAACTGTCGACGTTCGCCGGCTGTTTTTGAATGCTCGGGTTTCCTTGCCCACTGATTCGCTTTGCTTCCGTAGCCGTGTGCTTGAGTTTGCTGTAGACTTGGCGCACCAAATTGGTTTCGCAGTTGATATTGGCGTCTTCTTTCAATGTCCGCCGTTCTTATACTTTCAAACTGGATTGCTAGCTCAAATAAATTTTCCAGTGTAGTCGGATATCTTAATTCAATAAAGTCTTGCACTTGGGGCAGTAACCTCGGCAAAATCACTTGAATTATCTCAGGATCCGGACGGTTTCCATACAAGATTTTGAAGACGTGAATTTTTCTTAAAATACAGCTTGAGAGATTTTCGATTCTTTGCTGATATATGCTGAAAAGTTCCGTTTCTAATTTCGCACGATCCCTTACGACAGGGATGGCTTTTACTAGGGCAGTCTTGAAATTCTCGTAAGTATAGGTGGGACTTCCTGCTTGACCCAAGAGACTTCTGCCATTTGAACCAATTAAGCGCTTTGAGACATTTGAACCAATTAAGCGCTTGGCCCCTCAAACGCTGGTATCTAAGGTAACTTTTTGAAATTCGTGCACGGGGTAGAGCATGAAGTGGTCATCCAATTTTTCCAAAAAACTGGTTACCGGTGATACCTAAATGTTGCTTCTGGTTTCATCGAAGCGCGCGTGGTCTGGACGAAGTAACCAAATCTTTCCAGGGCGGCAGCTGGCATTTCTGGATTCTGAGCCGCTTCTGCAGGCAGCACAGGTTCTTCTTGAAACTCGGCCATGGTTATTCTTCTTCGTTGGGCGCCACTATCAGGTTCAATGTTCCGTCTTACTTTCTTCGGGAATATGCAAGGACCTGACTCGGAACAGAGAGCTTACTAAAGCTATGTTCAATAACTGTGGGAAGTAGACAGGATACACAAGAAAGGTATAAAAAACCCTTTATTTTTCTCTCTTTACAATAATTTCCGTACTTCGCAATACAAAGACCCACTACTTGTGGTCTAAACGTAAGAATATAAAAATATTTAACTAAACTCTAACTTAACTTTGGAATAATAAACTTGGAAGATTGGCCTTATATTAACAGGAAGCCGTATGTAGTACAGAGAACTGTTAACACAACAATACGTTTAAAAATTATCACGAGGATTAAAACTCTGGCCTGGAAGGCAACCAGCAACTGAGTAAAACTTCTAAGGTAAGCGGCCTGCTTCGACTAACTCCTTCCTCTCTCTCGCTTGGCAAAAAGCCACATCTTAAGTACTTGACGTTCGCCAGACAAATTTTGCATAAATAAGTTAACGCTTTTAATTCTGGCCGGAAGTAGAAAATAAGAAGTGATAGTAAAGATTTAAAATAAAATAAACTTTAGTAAAACTTAAGATCCTTACATAGGTGATGCAAAACCATTTGCAGGTATAACTGACGCCAAACCATATGTTTCATTAAATATAGAAAAAATTGAGTGTGTTGGACATATTCAAAAACGAATGGGAATATGGCTACGCAAATTAAAACTTGAAAGAAAAAAAGTAAAATTAAATGACGGTAAAATCTGTCTGGGAAAGGAAGACTAACAGATAAGTTAATAAATGAAATAACTTCGTATTATGGTAATGCGATTAGAGAATATAATGAATCTGTTAGTGATATGAGAAAAGCCATTTGGGCAATTTACTACCACAAAATATCGAGTGATGAAAAGCCGATTCATGACGTTTGTCCTACAAATGAAACCACATGGTGCAAATACAATAAAGCTAAGCTAAATAAAGCTGATTATAAGCATATAAATTCTGAACCAGTTGCTGTAATGGAGGCAATAAAGCCAGTTTTTATAAATTTGTCACAACCTTCGTTATTGAGACGTTGCCTTGGCGGCAAAACACAAAATAATAATGAATCATTTAATTCCTTAATTTGGAAATTTTGTCCAAAGACATGTCGTGCTGGTAGTAGGATTGTTCAAATTGCTGGAAATGAAGCAGTAATTGCTTTTAACGAAAGGTCTGTTGGTAGACATTCTGTAATGAATGAGCTACAGCTTTTTAGAAGTAAGTTTTCTATTGAAGGATTTTTACAAATTGATAACAAGAGAATAGATAACGCAGAAAAGAAAGGCTTGTCAGAAACAAAACAACAGCTAAACTTGAAAGGCAGCAAAAAATGTCAGAAGTGCAGGGCTTCATAAAAATGCTGGGGATGTTTATTGTGCTGGTGCGTTTTAATTTGTAAATAAAATTTTAGCAGTTTAGCATACAATTTGAAGTAAGTCGTAAAAGATTTCTTCACCCATGTTAAATAATATGTATATTATACAATATAATACATATCATATGCTTTAATGCTTGAGTTTATTTAACTAAAGTGGTTATGTAAAAATAAATTTTTGTGCAAATATGCCACATGTATTTTAATATACGGCTATCATTCTGTCATGCTAATGTATATAGCAAGGTAAATTTAACTTGTTTCATACTAACAAAAGCTTCTGGAATTTATTAGGATTTATACTTTTTAAATATATTTTGAAAATAAATATACTATGCACTTTATTATTAGAAAGTTGTATACTGAAATATTTGCATCAAAACTCGATTTTCTTAAAATGCATTTTTTTCCAGTTGTATACATAGCATTTAGAGTGTGCTAAAGTTACCCTGTGGAAGAACTATTAAATGATTTATATGTTTGATATACAATAATACATTACAGAGAACTTTACCTGAAACATTTGCCTATAAGTCAGTTCCAATTTGTAAGAAAAATTTTAGTTGTATCATTGATAGCGTAGAAGTTTCAAATCATTTTTAGTCGATATGTTATACTTCGATGAATGTAGCAGTTTAGCATACAATTTCAAATAAGTCGTAAAGGTTTTTTCCCACCTATGTTTAAATAATATTGCATAATATGATACATATCATATGCTTAAATGCTTGAAAGTACTCAACTGATGTGGTTATGTAAAAATAAATTATTTGTTCAAATATGCTACACGTATTTTAATACACGGCTATCATTCTGTCATGGTATTTTATATAGTATGGTAATTTTAATGTGTTTCATATTGACAAAAGCTTATGCAATTTATTAGGATTTATACTTTTTAAATATATCATTTTGAAAATAAATATACTATGCACTTTATTATTAGAAACTTGTATACTGAAATATTTGCATCAAAACTCGATTTTCTTAAAATGCATTTTTTCCCAGTTGTATACATAGCATTTAGAGTATGTCAAAGTTACCCTGTGGAAGAACTATTAAATGATTTATATGTTTGATATACAATAATACATTACAGAGAACTTTACCTGAAACATTTGCCTATAAGTCAGTTCCAATTTGTAAGAAAAATTTTAGTTGTATCATTGATAGCGTACAAGTTTCAAATCATTTTTAGTTGATATGTTATACTTTGATAATGGCAGCTTATTTTACATTAATTATGCTTATACCCACTATTGGAAATTGTATAATATTACAATATCTCTCAGAAAATAAGCATTTTATATATTTTATAACAAGAGAAGTATTTAAAAAAATATTTACATTAAAACTTGATTATTTCAAAACATAAAATTTCACTGTTGCGCACATGATATTTTAAAAACGGTTCTTGGTACACACTTTAAATTTAATGGACTTTTTTATATGAGTATTATCATCTAACTGAACCAAAAATATATTGAATATTTTAATAGTCAAAAATTTCAAGCATGGAAATATTAAAAATTTTTTATTAAAATGCATTGTATAAATTTAGTTCTAAATAAAATGAGAATTTAACATGAAATAACATTAAGATTTTTGGTTCACAGTAGTCTTTAGATGCTATACAAGCTGTATATTAACTATGAAATTAAAATATATAACAGAATGTTTTAAATTGTGCACGCAAAGTGGGAGTATTACGTGAACATATAAAAAATTACCTCACAAAGAAGATTAAATTATAAAAACATTTGTGCCAACACAAACTATTTGCTTACTAATTCAGCTGTGCTATGTAGTCAGCTGTAAAAAACAGGAAGTAATAGCTTTAAAAATAAATATGTTATCCCAATTCTTACAACAGGATCATATTCAGAGGTTTTGAGGGTTTTAAGGTGTACGAGACCCCTTAACGTAGTTCAATGGAGAAGGTGATGCAACCACTTCGCATTCCCCAATGACTTTAACTTTGGCACTTACGTTTCAACCGTCACCGGAATGACGGCCTTGATAATTCAACGAAAGAACATATTATTAGTACTCATTTCGTGCTCTTAACGTTCTTAGCATATTTCATAATGCCTTACCGGAAATTTCTGTTTTCAGCTATAATCCTTGAAGGAGAAGTTCTGTTCATGCTGGTTCTATCATCTCGACTTGAGGTTTTGGATGATGGTAAATTACTCATGTATCGATTGTTATACTAAGGGAACTCTATTTGTATGCCTCATGATTGAAAAGTCCATTATTGCCACCAACCATAACCGAAATCTGAAAGGATTTTATGTAGGACTTCTCAATATCTGGCAATCTCTGGCAAATTCCGCTCAACATCCACGATTTGTTTTCGTGACTTCTTGCTGATTAGCAGCATTATCTTCTGTGTCCTAATGTGTTCTGCAGTTCTTCCGTAAGTGTTCATCACCACTGCAGTTCTAGCATACTAAGGTCGCTTTCGTCTGACGTCTGTTCCGCCTCAAGGCACTTACTTAAGTGGGTAGACTGCCTGGACGAGCTGTCACTTGTCCACTAGCTTCTGGATTGGAGTAGTTCCGATTGGGCAATGGTGTGTGCAAGTTTCTGAAAGGACTGCCACGTTTTTCATGGCGTACACTCTAGGCATTTTTTAAATCTTTGAGATCCACTATTCGCAGTTGTTCCTGTACCTCAGGTTCCCGTATGCCACCGAGGAAGTATTTCATGGATTGTACTTCACGTATTTCTTTTGAGCAGTCAAAAAAAGAGAGATGGGAGAGCATTTCGATATCAGTGGCGAGCTTCTGGATTATTTTGGTGTGCTTCTGCTATCGAGATAT
Source organism: Stegodyphus dumicola (assembly GCF_044657685.1). Classification (NCBI taxonomy): domain Eukaryota; kingdom Metazoa; phylum Arthropoda; class Arachnida; order Araneae; family Eresidae; genus Stegodyphus; species Stegodyphus dumicola. The sequence continues at coordinate 8,253,357 of NC_140778.1, read as the reverse complement.
TAACTGCAGCCTTCTGTAGCCTTTTGAACACTTCTTAGTAGAGCTTTCGCGTACCGGGTACAGCATCAAAATCTAGCCTCTGGTTTTCTAGAAGAGTGGGACCGATATCGTCTTCTTCTATTCTCAGAGAAGCTGCGAAATTACAGGTTTGTCTTCGGAATCCTACCCATTTCCATTTGGAGCTATACAGAACTGAGCCTTGTACATATGCCAAATGTTTTTTCCATCACACGTGGAAAGCATGAGAAATGGGTCGGAAAACATAGGTACCAATTTAAAGGTATCAGAATCGTCTCCAGTTGTCATTATGAATGTGTTCAAGCTGTCAGATTCTTTGGCGATAACAGCAGAAACTCTGTCATCGATTTGTTATTCGACATCAGAAACTCTTCCTTTGATTTGCAGTTTGACAGCCTTAACTCTTTCTTTGATTTGCTGTTTGACAACAGAAACACGTTCTCCAGTTTCTCTAACTCTCCTTTCGACCATGTTATTTCTGCTTTCAAAATCCTCGAAAATCTTCTACTGTTGTCTTTTATTTCTTCTTGACAGGCTTAAGTATCAATTTGGGATAGATTCCATCATTCCTTGAACTGGTATTATTTCCCCTTTCCCTCTTTTGTTGGACGCATTTATCTCTTCTGTAAAGGAATCAACCTCTCCTTTTATATCTTCCTGGAACGCAGCAAAGACTGTCACAAACTGGCTCAGATGCTGCTCAATTGTTCTTGTCACTAGCATTCTGTCCTACTTCTAACACCCAAAATTGTTCCTGGCACAAAGGTTCGTAAAGCATGCGGAAGAGCTGGTAGCTTGTTAGAATTTATTTGTCCCGAAAAAACATTAAACAATTCTGGAGTTTTTCGAAAAGTACGAGTAAAAAATATAATTCCAAAAATATACGAAATATAAAGGAACACTGCTAGTAGTTATCACTTTAAAGTGCTAAGAATGATGAAGAAAATACGATGAAAAGCGCACGTAAAGAGCGAACATAAATCTGTCAATACTCCTTACTCTGTGCTGAACTGCAAAGTTCAGAACTGAAGTTCATTCTGGTCTTATCTCATTTTCTCACTCTCCATACCAAAAGCCCGAAACTGACAAAACTGTTGGACGTTCGAAATTTTGGAAGAGAAAACAAATGAAACCACAAGGAAAAATCTACATGGCTTATAATGAGTGTCACATTAAAAAAACTATAAACTGTATTTACAGTGGTACCTCGATATACGAGTGCCCCAACATACGAGTGTTTTGAGACAGGAGCTACCGAGCGAGCGATGTTTTTGCTTTGAGACGAGAGCAAGATTTGAGATACGAGGAATTGAACACTACACCGCTGTACACGACCGCAATATGCGCGCGCATGTAGGTGTCGTGTGCAGCGTCTAACAGTTTCTCCCACCTCAGACTAGTCCTCAGTCTGAGTGCTTGTTTCCCTCGTTTTGGAAGCATTTTTGATAAGTTGGGTTCGCGTTTTTTGCCTTTTGTACATTTAGAAAACATTATCATATTTATTTTTATAACCCTGGGTCCAAAGAAGATGATGATGTCTATTGAATTAAAGCGTTAAATAATAGAAAACCATGAGCAAGGTGTGCGAGTAATTGACTTGGGGAGGATGTACGGGCGTAACACATCAATGATATTTACTGTGCTTGAACAAAAGGAGTTGATAAAGTATAACGCCAACTAAGGGCGTTACAATAGTTTTTAAGCTCCGACCTCTCTCCGTCAAGACATGGAGAAACTACTGATGGTGTGAGTGAGAGAGAAGCAGCTTCAAGGAGGAACCTTAACACAAAGCATCATATGTGAGAAGGCACTATTACGAGTTATTTACGAGCGATTTACGGTTATTTTCTAAAGAAGATCCCACAAACTTGTAGAAACGTGGAATCGGTAGACCCGTTTAAAGCCAGTCGGGGCTGGTTTGACAACTTTAAGGAAAGGACCGACCTTCACTCCGTCGTCAGGCATGGCGAGGCAGCAAATCCGGATGTAAAGGCAGCTGATGTTTACATCAAAATGTTTTCCGAACAGATAGTATACAAAGGATACATCCCCCCCAGCAAGTCCTCAACTGTGACGAGACAGGGCTTTTCTGGAAAAGGATGCCGGATAGAACTTACGTAACGGCAGAGGAGAAGATGCCAGGTCACAAACCCATTAAGCATAGATTAAATCTAGCAATTTGCGTCAATGCGAGTGGCGAATGTAAAATCAAGCCTCCGCTAGTATACCATTCGGAAAACCCCAGAGGCTTTAAGTCATATAATATTTTAAAAGAAAACCTGCCAGTTATAATTTATATGATATAGATATGTGGAGGGCAAATCCGAAGGCGTGGGACAGAAGGAACTTCTTTGTGGAGTGGATAATTCTGGTGTTCTGTTCTGGTGTTGGCCTCGACAATGCTCCTATTCACCCATCAAATCTCGAAGATGATTTACTCGAAGAGTTCAAGTATATAAAATTTCCCTACCTACCACCCAACACCACTCCTATCCTGCAGCCCATGGATCAGCAGGAGATTTCTAATTTTAAGAATTTGTACACCAAGCACATTTTTCGCCGCTGCTTTGAGGTGACAGAGAACACAAACCTTACCATTCGAGAGTTCTGGAAAAACCACTTTAACATCGTGATGTGCCTAAGAATTATTGTTCAGGCCTGGCTGGGTGTTACAACGTCTGCATGGAAGAAGCTGTGGCCTGAGGCTGTAGCTGAAAGAGAATTCGAAGGATTGGAACCCAAAGTGTCAGTGGTAGAGGAGCTTGTTTCTCTGGGAAAATCCATGAGTCTGGAGGTGGAGGAGAGAAATGTGAACGAACTCGTAGAGGAACAGTCTCAGGAGCTGACAACCGAGGAGTTACACGATCTGCATTTGCAGCAGCATACGGTGGTTCAACGAAAAATTAGTTTTGAAGAGGAGCCAGAGATGGAGGAGGTTATCCCTACAAGAGATATAAAACAGATCTTGAGAATGTGGGATAAAGTTGTAGAGTTCGTGGATAAAAATCACCGCGAAAAAGTTGCAACTAGTCCTAAATCGGAGTTGTTCAACGAAACTTGCCTAACTCGATTCCGCAATACCTTGACAGGTAGGAAGAAACAAACCTCCTTGGACAGTATTTTTAAACGATCTGCGGGTGAAAATGAGCAGATCATGACAAAAAGAGCGAAGACCAGTGACAAAAATTAAGCGCTTCCGTAAGCACTTTTTCTTTTAATTATGTTTTTATAGAATATGTATTTGTTATTTATAAATAAATGTTTCTTCTTCTTTTTGAATAAGAAACTACATTTTTCTTATTCAAAAACACTTAAAAAAACAGCTGAGGTCGTGTTTTGGGAGCTGGAACGGATTAATGGCATTTCGATTACTTTCAATGCGGAAAATTGCTTTGAGATACGAGCAAGGTTACGAAACATATTAAACTCGTATGTCGAGGTACCACTGTACTTAATTATATAATCGTTAGCAAGCAGATAGTAATAAATAATTTTAAAACTGTGCTGCTATCAATATACAAATTATGTGGACTAGTATAATTAATTTAGAATAATGCGAATACATATAATATAAGATGATGTATGTTACTACAGATACGTGTTAATATAATACATATATAAGTATGTGCATATATATGAAATCATAATTCTTTTTATACCAGTTAACAGTTAGAATTACTGAACAACCATGAAAGGTTCCCCAAGAATGAAATATGGTGTAACAATGAACACTTAGTTTAGAAATTCGATTCTATTATATATTGTTGTAAAAGTCATTGTAAGAGTGAAAATTCTTCATTCTGCCTTAATGCGATTTTTTGCGTTTAATGCGTTGTTTGGTGATTTTATGATCCCGAATTATATTGATGTGATATATTAATACTGCATTTGTAGATATACGTTTTTTGAGAAACGAGTCAAAGCGATTGATTTTTTGTAAAAATTTGGATTTATCCTTATTTTATTGACGGGCACCAGCACTGAATTGAGAATGGCTTGTGCTATGCTTCGATGGATGAAGAAGCGTTTGTAAGTAATGAATATTATGAACGTTTGAACATATTTAAATGAATAGTATTAAAAGTATATATTTACTTATATCATATACTAATAGTTTATGGTAAATTTTTCATTATAAATCTCATCACAGTTTCATTTCTCATTCTATTGCATTTCTATAGCGGTACATAAATTTTGTGGTTTACATATTGCAGATTGCATCTGTTTTGTAGCGCAATTTATTCCTCGGTATGTTACTTGTAGTATTATTAGAAATTCCATTATTTTTGTATTTTTTCTGCAATTGGTAGTATCTGATTAGGAAATTTATGTTTTATTTCAAGATATATATGAAGTTGGTTATATCAAGTGTTAAATAAACGTTGTTATTCGGGCAATAGCATTAGCTTTATCGAGATAGATAAATGCAATTCTTATTTCTTAAATACTCAAGATATAAAGACACACTCCAATAGTAGATTCACTCACTTTACGTTTTTAAGGGTTATATATATACATTAAGGGCGTGTTCAAAACAACCATTGACGAGTAGTCTTGGCGTAATTCGTATTCATACGAAGATTATCCATTTCTCAAGGCAATAATTTTTGTTCTTTTTGCTAAACCGTTTACGAAAATATAATTTTCCGAATCCTGAACTCTTATGCATGGAAAGGCAGATTTTAAGATATTTGTTTTGCAATTTGATGCAAAATTCGTATTTTTAAAACACTGATGTATATGTTCTTTTTTTAAAATTCTGCCAGTATATAACATTATATAACATTCTTGTGTTATCACCATTTATAGTTGTCGCTTGCTGTACAGCCTGCTGAATACATTTTACTTTCTAGGTATCTACAATTACATCGTGTTGTTTCGGTACGAACAGGGGCGAAGTATTAATCACTTAGATACATTTAAAGATAATTAATTAATTTTTTCTGATTTTGATATCTATAATATATAGACAGGATTACTGATAAGAAATTTAAGAAAATAATAAATCAAGAAGTAAATAGAAAAATTTCTTTCAGGTATTGTGAGATGTCAATATAAACTTCATACATTTTACTAGGGGGCTGTTGACAAAGCAACATCTTTACTATATATGTCTACGAGCTCTACGTATACAGTGTGTTGCTCAAAGTAAACTTCCTGCATTGTGAAGAGTACTACGTGTATGTCGTGATGCGTTCGTTCGAAGCTTGTTTCCTCGTATGAGCTCTGCCTCTTCGAACCGAAATTGTCCGTAATCTACAGCGTCTTGAGTTGTTTATGCAGCTTCTTGAGCTGTTCTGGTATTTCCTGTCGAATCTGACGATGACGCGGAAAGTCTTGTATCCTTCGTTTACTTGCGAAAAGTTTCTTGTACTTGCCTGCTGAGTCTCCTAGTGCTTTTTACTTCATTTTTTCTGTAGCTCGCTGTAACGTTTGTGCTGTCTTCTTGCGTTCAGACATTTTAGTAAATTGAAAAAAAAATTATGTAACAGTAGTAAAGTAAAATTGCATCTAAAATATGTTAAATACCTACAGATGTTTAAACTTCTACTCAGAAAGGAACTATACAATAAAAGAAATTAAATTTTTATAAATAAAATTAGAATAGCATAAAATGCATAGAAACATTTCATTATGAAGAAAATGTATTCATTCTTTCCAAGCAACCAGCTATTGGTAAATAAATTTTTCTTGCCAAGTCAGGAAACAAAGACCTTTGACACTTGGGGTAATACATTTGAAGTTATGATTTAAATTAATTTTAATATAACAAATTTGCAAAATCTCAATAAAAGAATTAACGTAGCGATAGCATATCGTGTCACGTATCTAAAGGTGAAACATAAAAGTTGCCAAAAGCAGCTATTCATTTAAAATACTGAAATTAACGAAATATTTTTCGACATACAGTGACGTTATATGGAATCACGTGCTTTCTTCAACTCAGAATGTAACCGTAAATAATAACAATAAGTTTCGAGTTTGGCAATACTATTTATTTCATATTTTTTTAACTTAAAAATTTCTCTTAAACAATACGATTTGAGAGTGAGAAGAGCCATCATTTTTGTAAATAAAGCAATTTGATCTCCAGCGCTTTCGGAAATTTTATATAACATCTCGAGTGATAGTCGTAGGAAGATAACAATAGTCGAAAAGTTTTACCAAGAATTTTTGAAATCCGAGGGTACCTCCTTCTAAACACAAATCTCCCCCCCCCGTTCCGGGGCCGACCAGCGGCCGAGCGGTAAAGTCGCTGAACACTGGTAGTTCGGTCCGAGGTTCGAATCCCGCGAACGGGCTGGCTGCATGGGCGTTTTCGTGGTTTTCCCCATGTGTAACGTGTATACGAGCCAGTTTCCCTTAGAAAGTCCTCCACGAAAGGCATCCCTCCCCTTAGGCAGATAGCCCTAGTATGCTTTGCCATAATTAAATACACACCAACCACCCCCCGTTCCGGAGGATATGATGTTACGAAGAAAAAAAAAAAAACAAATAGGCAAAATCCCACATATATTTAAACTGCAGATTCCTGTTTACAATATTCAATTTCCTTTAAAAACATTAAGCTTCATTTAAATAAAAGGAAAATAAACTCACGCATTTTCCCTAGCTTTCAAGCTTTTATTGTATTTTTAAATATTCTTTTTGTCACTGTTGCGTAAGTTTTCCGCGGCGTCATTAGGAGCCGTAGGTCGAAAACATATAAGAATCATTGCTGTAAATAATGATCATATGATAAATTGCATACATATGCGATTCTTTTGATTAGAATTTGAGTACAATTCTTTATACATCAGCTACTATGCCCCTTTATGTAACGACAAGGATTATTTTAAATGATTATCCGATGAGAATGATTCTTTACAATGATTATTTGATGACAATGATCATTTGCAAAGAATATTAAAAGCCGATGACTACGATTACTTAAATAGAATATGCATGTCATTCGATGACAACGATTATTTCTAAAGAATCTTCGATCACGTCACTATTGTATATCGCTATACTTCTGGGGTTGGGGGGGTTGTGTATTGTACTACGGCCCTGTAATTAAACGTTTTAAATGACATCAAAAACGTTAGTAAAACTTAGGATCCTTACATACTACCCGCCAGAGTTAATTAGTTTGAAACTGGGGTCTAAAACGACCTTGTTGAAAACTTTTAGCTCTAGAATCTAACGTGAGGCCGATCTTTTACAAACATTTCTCTCTAGAAACTAGATATTAAAAAGTCGTTTTTACATTATCATCTCTATGGACAAGTATTTTCATCTGTACTGCATCTATAAACAGGAGTTTCCTAGTTGAAATCTGGTTCCTTATGGAAGGAAAACTAGTTTAATGAAATGTTACACAATCAAATGGCAAGTACCATGAATATTTATATTTCTCCTTTAAAATTCTTATTTCATTCATGACGTTATTTAATTATCTCCCCGTGCTCTCTGACTTGTGTTGTAAAGAAAAACACCAAACACGAGCGTGTCTATGTACAAGTGTTCAACACTACCGCCTGCAATCAAAACCCTAACGTGTTAAAATTCAACATAACTAGACCTCAGAACACACCTTATATTTATCTCTAAACCCTGAGGTACTATTCTGAAAAGTGGCTAACTCTGAAGTGTAGCGTCAGAGAGCCTAACTACATTCATTCAACCTTTATCACATATTCACAATAATTTGCTCTTTTTACAGTCACACGAATAAGTTAAAATTTTTGGCATTACTCTAATATTTTTACTTTTAACATATCACAATATTTCTTAACTTTTAAGATAACAGTTCACATTGTATATAAGGACATATTAACATGCCGTTAATTTTACGCATTTTAAAACATACATTAGTAGTACATTGTTAACTTCTATTCTTTTCCAAGCAAGTGCCAATTCTTCTGCATTGAAATTCTACATTTCAAAAGTCTTTCAGATTAAAACTTCTTTCTTGCTAGAATCTTTTAAATAGAATTTTATACAATAATCTTTACAATTTTCTTAACGTACCTTTCTCAAAGATTATCAATGCTTTTTCAATATTCAAGTATTTACACATTCCTATTATACATTAATTTTAGTTTTACTCGCGAGTAATTGAAAAACAATACCAAAATAGGTAACAACTCCTTTCTCGCCTTTTTGGCGATAAAGGTAGGCCTCACATGAGGTAAAAATTCTTGAATTCTGCCACTTGCAGTAAGATTGAAAAATTAACTTATGGTTTCAAAGTAACATAAAGTTTTACTTATCTTTGTGATATTCAGACATCCTTTTTTCTGTACAGTCCTGGAAGGTAGCGAAGACTACGATCTGGTTGATCTTCCTTCTTGTGCGGGTTCGCCCTTCGGTACCTTCCTCCATGAGCTTTCTTTTTCTTCCAGTTCGGTCACCCTTGGAGACCTTTTTTTAGCATCTGCCTGTGGTCTCGGTCGTTTGATGGCAGCTGGTCTTGGCGGAACCGGGACAACTGTCTCTCGTTGTTGCCTGGATCTCGTTGCTGGCTGTTCAAATTTTTCTTGCGTCTTTGCATCTGCAGCTGGTCTTCCTTCATCAATTCGTCGACATTTGCTGCCTAGACTCCTATCCGATGGGTAGATCTTCTGTTTTGGAGCCGTGTTATAGTTGCTGTCATTTCTCCTGGCTTTCTTTGCATTAGTCGTACTTCTCCCTTCTTCATTCTCGTGGTGGTCGTGCCCTCTCTTTTCTGGTCGGTGGAACGACTTCTTTTTCTTGTTACCTTCAGTTTTCAAACGGGGGAACTTTCTTTTCAATTGCTCCTGTCTACTAATGGCTTGCCCTTGGGATTGTCGTTGTTCCACCTCTGGAGCTTGTGCCTGCCGTGCAGGATCCTGCAAAAGATCTTGAAATATTGGCATTTTATTACGATTATAAAATGGTTTTATCTGGTCAACGTTTGCGGTGCAGGTTTCACCATTCCTTGCTTTTAACACCACTAAGCCTGAGTTACTTTTTCTATGACATATGGTCCTTCAAATCGTGGATAAAATTTGGCAGTTTTATCTTCTGGTGCTGAAGAAAGTTAATGCTTAATTTTTAACACTTCATCTCCTACTTTATAAGTTACTCCCCGTCGTTTCATATCATAATAAAGCTTCTGTTTTCTCTGTGCTACTTCAGTGTTCTTTTTTGCTTCTTTAATTTATTTTTCTATATTGCCCATTTTAAATTCTGGGGCTCTTTGTTGAACATAAAATAATTCATCTAACGGCGTTATAATCTTTCTGCCTAAAAATAACTCAGCAGGAGTTTTGCCCGTCGTATCATGTTTTGCGGTCCTAAGGGCGAAAGCAAATTCATTGACATAGTTATCCCAGCTTTTATGAAAATTGTTAACATAACTACGGATAATTTTCACTATATTTATATTCACCCGTTCCGCTATATTTGATTGCGGCCGATACGGGACCATTTTTAAATGACGTATGCCCAGTTTTTGGCACATGTCTTCAAATACATTACTTACAAATTGAGGACCATTATCCGATATAACTTTTAGGGGCGCTCCGTATTTTAAAATATATTTATTTAAAATAGAATCAGTAACTAATTTCGCGGAGGCTCGTTTTAAGGGAACAATTTCGGTCCACTTATTAAAATGATCAACCATAACAAGGTCCGGTGAAAGTCGATATTCTCCAATTTCGGTCACGGTAACATATGTTTATATATATATATATATATATATTGTTTATATATATATATATATATATAATTGTTTATTGCAATGCATTGTCGGAAACGCTTTCCTGGCCCATAGTGACGAGAGACAACACAAAAAAAATAGGGTACGAACATTGTAAAGATATTTGTTTATTTTCCTTAGCGCAGCGGAAACCAAGAAAGAAGAAGAAAAGCAGGGGATCGCCATCAAAGAAAGTATTCGAAAGTTCCTTCGGAACGTATCCTAAACATGGGTTTGGTAGGGATAGTCCAGTGCATTGTTCAGCAAGATCACGAGACCTAACTTGCATTATCAGTTCGTCTCGGGGTACTTCAACACATAAGTGCACGAAACCCCTGTTAGAAGTCCAACAGGAACTTGTGGCACATATTGTGGCAGGTGCTGGGAAAGTCCTGGGGATGCACGGTATTTTCCAGAACATCTCATGTTGGATGTGCGAGAGATGGGATACCTGTAACAGGGTGCAGGTCGTAATTTCGAACACCTTTTTTGAGGTCCATAAGTGTCTAATTTTGTTCCTACTTTTTAATTTCTCTTGTGCTAAGCATAACTGGTGTCCGATCTTTCTTGTGTTTTGTGTTGTTTGCACCGGCCAGGAAAGTGATTTCGGCCATGTTTTGCCATTTAATTTTTCGTCATCGTCGTCTCTCTCATATATGTGTATAATTACTTATGACTCAAGTGTTGCTACTATATGATGACATTTGCAAACACGGTGTTTAAAATGCTACATATTCCCATCCGAAAATATCTTTTTCTTTTCCTCTTGCCCTTCAAATAAGATATATGTGTCCTTCATTGCAAAATTTCCTGGAACTTTAATTTTTCTTTTTTCGAGGACAATGGAGAACATATTTCAGTATAGGCAGCTGTCAATATTCAAACATAAAATTGTAAAAGCCATTAAAGTGTGGCCGAAATGATTAGAAGGGCTAAATTCGCATAAGGATTTAGGAAATACATTTTGAAAGATTTTAAAAAAATTTTCCTTCAATAAATTTAATGGAACAGGCAAAAGAAATTACAGGGAACAATAAATATAGGAGAAAACAGGTATATCTTTTCCTAATTTACTTTGATTTGATTGATTTATTTCTTTCTTCCTGTATAAATAAATAAACTTTAAGAATGCAACTGAAGAATGAGAATAAAAGTTTCAATTGAAAACAAATGGTGGCAAAAATCCTAGTGCGGCTCTGCTGGACGACGAAAAAGACCAGCAATATGATCCGAATTTGGAATAACGAGGGAAAATTTGAAATCTGTGCAGCCAGCGATGCAAAGAGACACGTTAAAATACAGGTTTTGCTGATTCAGAAAGAACGTTACGTGTATATCTTCTAAAATGCTTTTTCCATCCTTTGTTTGTAGTTGTTTCCCTTTTCATTTCAGTTTCCTTTTTTCCTTCTATTTTGCAATTTTCGTCATTGTTTCCCTCTGTTTTTAAGCCAGCTGTTTATTATATCTGTTATTATTATTGCAACTTATGTAAAAATTAAGTAAGGAAAAGTAAGGCACTGAAACTTTGCAAATTATTACGCTCTACGTAAGATTCATGGAGGCCGCTTATTGCATACAAATAACGCAAAATACTTTAACTTATCTGCTTGGCTTTAGGTCAGAACAACGGAAACAACAAATTCACTCTTTGTAGAAAACAATTCTGCCAGGCAATAATCTACGGGGAGTTTTTTCCCTATGAAACTGGGCCAAAAGTGTTGTATAGTATCTAAATATGGAAGTGGTGTACATGTTAAACGTGATCGTCATTGCATTCATTACCTTCACTATTTTACTACTGAAATAAAGATATACCGATTTTTTTGTAGATTGGAAAATCCTCCTTGTGATCATGAAAAGGAGCAAAAACTGGAAAACGAGAAAGAACTGGAAAACGAGAAGGAACTGGAAAAGAAGCGAGAACCAGAAAAGATGCAAAAACTGGAAAAGAATCAAAAACTGAATAAAAAGGAAGAACAGGAAAAGAAGGAGAAACTGGAAAAGAAGCAAGAACTCAAAAACAAGAGAAAACTGGAATTGACACAAAAACTAGAAAAGAAGCAAGAACTGAAAAAGAAAGAAAAGCTGGAAAAGATACAAAAACTAGAAAAGAAGCAAGACCAGGAAAAGATACAAGAATTAGAACAGAAGCAAGAACTGAAAAAGAAGCAAAAATTGGAAAAGAAGCAAGAACTGAAAATGAAACAAGAGCAGAAAAAAAACAAAAACTGGAAAAGAAGGAAGAACTGAAAAACAAACAAAAACTGGAAAAGCAACAAAAACTAGAAAAGAAGAAAGAACTGAAAAAGAAGCAATTACTGGAATGGATTCAAAAACTAGAAAAGAAAGAAGAACTGAAAAAGAAGAAAATACGGGAAGGAATACAAAAACGAGAAAAGAAAGAAGAACTGAAAATGGAGAAACATATTGAAGAGATGCTAAAACAAGCACACAAAAATGAACTGGAAAGGCAAAAGTTGAGGGAAAAATTGCAAACACCAAAAAGAGAGACCTGAAAATGAAGAAGGAACTGGAAAAAATGCAAAAACTGGAAAAGAAGCAAGAGCAGGAAAAGATGCCAGAAATGGAAAATATAGAGGAGTCTGAAAAGACGCAATACCTGGAAAAGAAGCAAAAAACGGAAAAGATTCCAAATCTGAAAGACAAGCTGGAACCGGAAAAGAACTGTCAAACCCGAAAAGGAAACCGGTTGAACTGCGAAAAGAGCCAGAACTGGATACCGACTGTAGAACGATTGATTTAATGACCAAACGAAGCAAGACTCGGAAAAGAAAAATAGAACAAATAAATCATATACTTGCTTCATTTTACCAAAATTTGTTATCAACAACATTTTTATTATCAAGAACTTTATGGTATTCTTAGTATATGGACGGCATTTGATAATATTTTGCTCGGTAAGTGTAACTACTGATATATTATCAGCTAGTAATTAGTCATGCTAACTTTAAGATACCAGTATTATTTTAGCAGCAACTAAGTACACTCTTTCGTAGTTCAGATCTATGTTTTCAGTGCCTTTCATGGCTGCGAGGTCTTCCGGTTTTACCTGGAAAGTCACAGTTTATTGACTTTTTTAACACATAGCTTTACACATGACAATATGTTTCAACAATAAATTTATGTTGTGCTACTGGCTTTAAATTGTGCAAATAAATATTGCACGTCATATCTTTCATAATTGAACTCATGAAATTAATTTATACAAATTTCATTTTAAAATTTGTTTGACCCTGAGCTGTTTTATCCAACTGCAGATATTCATAGAAATTTATATCAAGGTTCAAAGAAACGTTCAAAAAGGAATGTTTATCCACTTTTAATTATGTGTTAATCAGCATGATTTGCATTACTAAGATTGTAACTCTAAACAAATTAAAAGCTATTGTAGTATGTACATTAGCTTTTCATTTGCTTTCACCTTGTTTAAATTCAGTTTGACATACCACAGTTTCCGTCTCTACTCAGGATTTTTTCAGTGTAAAAATTCAAGATTACAAATTGAAATGAGCGAAAGAAATAACTTTTAAAATGTGTGTATACATTACATCAGAATCATAATATAATTAGATAAATAAACTGAATAATATGTTATAAAGCGAATTTATATCAATTTCGATTTCTTTCAAAATAGAGATGCCTTCGCACCTCACAAATCTCACAGAAATTCTCGGTTTGTGATTCGTGAGCATTAGTTTTTTATATTTGGAATTTGGCAGCAATATGATTCACTATTACGATGCAAATTCTTGCTCACAAATTGGTTATCTAACTAGAAAATTTTATAATTAAAATAAAATGAATATTATTAGATGGAAATGTTGGTTTCCTTTGCGTTTATCTGAATGGTATCGTATATATAAACCTGTTGGAGACGTTTTTTTCCCACACATCGAATAGAGACACATAGTCACATAATACAAATAATATGAATACAAGAATATAGTGTAAGATGAAGCTCTACCAAATTTCTCTATTACTTAAGACTGCGAAAGATTTGTTAAAGCATTACAGGGACATACTCTGATGGATCTCGCCGTTCTGTTTCATTTTCTGCCCTCGAAAACACATTATCTTAGTACAATAGATTACTTTTGAAGGAATGGATTATTTGAAAACATTGTAACTGTAAGAATTATTCTCTGACGTTATTACTGAAAAAGCGGTTGAGAGCATAATCTTTGGCTATGCGCTTTAAGCTGTATTAAAACCATTTTGAAATGTAAGGCCTACAAACTGAAACGTAACTTTATTTTATTTCTGTACTATTCATTAGAGTTATATACATTCCCATCAATAGACACTGAATGGCTAAATATTCTGCTTACCCAAATCAGTTATTTTTTTCCTCTCTTCATTTTCTTAATTTTAATTAGTCCGGAAAGTAAAGCTATAGAGAATTTCACTTCTTCATTAGAAATCCGATTTAGAATTTTGTTTTCGGAGATAAAAGTTTGAATTCTTTATCCCTTTTCTAAACACAAAGATTGAAAAACGTAACATCGAAATTTTGAAAACATTTATACACTAATAGAAGGGAAAAAAAACATAATATAATGCTTCAGCAAGCATGTAAATATCTCTATCACTTAAGTTTCAGCTATGTTTGCTATAGTATATTCAGGCGTATAAGGCGCACTTTTAAAAGAAAATGCAAGATGGAAATTTATGGGTACGCACTGTAAGCCAGCTATAAAAATGTTATGTTTAGAAATATGGAAAAAGTGAGCATACGAAAATTAGATTTCTGCGTGTAATTAAATGCTTTTTATTTAAGAGAAATAACATAGTTTACGTACTTAAAAATTTTCGTTATCGGATTCTGTTTCATTTTCACCTTCACCTCTGATCCATACTTGCATACACAGATCCAAATTCCTCATATACGTCTCAAGCTATAACTTCAAGCACATCATCGAATTCTGTTTCAGTTTTGCCGTTACTTTTACTCTGATCCACACATAAATAATCATCTTTCGTTGCATCTAGACCGTCAGATATACCACATAAATTAAACAGGTTTAATTTTATTCCGTGATTTTATTATCTACTGACACACTATTTATGGACTGGCATGACGTATTTGGTCTCCATTTGTAATTGTTTTTTTCACCTTCACTTTTGTTCGAGTATTCCACTAACGTTTAAAATATTCTATCGATGATTTATTGACATATATGTCTAATATCTGAACTAATGGCAATAATCCGCCTGGATAAACTGTCATATCTGTATAACACTCTTTCAACAACATATTTGTGTTATCCGTTAGATGGAGGCTGAACATGTCCCAAAGTATTAGACTTTCTTGATTATCTGAGGCAAAAGGAAGCTTTTGCCAAATATTTCTTATCCACAGTTTCACAACATTTTTCTCCGCCGATCATTTCTCGTGAATACGGATGAAAACACTTTCGGGAAACTGCACTTCAGGAAAGTCTTTCTTTTCAAGATATCGATGAGCTTTTAATTTCGTACGGTCGGCTAAGCAGGAGATCAGTACGGTCAGGTGAGATTTCTCGTCGGCCTATTGATTTTATGTTAACCGTTATTTTTCTTTCATATCATTGTTTCTTTATCTCCTACTATATCAAAACTACAGGAATGACATCCATATTTGCAACACGTGATAGTAAATACATTTTTACATATTTTTAAAAACTCATCAAAGTTTTATCTCTATATTTTCGAAGCCTTTGAAAAAATTTTATCTCTTTTTCTCGGAGAACTGAATTATTCCGTGAAGTAAATCGAATACACAACCTCAGTTTGCTTTAGAGTTTTCACTTCCATTTGCACTCCTTTTTTCTATTTTTAAGGCAAAGAAACGTACGCTGTTTCTTGTTACAATTAATCCATTCTAGTGATGATGGGGATTTTCTACAATGCAGTTTCCAGCACTTTCGCCGACGGTAAGCTATTTCATTACTTCTTTATGCAATACACATTTATTCTTTGGCGCAATAATCATTGTAAAATTTCATGCCTCTTCCACTCGTGTACGAAGCATTCACGAAAACCAAACTGCATGATTTCCATTTTCTTTCGCAAACTGAATGACTTAACATTTGAAACTTGCATTGTGTTTGTTTCGTTCGGCGAAAGCCATTACTACTGCTGAAGAAAGCACTGGATGAACTACACTTCACTAAAATCAAATTTGATATCGTTAAGTCTTTGATGTTGACATCAGAACCACGGCTTCAAATGACTACAGAAAGAAGAAACATGACTCCTAATTCCGCAAATTCACTTTGGTCGAAAGTGCACTCTTATCCAAATTATGTTCCTTATTTCTCGAAGTCCTAGAATAACATTCTCTTCCACATCCAGAATGAATACAAATCACCTCCTACCTTGCAGAAATATTTTCCCCGATAATCATTTCTCCTGCGCACCACCTTATCGCTTGCCAAACTGCAATGTTTCCGCAATTGACATATTTGCTCGTGTTTCCTAAGATATGAAATAATCAAGAAGAGCTGTTGCGGGATATGATGTTTTTGGTATTGCCAAACCACCATGTGTATTTTATTGCTTTCTTTATTTACTAAAGACCTGATGCATTGTAATTAAGCGATATAAGAACTTGATTTATACGCGATTACGTTTTCTTATACAAAATGTTCCAACAATGTGCTTATGCGTTGTAATTTCATTTATTCAAAACTCAGTCTAGTTATATTTATAAAATTTTCAATAGCAAACGAATGTTTTAAGAAAACAGTTTAAACGTTTTGGGTCAAGGTACTTTTCAAAAAAAGTCTAATCCAAGAATTATTTATATGAGAAATTTTATGTAAAAACAAATGGCGCACATTTTTACGTTTGAAATTTACTGGCATATTCCATGCCAAATTTGGTAAGAGATTTCAGGTTTTTACCAGCTATAGGAAGTCAAGGATTTCTAGAATAATTTACAAAGTCAAGGACGAGTTCTGTCTATTCTTAATTGGTATTTTCATTTCCAAAATAGAACGTTGAAAATTAAATTTTGAGAGAAATCTTTTAATATTTTTGGCACGCTGCATAATAAGTTCATTTCAAAAAAGCTGAAAATAAAAGTATCAGTTTTCTACATTTTACTAATCATTCTTTCCTCCAATACCTAGACTTCATTTCGGAAACTTTCCTTTTGGTTATAAGAAATAAATCACAAAACAATTGACTGATGTCAATCGAAATCAGACGGAGATACTTATGTTCAAAATTATTTCATAACGAGTCCAAACTTTTTCCTCATAAAATTATGAGTGTCGGAGAAACATATGAAGAGCTAGGGTTCGTAATTTTTACAAAACAAATGACTTTAAATTTAAAAGTACCAAAGCGCAAACATTTACGATTTTCAAACCACATTTGTACTTGCAAGTCAATGCCTACCACAAACGACCAAGATCCGGTCTGAACTTTTGCAGACAGTGCACAGACATGCGTTTCGAGTACCTTTCATTTTGGTTCTTTGCGTATGCCATATAACCTTCTCAAATATTCTCATGCTTGTGACTCAGAATTGAATTATCATTTTAACTGATATTTTTATGTGATGTGTAACAATAATTTTGTTTATTTTTCAGGATGAAGATTCAGGCCCCCTTTGCGCATACCGACTGTAATTTGAATAGCCAGTTTACAATAACAAGCTTAATAGTAACCGACCGTCATAGGGAGACGCCCGAGGCTTAAAAGAACGCGAATCTCTATCAAAGTTGCAACTTGTGTAAATGCAATTTTGACTTTAAAATTCTTTTATTTTCCCTTTCTCGTGTCAAAAGTGTTTTTCTCTTCAATATTTAGTTTAATAACGTGAAACTTTAATTTAAATTTTTCTTTTCGCTATTTTTACTTTAAAAAGATTTTAAGTTCTTTCATTTTACAAAAGTAATACTGATTTTAAAAACTATAAATATTTCCTTTTGGTTTTTTATTTTAAAAAATTGCTTTTAAATTCTCACTTTATTTATTTTACAGAAATATTATATACTCTTATAAGCTAAACATATTTCTTTTTTGTATTTCTATAAATGCCATTTTTTAAAAATATTTTACTCCTTTTTATTAAGGGGTGTTGGAAACCCTATAGCAACAATGTTGAATTGGCCATTTTTGGATTACCTTTTCTGAAAATCTGCTGTTCTTACAGGCTTGAAGGTTTTTACGTAATTAAAGTACATCTATCACCTCGCGCTCTTTCAAGCACGAGGCAGGTTCGTCTATGCACTCGCCATAGTAGGAAAATAATCTCTATCTTTGAAATTTTATCCTCTAATTTATTACACATAACGGTACACAATATACAATAAAACAAATATCACTAGTATAGTATACATTTAATTAAATACATAATATAAGGCGTGCAACATGTTTTAAGTAATCTCAACTATATACATAATATAAAGCGCGCAAAACATGTTTTAAGTAATCTTTTCCACACGGCATGGCTGCCGGTCCAATAGCTAAAGTACCAAGTCTCGTATTCACGCCACCAGCCTGCCTCGATCGGTTTTTCCGAGGAATCTCGAATTCTTTTAATACGGTGTCTTTAATCATAATATTGTTATTTCAATCCATTTCATCGAGAGTCGCAATCAAACTTTTAACTTTTGTTTTTAAACTCTGCAAAATAATTTTCCCTTCTTCAGATATTTTATAGAGATTAAGAATCACTTCAGCATGATGTAAAAAGAACAGCCATTTCTCAGCTTTCGATGTTGGGTCAGACATAACTCCTTTCATTATTTTCAAATGTTTCAATAATCGTTTCCCTTGCTCTAAGAATCTCTAAGAATCTCCTATATCTTGATAAAAATAAGAACCTTAATTTCTCATTTCCATATAAAATATTCTTTCTCGGTGTCTACTGGCTTTAACGCCTGACATTCGAATCATGTTATTAACAGACATAAAAACAATTATAATTTTCTAAGTTAATATGGTTAATATATAAATTAAGAAGGACTTACCTTTGATCCCGATAGTGAAAATATCGAAAGAAGAGCACAACTTGACGCTGTTAACTTTAATCATGAGCACACTGCAGTGGCACGTAACTTGACATGATTACAACACGGTAATTCACATTACCCCTGATTTAACTTTTAACGATTTCACTAGGATGATGAACACTGATGATCCCATTTTACCACTCACTGGCTGTTAACTTTTTAGCACATCACGCTTTCACAAATCGGATGAATTTATTCGCACACATGGCCCTAAACGCGCCATTTTCTTTCGTCATAAAAATCTTCTCTCATCGTAGATCCATTCGTGAACTATCACCGAATTTCATTTTATAACTTTCAGTAACTTTTTACAACCATATTTATTTATTATTTTCACTATTTAGTGAATTCCTTTTTCACAATCTTATCCTATCGACTTCGCCGATTTGCACCTCGCGCCGTTTCATCTCCGAGGCGGGTTCGGTCATTTCTAATGCACTCGCCATAATAGGAAAAAAACCTCGATCAGCTTTGAAATTTTATCCACTAATTTATTAAACAATACACAATAAAACAAATACCACTACTATACATTTAGCTTAAGTTATCCCTTTGCACACGGCATGACTGCCGGTCCAACCGCAAAAGTCACAAGTCTCGTATTCTTCCCACCAGCTTGCCTCCACTCTGTTTTCCGGCGTAACTACGTCCCTTCCTTTAACCGTCTCTCGCCCCTCGCGGATATAATGTTCTGGAAACGTCTTTCGTTAAGGGAAGGAACATCACAATACCTAGCTGAATATCCTGAAACGAGATTTTTAACATTTTAAATTTTAGAGTATTTTACAGTATATTTTGTTACGCATAGTAAAATTTAGCACTGATTATAATCAAAAGCTCATTTTGGAAATATTTGGAAGCGTAGTAAATAAGGTATAAAAATTTCAGATACCTGTGAGCAGTAGTTCTTGAGAACAGGTACTACATCGAGTATAAAAAATCACGTTCGGGGGAAAAACGCGATTTTATGTAAAAATTCTCAATTATCAAAGTATTCAATGACAAATTAAAGCTAGATTTTGTACAGTCCTAATTTTCATAGAGATTAAAGAACGGTGTTTTAAGAAAGCTAAAATTGTAGAGAATTTGAAAATGCAAATATGAGAAATCCTCATTTTATGAAATGTTCTTACTTTCAACACCCCTTCAACTATTCTATTCTTTAAAGTCCTTTCTCTTTTTTTCTATTCTGGTAAAACTTGGTATATAAATTTAATTCTTTGTCTTTTAATTTTTAATTTTATATCTCTGGTCGCATTTCTCTTTAACGATTAACATTTTGCATTTGGCTTATTATTATTATATTAAAATTATGCGAAATGAACAAACAGTAAATAATGAGATGCTCAATTAAAAACAAATACAGATTTACTGATAAAAGGGAAATTTTTAATGTCATTACAAACAAGATTTCAAGGGGTTCAAGAGGCCGTTGCCTAAAAAAAAAAAAGAAAACAATTTGTCGTTTCCGGAAGAAATGAAACTTTAAAAAATATTTTCGTTGTCACAAAAACCAAACTTTTTGAAACATTACGTTATTCAAACTCTTACGTCACTTCCGAGTGTCACGTTATCTAAGATGGCATAGGTTTCGGCTACGTCCCCAAGCCTCTGGCATCTACTGAGGGCGGTTGGTTACTACACCTGTACCAACGATAGTGAACTTCCGGTGATATCCTTCTGTCTGTACCTGAATGAAACTGGCTCTATTTGACGGCACACTAGCGAAACACTAAAATGTCATGCTTTAAACGACGATGATTTGAATAATTTAACTGGAATTTTGAGGACGACAATTTAGATTAACTGCTGATGATTTTTTATTTAGGTGATCGTGAGTATATGGTTTAGTGATGAAGAGTATGAATAATTGAGTAGGATGATAATAAAACTTTAGGTGATCGGGCTTTGTATCTAGCTGAAGTTCTTTTATTCTGACGACGACTTGAATGATGATGATGAAGATGATACATAGGATGGTTTAGAATGACTGATGTGATTTGGGTGATGATGGTTTATCTTATTCTGACGATGATCATGGTGACGCGATATACATGATGGTTAAAATGACGATGTGTATTAAGTGATAATAAATATTAAATGAATTTGATGGTGACATAGTTTGGACTGATGACGATTTTATACATGATGTGAGAGTGATTTATATAATAATTTAGAGGAGTTAGACAATGAAGACGATGATTAAATGACGATGAAGATCATGATGATTTGGTTGATATTGCTTTCTATTTAGATGATCTGGAAGATTATGATTTATCTATCTCGACGATGATAATGGTGATGATGACATATACGACGGTTTAAACTGAAGGTATGATTTCGATGATGATGATTATTTAAATGATGGTTTTGAATTATCTGGTGATAATTTTATAATTTCTTTCTTGGTTATTCAGATAACAATTTTGATGGTGAATTAGAAGGTTGAGGTGATGAAGACGATGATCAAATGAGAATCATATTGTTGATGGTGGTGATTTAGATGTTACTGCTTTTTATTTAGTTGATTTGAGCTATGATGATTTATCTTAATTTGGCGATATTTTCAATGACGATGATGATGATAATATATATATGATGGTTTAACATGAAGATGTGTTTTGGGTAGTTATGCTTAGTTAGATGTCTTAGATTAGCAGATGAAGTTGATTGGATTTAGAAGGAAATTTATATAGATGATGATTTCAATGAGTTAGATATTGATTTAGATGAAGGTATATTCATTTGATAATGATTCTTTAAACAATAAGAGGGTCGTCCGAAAAATTACTTTGCCGTAAACCATAAAAAACAAAGTCTTATTACCTGGAAAAACCTATTGCAAAAGATACAGCTATATTTCTGCTACTTCTCAGCATAAGAAACATCGGAACTATACCAATTGTCATAGCGTCGGTTACCTATTTCCATTAGAGTGTCGTAGAAGTCTGTCGCCTGGGAAGAAAGGCAGCCCGTCACATTTGTCTGCAACATTTCACCTGTAGGAAAGTGTGCCCAGACAAGAACGTCTTCAGGTCCAATAACACGTGTAAGTACTTAACAGCAAGAATATGGATATCCAAGAATATCCATAGAATGGATGGTCAGACATCTCCCAGCGAAACGTCTGCATATATTTTGTGGAATTCACCGTATGCGTCCGATGTTGTCGTAGGACACCACAACACCAGCACTGAGCATCCCAAACCATTTGTTCTGAATGGCTCTTCAGATGTTCTCTAGTAAAGCGCAATAAAGATCAGCTTTCACCGGAGCACCACTCGCCAATACGTCAATGAGCAGAATGCCTTTACTATCGCAGAATACCGTGGACTTCAATTTCCGTGCATAGACTGAGGATCGTCCGGCGCGTGGATCCCTGTGACGCCAATCAATCGTGAGTTGCTGTTTTCTGTGGTGAAGTGAGCTACCCACATCTCATCACCTGTAACGATTCTGTTAAATTGCGTTCAATAAACTGATTTATGTATCTGCTGCCTCTAGTTCTTTTTGTTTAAGTTTTGAGTATTTGAAATGAAACTCAAATACAATCAATCATATATATAGATTACATATCAATTCATATATTTGAATTAAATACATATTTACTTACCGGCCCGAAACTTTCTTAACACGTTGAGCGCGGCGCCGGTCTCTGGGGACCGACAGTGAACTTTCCGTGTGGCCGGCGTCGGTCCCTGGGAACCGGCACTGGAATTTTCGTTTGCCTGGCGTCGTTCCACTGAACCGACAGTATAAGTTAAAAAATAAATATAGTCTCAATGAAATGTCATTAAATTTAGCATTAATGAAATGTATTGAAACATTCTAAACAAAAATACGACTTAGCTTTAAGGCTTAGCTCGCTGCCGGCTGAACGGAAAGGACAGCAAATTCGGCGCCGAACTCAGCGTGTTAATTAGAAAGCTACCGCTCGGCCTTAAAAACGCACAGCAGTTTGGTTTAAATAACCATTGATAACAATATTCTATAACGTTCTTTCTATAACGTTCTTTGTACGTTAAAGTACATATAGCACAAGAGTGTGCAAGGAAACTGATATATAACAAATTTATTTAATATTTTTCATATAATAAGGATAATTTCAAACTGTAAACATAATTCTAAAAATCCATGACATTATCGAATTGAGACCTGTTTCGATGTGAGATACATCTCGTAATGAAATCTGAAATTTTTTGAAATTTAACATCTAATTTTTCGAGGTATTTAACAGTCCAATCTGTATAAGTTTCATTTATTTGTTTAAATGTTCGTAAAGTGTTATCACTGATTTTCATAAAAAAGGGTGTGAGAGATAAATGATAAAATTGATAGATAGAAATGGAGGGAATATTATGCATTTGTTCAGAAACATAAACGTAGTATTTGTGAGATTTCTCGCACAACCAAGCTATAATTGTTTTGTTAAATTCTTTTTTTTTCATATTTAATTCTTTTAAATTAATTTCTCAAAGTTTATCATAATTTATGTAACTCAACTAGGTACGAAAAATTGATTCGTAATGTAAAAGAAACATATGTATTCTGTAACATTATTTTTTGTAAAGTTTAATTTTTTTTTTAATTAAAAAGGTCTGTAACCAATGTTTGCACTTATTTAATGCACGGAGTTCCAAGCAATTTCACTCATCATCCTACAAGCTGCAATAAACACAAAAACACAACTCTGAAAATGAAATATTCTAACAAGGATTGTAAAGCCAAAGGCATATAATTAGTCTCCTCTGTATGCTCAGATCATTCAATATGATTTCTCTCACAGCTTATAGATTTTCAGATGAGTTACTCACGTTCGTTTTTAATGGTAATCAAAATAATGTAAAACTGCAATTAAAAAGATTAAAATTTCGACAAATTGACTAAATGAAAAATATATTCGCTGGTCGCTTAAAATTGCTTCAACGGTACCTAGTTCCAAATTGCAAGACGGGTATTCCACACACGGATAATCGAGAATTAGTATAACATTCTACAACAAAATAATGCAAATTCCGTGCTTTTTTCATATAATGCATTCATGCTGTCAGATTTATTATGTCTAATCTTATAATATTATTGTAAAATTACTGCCGGTAGAAATCATTCCTTGAAAATGAAGGCCCCTTGC
Organism: Stegodyphus dumicola; assembly: GCF_044657685.1. NCBI lineage: Eukaryota > Metazoa > Arthropoda > Arachnida > Araneae > Eresidae > Stegodyphus > Stegodyphus dumicola. The sequence goes on along the minus strand of NC_140778.1, from coordinate 8,229,473 downwards.
CACCTTCTTGATGCCTAATTTCAAATGGATAATTCAAACGTGGCCAAAGGAGAAATATTAAAATTTTCAAAAATTCGTGTTTACGGTTTTTTATTACCTAGATTTACCACTGCTAACTAATATTATGATATAATAATATATTAATAATTAGTCAAATGAAATTTATGTGGCTTCGTGTCAACCACTTGGTCAGCGTGGTATTTTTAACGCTGTGTTTGAGCAAAAACAGAATATTGTTTATTTAAGCTATAATAAACATCCTACAATAACATTTAGTTATTGTACATTGTTTTTTATCAGCACTTACGAGCTGAAGTTTCGTCTTATTAAACTATCCATATTGGTGTTTTTCATGCTCCTATATTGTTTTTGTATATAAATAATGGAAATTACAATTGGGATGATCAGTTCCATAAAACTCTCAGTATTCTGCAATCCTAACCACATGACCAATGGTGCCCCAAACATACAAGAAACAAACAGGTATTTACAAGTAGGAATGATTTTCGAAACGTTTGCTTGAACAAAACTCAAAACAAAATAAAACAAAAGGGTCGAATCAAAATGTTAATGTTTCATAAAAATGTGCAGGATAATGTTAGATGTAAAGCCTGTTTTCGTTTCCCTGGCAGACGTACTAGGAAGTTTCATAAATGAAAGTTTTCTCTTTTGGTGGGATAGTGGCTGTGACCTATACATCGAGCATTCATTGCTGGACAGTACGTGTATAATTACAAATAGATAGAGATAAGTAATTAATAGAGTATTTGACATATATAAACTCATCATTCAGATCTTCGAAAGTGTTCAAATAGTAAAAACACGATACCGTATGCTTTCACCACTTCACTTATGATGTATACTATGCCCATATGAGGTACTTCTCCCTGTTAGAGTTAACTAAATCTTAGCTATTGAAATATAGCATTTTCAAATTCCTTCCATTTGCATTTAACATGAATAATTTTACACTGATCTCTCTCTTTCTTTTCTGTTTGTTTCTTACTTCTAGCCATCTATATCCAGTTCTATATCTTCTACTTGTGCCTCTGATATTTAATGTAACGGCATTTTGCTTTAGAGTAAATAGATTTAAAATAATTAAAAACTGCATTCCTATTTTCAAAATACTTTTATTAATATTTCAAGGTAAACATTTTGATATTCGTCAAATGGAACTCGAACCTAAAATTTAATTTTTATTAAATCTTTAATCTATTTCCAGCACTATGCATAAAAATGCCCTTTCTTGTTAAAATAACGAAACTGATTTCAGATTTACTAGTAATGAATCAAATTGCAAATTGCTTAGATGACATTTTTTAGCTCTCAGAATACATTCCATTTAAGTATGCAGTAAATCGAATGATTGTTTGCAGTTAACAATATGTAAAAAGCTGTTTGGGCCAGGTCGAAAAACAGGTGGTTTACATCTGGAGGAAACGAACGTTTGACAATGTCTATATACTATATATAAACTAATAATTAGAAACTTCCGCGTAATGCCCTTATGAAATAATTCACTGTATATTAGAAAAGTACGAGAAACAGACGCATATTTTTTCGAATGAAAAAAATCGAAAAATTACGTGCTTACTAAAATACAAAATCTCAGGCGAACAACACATAAGGCCTTGTAAGGCCTTATGTGTTGTTCCTTATAAGTTATGTGAATTTCCTTATAAGGCCTATTAAATTATACACACTTCTTGCTGCTGATCATTTAAATTTATTTCTTCGAATTGCTCTTTCAAACTTGAATACCCGATTCCTAAAAGAAAGTTGCTGATTTTGAAATTACGTATACTGCACAATTTTGGTCGTGCGTTTATGAATTTTTTCTAATTTTATTTCTTTATTAGCGGAAGTACCCGATGTCAATTAAGTTAGATTGAAAGCAGTGTATCTAACAACAGAGAGAACGATACCGTTGTAATCCTTCTCTAACGATGTAAAAAATACGATTCATAGTTATACATTTTTCAGTCTGGTGCGATATGCAACCCCACATAAAAAATTTCGATAGAAAAATATAATTCTCTCTCATTGTATCAGAAGCAATGTCACTCAGCTTTTAGTGATTTTCGTCTTTCTAATCAAATGGCCATAACAGCTCAAGTTCCATCCAATATTTCACCTAAATTCAACTTTAGTCGATTCAGTGTCGCAAAATATTTATCATAATTGATCAGAAATCAATAACGCAAACAAATAAACAAACACACAAACAGACATTCTTCTTTATATATATAGGTTATGTAAAATTTACAAATTTTTTTATTAACAAAATGTACGATTTGCAAGCGAGCAGTAGCAACACTTTTCGAAATAAAACAATTCTATCTCCAACGCCTGAGACTGTTACCACTAGGAAAAATGAGTGCGAAAATTAGAACTTTCAGAATATTTAATTAGTATTTTGGCTCATGAAAGTGGTTAAGATGAGAATAGTCGAAATGGCTTCCCTCGAATTTTCGGAATCAGCAATAACGTATTGAATGTTTGGGAAAGCTATGTTTATTTCATCTTTTATCTATTTTCGTATTTTAACAAACTCTAGGATTTGAAAGAAAGTAATGGTAACAACATTCGAAATAAAGCAGATTTTCGTCTCCAGCTTGCTAGACTGTTGCCACTCGGAAAATGAGAAAGAAAATTATAGTTTTTCCGAGTTTTTAATTTATAGCTCTAATTTTAGCTACTTTTTTTTTTTTTTTTTTTTTTTTTTTTTTTTTTTTTTGAGAAAAGTGACGTCGACCTAATTGTAGAAAGTTTGGTGGTGATAGCTATAGTAGTGACCGAGTTATGAGAGGACAAACACACAAACTTTCTTCTTTATATACTATATAGATAACAAGTATGAAACTTTCTCAAATGTAAGTATACCAACCGCGAGACTGTATTAAAATTTGGATTTACTTATTTGTCAAAAAAGAATTTTTTTAAAAATTTGACATCGCCAAAACATGAATATTTTCGTGATTTAAAAACATTTCGATAACTGGAAGAATATTACTACAAGAAACGATTGCAAGAATAAAGGTCGTGTATGGACTTTTAAGCCGGATAAAGGATGTTGGTGTACATATACGTGAGCATATACATATACGGTTGGTACAGCTAACCTGCAATATAAAGAGAGAAGCAAGCCTACTCTTTAGAAAATTTCAATATTCTTCGGCTAATCGTTTTTGAGTTATGCGAGATACATACACACATATATTATATCTACATACATACAGAGAACACGAAAAAATCCCTTTTGAATGCATTATAAAATATACTATGAAAAGGAAGAAGTCTTTATTCTGTCCGTATGAGTTGTCGCAAAAAAATCATCCAAATGGATTCAGATATGGACAAAATGGATATTTCCACTGAAATGTGATACTTGAAAATTTTCGTAATTAGAATATTTCCTTTATATTGTAAAATGCAGTAATAAAATATTACCTAAATGGGAAATCTTAAAAAGATGAGAATTAGTACCAGAATTCCACAGCTATACTTTTAAGAAGTCGTAAAAAAAAGTGGTTCGCTGAGAACTTCGTACTAAAAGTTCAAGCAATAACTAAAACATTTTCGAATAAATTGTGTGTGAAAACTGTATGTCCCGTCGTTCAAAAGTAGTGGACTGTAAATTCACTTGATGTTCCCTCAGTGTAGAACCCAAGAAACCTCAGAGTCATAATGTTGACCGAAACTATTTTATTGGCTTTCAAACATTAAGTTGGCTGAGGAACGGCGAAGAACACTTTGAAATCTCCGACTTCAGTAGCGGCTCACCAAGTAAACTCAGGAGAACCTCTGCTTAGTTGAAACTCACCGCAACTTAAAAGCTCTAAACCCGAGCTTTACGATCCTAACAAATTTGTGTCTGCGCCTCTCCTCGGTACAAAGAGAGAAATACAATTTGCGTAACATAGAACTAATACAAACATAACATAGTTGCGTAACATAGTCCTATATACAAAAATGTTTATAAATTTTCCTATTTCTTAGCTTCGTGAAATTGTTCAAAGCAAGTCACACCTTTTTGATGGAAGCACAAACCAACGAAGATTAAAATAATTAACTACGATTAATATTAACAAAAAAGAAAAATAAGCTTATAATATATAGATACACGAAAAATATCTACACAATTATTGAAAATAAACGGGAATGAGACTAAAAAGACAGCAAAAAAATTCGCGTAGGTCTAAGTAAAGATGAGTCAAGCTACTAATGAAATTCCCGCCTATAAACTATCCCCAAAAATTTCGAGATGCCAATATTAATGCTTTCATAACACAAAAACCATCTCGGCCCTCAATGCTGCTTTGTTTGAATTCATTCCCTCCCCCAAAAAAAATCAACGGAAACAGAAAACGAAAACAACGGATGTTCTCTCCTAACAGCACAGATGTTCTGATTAGTAAGAGCATGAGATTGCTAAAGGCGCAGTGTTCCCGCTAATGGAACACCTGGTTTTATTCAATGATTCTGCGTATGATTTTTGTATGAAAGATTAAAAAAATAATTTAGAGTACAGCCAAAAAAATTATGCCTATTTTTTCTCCAAATAAAATTTTTATATCATTAAAAAATAGAGAAAATTACTTGAATAAAATGGATTTTAATAACACATAATAAATTAAAGTTATGTGTCTCCTTGTGATATGATGCTATCTACGGTTTAAAAAGAAAAGTTCAAAGTATATTATAAAAGCATTTTTATCTATTTACGGTTGAATTTAGAGGCTTTCGAAGCGATTCAATTTGGGTGTTCCATGTAGTGGCACACTGAGACACAAAAGCTTAACCATATTTTAGAATCATTTATAAAAATATATAAATGTAAAGTTAAATATAAAATATTCGTTTCAAAGCGATCTTTGACGATTCCATATCTCTTTAGTCTTCCGTTGATGCGGTCATCTTAGAGAGACATTGTGAAAAACCTATATTTACTTATTTTCTCAGAAACATCGGTCATCTTAGGATGGTAATCGACAAGAGGATTTATTGTACCTATATTTTCTTTTTGTAAAATTCTGCGTTTACATTTTCTAGATCTAAATTTAAATTTGATCTTTCTCAAAAAAATAGTGTGAAAATGAATGCATTTCCGTTAATAATCTATTCCGTTAATAACTCTATCTGGCTGCAGTGGTCCAGAGGTAAAGTCGTTGAACGCTGGTAGCTAGACCCAGCAGAAAAACACGCTGCTTGAGAATTTTGTGGTTTTTCTAATGTGTAATGTGCGTACGAAACGTTTCCTGAGAAAGTCCCCCCCAAACGCTTCCCTCCCCTTAGGAAAAGAGCCCTAACGTGCTCTTCCAATAATCCAATAAATATAAATACGGCACTGAAATATTACGTAGTTCATCCTGACTTGTGTCATCACAACTAACGAATCGCAACATGCAAAGGATACTTATATAAAAGGATTACTTTGAAGAAGCTGAAGGAAAAAGAACAAAAGAAGTCTTAATTTTATTCAAAGAACATAATATTAGAAATTTCAGACATGCATAAAACTTTTAAATACGTTTAATCTAATGTAAATACTCCTTTTCCCTTTTTTAATTTTTTAAAAATATATTGTTCATGAAGAACTGCCAATACAACTTTATGAAATGACTTAATTAAATAATAACGTTTAATAGTTAAGTAAATAAATTTAAAATTCTCTTAAAATAAAAAATAAAAAACTGTGTAGTACTCCCATACGTATCATTAATTTTCTACTTCCTTTCAACTTTTCAATGCAAGAGTTCCTTCTTGGATTTTTAGCAAAAAATTATTAATGAAAGGAAATATATGAAATATAGAGGTAAAAATATTCCTCATTCTTACTCGCACCTAGAATTCATTACTCGAATACGCACCAACACCTTTTAAAAGTAGAAAAGATATATCTGCAGAATAATCGTCATGCGATTATTTTATTTACTCTCTTCTATAGGAATATATTTTCCACGACGATATTTTTAAACTGTGAACCGCTTTCTGTTCTTCGTCGATGTTTTGTACCACGATTGTTTTCTTCGATGATGTTTTAGACTTACGATATGTTTTCCTGCCTTCTTTTCTCCCACATGTTTTCTACAACGAAGTTTCCGTCTTACGTTGTTTTCTCCGCTACGTTTTCGTCCGCGATGTCTTCGTCGGACCTCCTAGAATTCACTCGCAAGCAAGCGAAGTAATCGTTCCATTTAGACTCTTGTCCTTCGACAAAATAATACTTGGACCATTATGGATTTATGCAAATGTACAGAGACGTATAAGATTATGGGGTTCATTTAAAAATGACTGTTCAGTCCACTTTCATATTAGTTTGATTACCATTAAAAACGAACATGAGAAAGGTGTCTAAAAATTTGCGTCTTATAATTAGGAATTTTTGAATAAGATTACAATGAAATTTTTTTTTCTTATGGTTGGCACTTGCCTATGTCGGCATCGTCCTGCCCTAAGGCCAGATCGGTAGTCTCTTTATCATGGAGGCGCCTAGTAGGCGGGCCATCATTGCCTCTTACGAAGGGACAGACAATTTTACATCCATGCCTTCTCCGTGATTCGAACCCGAGCCCTTCGGTATCGCACTCAGTTTTCCATAACCACCATAACGCTAAAAAAGGCTTGCAGCTACAGATTTGATTTTATTCTTGACTTATCATTATAGTCGTTAGAATATTTTATTCTCACAATTAAATATTTTTTTTTTTTAGCTTGTACAACGATGATTCAAATTTTAGTGTTTTTCCAGCATCAAAGCGGTGCGCACATTGATTACAGACATGTTGTTTAAAAAAATAAAATTTACGAAAAAAAAATGCAGATCAATTTTTTAACAGTGGGAATCAATTTTTCGTAACTATTTCAGTAGTGTCAGTTAGATCAGACTTGTAGAGATTAATATTAATATATTATAACTGAGACTCGGTCTTTCAGAAAGTCTCACAAGTACTTTCTCTCTTTCCATAACAATGTATGTTATTGTCGTTATGATTGATCAATACCAGTATTGATCACCGATAATTTTTAAGAAAATCTGTGATAACTCTTTACCGACTTTTAAACAAAGGAATGAAGCTTATACAGGGTGAGCTGTCAAGTACTTCAGAAACTGTGTTCTTAAACGTTTAAAAATATTTCATATCTTTTAATGAAGTACATCTGACACTGAAGCATGTCTCCATTCGATGATGCCACCGATGCTTGAAATTATATTCACAGTTTCAGCATGTTTATAATAAAAATTGTAACCAATGTGCTACTCACTAGTTTTCTCATATACTCCTGCGCTTTATGTACTTTAAAATTACAAACGGCTACAACTGTGTCTCTGTTCACCTTGTTTATTTAATCAAACTACTTTGTCTTTAACTGACAGAGTGTTGGCTTTATAGTAATATATACTTCTCACACTTCTGCTGCTTTGTTTTGTGTTTAAAATGTTTCTTCAGTTTTATTTGGACCGTAAACGCTTCTTCTTGAAGCGTTTACAGTAATTCAGAAATCTGATTTAGAATGTGCGTGTTGATGATTGACTGATTCAGATTCTTGATTATTTTCTGATTAGATCTCATTTGCATCTGCAAGAAGTGCCAATAATTAGGTAATAAATCTATGCAGACCTTTCGTCAGAACTCGTTGGTATGCAAGTAAATAAAATGCTTACACAAATGAATAAAATACTCCTCATATTACAATTTCGACGTTTCATATACAGATAATTTGACTAAAACCTGATAATAATTTATATTTTCTCTCTCATTGTAATGTTTCTTTATACTTTTATAAACGTTCTTCCAAATAAATAATTATTACAATAGGTTCTCAAGCATTACCCTCTTAACCTTCTAAAACCGGGCCGAAATTCTCATATTATAGCTTTCAGACCAGCGCGATCCGAAACAGTTTTGCCCCCTCTTTGACATTTTCCTAATGAGAAAAGTCGTTAGTTCCCTTCCATGGATGAAGTAAAATTTACATGTTTGTCAGACGCCTACGTCCCATAGTAGAGGAGTTGCTAGATTTGCAATTTTTTCGATGATTATTTTGCTTTCATATTTAAATGAAAGCAAAATTCTAAATAAATAGTGCATAAATAAATGTGCAGTACTGGATGCATATCCAGTGCACACTTTATTTAGAACAAAATGTATGCAATGTTTATATTTCATTCATTATTTCTAATCAATCTCGTAAACAATTTGTGAATTTTTTAATTTTGTTTTCACTCTTCATTTATATTCGCGTATTTTCGTATTAGAAATTAGAAAGCGAGAACAAAATTTAACAAAATATAGTAAATACAGACTAGATCTGTAAGTCTGCAGGCCGGAATGCTATTTTTAATAACATATTTTCATTAATAAAATAATGGTAATGACTAATTTAATGAAATAATAATAATAATATTTATTACCGTTAGATGATTAGAATGAGATTCAATACAATTAGATTTTGAGATGAACTGACAGCAATAATAAAGCTTTACATAACAATAATAGAGATTTAAATCTGCTTTTTTCGATAATTTTGTTATTATAATATAAAAATCAAAATCCGAGACACATTGGTTGCGTTTAATAATTAATTTTAACAAATATTACATTGGACTATCAGGGAAAAAAGGTATATCTTTAACGAGAATTTTTCTTTGTAAAATTGGCTTTTGTTTATGTTAGCCGAGAAAAAAATTCGTGACTTATACATGCAATCATCAAAAGAATTTTGAGAACAGTTTTAAATGTTCATGAAGAATTAATTATACGTCAATTTCTTTCCATAGGTAGAAATTTCCTCTAAAACTATCGTTATATAAAAAAGTTGAAGTCTATTTCATTTTCAACGAATATTCTATTTGCACATAATATATTTTCTAATTTATTTTAGAAAGACTAATCTTTGACGTTTTCAAAAGAATAAGGAAATATTGGGTGTTGATACCATGTAGTAAATTTGTTTTTTATATTTCTTCCAGTAATGAAAACGCAATATTTTCAAAGCAAAATTAACAAAACCGTTTACGCCAAATTTTGCATAAAGTATCTTCTCGTGTATATTTTTATTTAAAGTGTGGAATTTTCTCTTTGAAAATATCAAAAATCATGAAGAGCAAAATTAATTCATGAGAAATAACTTTGAAATACAATAATTCCATTGTAATATGACATAGTGGATAAAAGTGCAATACAGTTTATTTATTCACAAATAATCCCCCTCATATGCGTAATTTATGTACTGTCCATTGAGAAATATAGGTTAATAAATTAAACCGGTTAATTCAATACTTTTCCTTTATCAATATTTTTACCTGCTCTTCAGTAAAGCGGTAAAGGTGGCTGAACACTTATAGCTCGCTTGGATTTGAATCCCGGATAAATAGTTGGATTCATGGTTTTTGTGTAACGTAAATGCAAGCCAGCTTCTCTCAGAAAGTGCTCCGCGAAGACATAACTTCCCTTATACAGGTAATCGTTGGGTGCTTTGATGTAATTCAGTAAGCGAACAAATTGATCCAATCAATACCGAAGAACGGGTTGATTACATGTGGAGTTTTCCACCAGGAATGTAAATGCGAGCAATTTTCTCTTAAAAAGGTTTACACGAAAGCATCCATTCCCTTAAGCAGATAGCGTTCGCGTGCTTTTCCGTAATCCAATCCTAATTTTCATACATTTAGTAGTAAGTTGACATACACCTTATTACAGACAAAATAACAACTTTTTTAAGATATTTTTTTATCAACTTGTCTGAATTCTCTCTATCTCTTGAAGAGTATAAGAATTTCAGCAAATAAAACTGGCCAAAATTTTATAACATTTAACTGATGTTTTGATTCAGTTTAGAAGTACCGTGAGCTTTACTGATATTTAAATATTTTTTGGCAGATCTCATCCTAAAAGAGGGTGTAAAGATAAATTGATTTTATTTAATTTACAATCAATGAAAATCATTGAAAGCAATCACTGAATGAATGAAAATCAGAAAAACTATTATGCATACAATTGTCTCTTATTTATCTCCTGATAAATCAGACAAAATTGCCTGCATAATAGAAGCACTTTGAAAGAGTTGACAGTTCTTAAGGGTTTTATGCACTCCACAAAACAATGTCAAAATAAAATCTTATTATTCATAAGTATGAAAAGGAAGTAAACGAGTAAACGATAAAAACGGTTTTACCTATTTTCTAGAAGGGCATTAAATCTAAAATATTAATCTATTCTTATTTGTTATGATTAAAGAACATTAAATATGGTAAGCTTAAAGAGCGTGCAAAATTGCTGACGTTTTAATCATAGAAAAAGTCAGTACTAAAAAAAATAGCATTAAAATTATGAGACAGATTGAGAAAGAGATGGCCTCTATTTAATTTTCAAGTATATTGGCGCGAGACGAAACCTGCGTTTTTTGCAAAAATGTAGCTAAACTGATAAGAAGAGGGAAATAATGCGTAGCCAGTGGCTACTCTGAGCAGCGACAATGGACCACCCAAAGATCTACAGATAGGCGATTCTCTAAAATGGGAAGGGCATGGATGGTACGACAGTTGTACCAATGCCGGCGTCTGAGAAAGTCATTCTCCTTGTACAACTGCTGTACCAGCCGGCTTCGAGAGGTTAATCGCATTTACGTTTACTCGGCTGGAGAACTCAGTAAAGGACTTCTTACCACAATGCCCACAGTTGGATAATCTTCGGTTTCTGGCAAGTACTATCTTAGCTGGTAAAAGGCAGCAGACCAACAATAAAGTGCTATTCACATTCAATGTTCCCATGTTTAGCTATTGTCTATTTTGGCTTTCTGCTCACTTTTCGAATATTTGATTTTGAGTGAAACGATCGTTAAGATAGTAGGTGCTTTGAAATTTATAATCATTCATCCTTTGGTATTTAATTAGGAAAATTCTCATCGGAAGACTCAGTGTGAAAGTAATTCAGCTAACAGGGAATTGTAACCAATGTGCTATATGCGGTAGAATTACATTTGCATAAAGGTATAAAACCGGCCCTTTAAAAGAGCTTCAACGTTTTCATATGAACGTGTATTTCTGTTGAAATTCAACTAGTTGCAAAAGCACAAATCTTCATAATTTATTTTGAGATGGTGGAAAAACAGTGCTGATGTGTTATCAAGCTTAAAAAAAAAAAAAAAAAAAAAAAAAAGGGAGGACTGTGCTATATCTCCCGTTCTACTGGGCCGATTGACAAAATTCAAATTGCGTTTTTCATGTCTTGAAAGCGCGACTTAGGAATATATTAGATTTATACATAGCACTATTCTAACATAGGCATCTAACATAGCCATGTGTTGAAATCTTACTCGAGCTTTGGATTAGCGTGAAACGTGATTGTTTACAAGCTCTTTTGCGATTTCTAAATTTCTTTTGACTTTTTTGAAGGTGCTTTTATTATAACATTGCAGTTTTTGTTTAGTATTTTTATCACCTGATAATTATGGAAAATTGTAAGGAAGATGTAAAAAATAAAAGGTGTTATAGAAAAGAAAGTTCCAGGGAAATCAGCATAATGATACAATGAATAAGAAGTGTGGTGTCAGTTCTTCGTTTAAAAAATTAAATAGTGACACTGTTTTGCCACCAAGAGATAAAGATAACTTTAGAGCCTAATTTTAGTGGTTATAGACTATTTGATTTGGATATCCTATTTCAATTTATTGAAAATAATTTATGTTGTAAAATTTGTAATGTTCATTTAAGTGAACTATTTCATCATGGTTTAAGCTCAAAATTTGAGTTACTATGCTCAAAGTGTTCATGTAAAAGAACTTTCAGAAACTCTAATATGATGGGTGTCCGAAAAAATATATCAGAGCTAAACACAAGATTTACGTATGCAATGCGAACTCTTGGTCAAGGGAAAGCTGCTATGCAGAAATTCTGCTGCGTTATGGATCTCCCTCCTGTGATTGCACATCGTTCTTTCAGATTCGTCGTTAAATGTGACTATAAGTGGAGATGGTACGTGGAAGACTCGAGGACATACGTCTTTGGTTGGAGTCTGTTCCGTAATAGGGTCAGAAAGCAACACAGTAATCGATACAGAAATACTGTCTTTATATTGCAAAGGTTGCGAGTCATTTCTAGGAAATGGCGTAAGTGAACACAAGGCCTGTTTAGAGAATCATGCTGGTTCTTCAGGAAAAATGAAAATAAATGGAAAGGATAAACAATTTTTCATGTTCCATGGAAAAAAGAGGTGTAAAATATACTTCTTATATTGGTGACGGTATCAGGTTCAATGTTCTCTCTTACTTTCTTCGGGAACATGCAAGGACCTGACTCGGAACAGAGAGCTTACTAAAGCTATGTTCAATAACTGTGGGAAGTAGACAGGATACACAAGAAGGGTATACAAAACCCTTTGTATTTCTCTCTTTACAATAATTTCCGTACTTCGGTATACAAAGACCCACTACTTGTGGTCTAAAAGTAAGAATATAAAAATATTTAACTAAACTCTAACTTAACTTTGGAATAATAAACGTGGAAGATTGGCCTTATATTAACAGGAAGCCGTATGTAGTACAGAGAACTGTTAACACTACAATACGTTTAAAAATTATCACGAGGATTAAACATCTGGCCTGGAAGGCAACCAGCAACTGAGTAAAACTTCTAAGGTAAGCGGCCTGCTTCGACTAACTCCATCCTCTCTCTCGCTTGGCAAAAAGCCACAACTTAAGTACTTGGCGTTCGCCAGACAAATTTTGCATAAATAAGTAAACGCTTTTAATTCTGGCCGGAAGTAGAAAATAAGAAGTGATAGTAAAGATTTAAAATAAAATAAACGTTAGTAAAACTTAAGATCCTTACATACTTCCCGCCAGAGTTAATTAGTTTTAAACTGAGGTCTAAAACAACCTTGTTGAAAACTTTTAGGTCTAGAATCTAACGCGAGGCCAATCTTTTACAAACATTTCTCACTAGAAACTAGAAATTTAAAAAAAAAAAAAAAAAAAAAGAAAGAAATTTGTTTTTACAATAGCAGCTCCAAGGACACGCAATTTTTCATCTGTACTGCATCTAAACAGGAGCTTTTATTCAAATCTGGTTCCTTCCAGAAATCTGGAAGGAAAACTAGTTTAATGAAATGTTACACAATGAAATGGCAAGTAACATGCATATTTATATTTCTCTTAACATTCTTATTTCATTCATGACTATTTTAATTATCTCTCCCCGTGCTCTCTGACATGTGTTGTAAAAGAACACCAAACACGAATGTGTTTATGCATACGTGTTCAACACTTCCTCCTACAATCAAAACACTAACGTGTTAAAAATTCAACATACCAAGACCTCGTAACACACCCTAACTTCAACTCTAAACCCTGAGGTACTATTCTGAAAGTGGCTAACTCTGAAGTGTAGCGTCAGAGAGCCTAACTACATTCATTCAACCTTTAACACATATTCACCATGATTTGGTCTTTTTACAGTCACATGAATAAAAAAAAAATTTAACATTACTTTCACTTTTACCATATCACGGTATTTCTTAACATTTAAAATAACAGTTCACGTTGTATATAAGAACATATTAACATGCCTTTTATTTTACGCATTTGAAAACATACATTAGAAGTACATTGTTAACTTTTATTCTTTTCAAATCAAGTGCCAATTCTTCTGTATTGAAATACTACATTTCAAAAAGTCTTTCAGACTAAAACTTCTTTCTTGCCAGAATGTTTTAAATAAAATTTATACAATAACTTTTACAATATTTAAGTTTTTACATATTCCTATTATACATCAACTTTAGTTTTACGCGCGAGTAATTGAAAAACATAATACCAAAATCGGTAACAACTCATTTCTCGCCTTTTTGGCGATAAAGGTAGACCTCGCATGACGTAAAACTTCTTGAAATCTGCCACTTGCAGTAAGAATGAAAGATTAACTTAAGTTTGCAAAGTAACATAAAATTTTACTTATCTTTGTTATATTCGGACATTCTTTTCTGAGCCCAGTCCTAGAAGGTAGCGCAGATTCTCATTTGATTTATCCTCCTTCTTGTGGGGACCCGCCCTTCAATTCCTTCCTCTAGAAGCTTTCTTTTTTCTCCCGTTCGGTCACCCTTGAATACCTTCTTTTTCTCCTCTGCCTGTGGTCTTGGCCGTTTGATGGCAGCTGGTCTTGCGGAAGCCGGAGACATCTTTCGCGTTCCTGCTTGGACCTCGTTGCTGGCCGTTCAAATTTTCCCTGTAACGTTTCCTCCGCCGCTGGTGGCCCTTCCGCAGTTCGGCGACATTTGCTGCTGAGAGTCCTGTCGGATGAGTAGATCTTCCGTTTTAGAGCCGGATTATAGTTGCCGTCATTTCTCCTGGCTCTCTTTGCATACGTCGTCCTTCTCACTTCTTCATTCTGGGGGTGTTCGTGAGCTCTCTTTTCTGGACGGTGGAACGGCTTCTTTTTCTTGTTACCTTTAATTTTTCCTCGGGGAAAGGGCCCAATAAATCGATGCCAATTATTTCATTTGGAAATTCGGATTTAATACTATTTAGAAACCCGGCCGGGCGGAAATTAATATAATTAACTGCTTGGCATGTTTTGCAGGACTGGACATACGCCCTTGTAACTTTTGCAGTTCACGAAAATAGACTGCCTCGCGTACGCGTTGGAATATACGATTCGAATACCAGCATGAGAAGCTAAAGGGCTGTCATGGAGCTCCTGCAGGATATTTAATCTAAGACTAGCTGGGATAACAGGTCGAAATTCGGGAACTTACTTCCTTCGGGAACATGCAAGGACCTGACTCGGAACAGAGAGCTTACTAAAGCTATGTTCAATAACTGTGGGAAGTAGACAGGATACACAAGAAGGGTATACCTTTGTTTTTCTCTCTTTACAATAATTTCCGTACTTCGGAATACAAAGACCCACTACTTGTGGTCTAAACGTAAGAATATAAAAATATTTAACTAAACTCTAACTTAACTTTGGAATAATAAACGAGGAAGATTGGCCTTATATTAACAGGAAGCTGTATGTAGTACAGAGAACTGTTAACACTACAATACGTTTAAAAATTATCACGAGGATTAAACATCTGGCCTGGAAGGCAACCAGCAACTGAGTAAAACTTCTAAGGTAAGCGGCCTGCTTCGACTAACTCCATCCTCTCTCTCGCTTGGCAAAAAGCCACAACTTAAGTACTTGGCGTTCGCCAGACAAATTTTGCATAAATAAGTAAACGCTTTTAATTCTGGCCGGAAGTAGAAAATAAGAAGTGATAGTAAAGATTTAAAATAAAATAAACGTTAGTAAAACTTAAGATCCTTACATACTTCCCGCCAGAGTTAATTAGTTTTAAACTGAGGTCTAAAACAACCTTGTTGAAAACTTTTAGGTCTAGAATCTAACGCGAGGCCAATCTTTTACAAACATTTCTCACTAGAAACTAGAAATTTAAAAAAAAAAAAAAAAAAAAAAGAAAGAAATTTGTTTTTACAATAGCAGCTCCAAGGACACGCAATTTTTCATCTGTACTGCATCTAAACAGGAGCTTTTATTCAAATCTGGTTCCTTCCAGAAATCTGGAAGGAAAACTAGTTTAATGAAATGTTACACAATGAAATGGCAAGTAACATGCATATTTATATTTCTCTTAACATTCTTATTTCATTCATGACTATTTTAATTATCTCTCCCCGTGCTCTCTGACATGTGTTGTAAAAGAACACCAAACACGAATGTGTTTATGCATACGTGTTCAACACTTCCTCCTACAATCAAAACACTAACGTGTTAAAAATTCAACATACCAAGACCTCGTAACACACCCTAACTTCAACTCTAAACCCTGAGGTACTATTCTGAAAGTGGCTAACTCTGAAGTGTAGCGTCAGAGAGCCTAACTACATTCATTCAACCTTTAACACATATTCACCATGATTTGGTCTTTTTACAGTCACATGAATAAAAAAAAAATTTAACATTACTTTCACTTTTACCATATCACGGTATTTCTTAACATTTAAAATAACAGTTCACGTTGTATATAAGAACATATTAACATGCCTTTTATTTTACGCATTTGAAAACATACATTAGAAGTACATTGTTAACTTTTATTCTTTTCAAATCAAGTGCCAATTCTTCTGTATTGAAATACTACATTTCAAAAAGTCTTTCAGACTAAAACTTCTTTCTTGCCAGAATGTTTTAAATAAAATTTATACAATAACTTTTACAATATTTAAGTTTTTACATATTCCTATTATACATCAACTTTAGTTTTACGCGCGAGTAATTGAAAAACATAATACCAAAATCGGTAACAACTCATTTCTCGCCTTTTTGGCGATAAAGGTAGACCTCGCATGACGTAAAACTTCTTGAAATCTGCCACTTGCAGTAAGAATGAAAGATTAACTTAAGTTTGCAAAGTAACATAAAATTTTACTTATCTTTGTTATATTCGGACATTCTTTTCTGAGCCCAGTCCTAGAAGGTAGCGCAGATTCTCATTTGATTTATCCTCCTTCTTGTGGGGACCCGCCCTTCAATTCCTTCCTCTAGAAGCTTTCTTTTTTCTCCCGTTCGGTCACCCTTGAATACCTTCTTTTTCTCCTCTGCCTGTGGTCTTGGCCGTTTGATGGCAGCTGGTCTTGCGGAAGCCGGAGACATCTTTCGCGTTCCTGCTTGGACCTCGTTGCTGGCCGTTCAAATTTTCCCTGTAACGTTTCCTCCGCCGCTGGTGGCCCTTCCGCAGTTCGGCGACATTTGCTGCTGAGAGTCCTGTCGGATGAGTAGATCTTCCGTTTTAGAGCCGGATTATAGTTGCCGTCATTTCTCCTGGCTCTCTTTGCATACGTCGTCCTTCTCACTTCTTCATTCTGGGGGTGTTCGTGAGCTCTCTTTTCTGGACGGTGGAACGGCTTCTTTTTCTTGTTACCTTTAATTTTTCCTCGGGGAAAGGGCCCAATAAATCGATGCCAATTATTTCATTTGGAAATTCGGATTTAATACTATTTAGAAACCCGGCCGGGCGGAAATTAATATAATTAACTGCTTGGCATGTTTTGCAGGACTGGACATACGCCCTTGTAACTTTTGCAGTTCACGAAAATAGACTGCCTCGCGTACGCGTTGGAATATACGATTCGAATACCAGCATGAGAAGCTAAAGGGCTGTCATGGAGCTCCTGCAGGATATTTAATCTAAGACTAGCTGGGATAACAGGTCGAAATTCGGGAACTTACTTCCTTCGGGAACATGCAAGGACCTGACTCGGAACAGAGAGCTTACTAAAGCTATGTTCAATAACTGTGGGAAGTAGACAGGATACACAAGAAGGGTATACCTTTGTTTTTCTCTCTTTACAATAATTTCCGTACTTCGGAATACAAAGACCCACTACTTGTGGTCTAAACGTAAGAATATAAAAATATTTAACTAAACTCTAACTTAACTTTGGAATAATAAACGAGGAAGATTGGCCTTATATTAACAGGAAGCTGTATGTAGTACAGAGAACTGTTAACACTACAATACGTTTAAAAATTATCACGAGGATTAAACATCTGGCCTGGAAGGCAACCAGCAACTGAGTAAAACTTCTAAGGTAAGCGGCCTGCTTCGACTAACTCCATCCTCTCTCTCGCTTGGCAAAAAGCCACAACTTAAGTACTTGGCGTTCGCCAGACAAATTTTGCATAAATAAGTAAACGCTTTTAATTCTGGCCGGAAGTAGAAAATAAGAAGTGATAGTAAAGATTTAAAATAAAATAAACGTTAGTAAAACTTAAGATCCTTACATACTTCCCGCCAGAGTTAATTAGTTTTAAACTGAGGTCTAAAACAACCTTGTTGAAAACTTTTAGGTCTAGAATCTAACGCGAGGCCAATCTTTTACAAACATTTCTCACTAGAAACTAGAAATTTAAAAAAAAAAAAAAAAAAAAAGAAAGAAATTTGTTTTTACAATAGCAGCTCCAAGGACACGCAATTTTTCATCTGTACTGCATCTAAACAGGAGCTTTTATTCAAATCTGGTTCCTTCCAGAAATCTGGAAGGAAAACTAGTTTAATGAAATGTTACACAATGAAATGGCAAGTAACATGCATATTTATATTTCTCTTAACATTCTTATTTCATTCATGACTATTTTAATTATCTCTCCCCGTGCTCTCTGACATGTGTTGTAAAAGAACACCAAACACGAATGTGTTTATGCATACGTGTTCAACACTTCCTCCTACAATCAAAACACTAACGTGTTAAAAATTCAACATACCAAGACCTCGTAACACACCCTAACTTCAACTCTAAACCCTGAGGTACTATTCTGAAAGTGGCTAACTCTGAAGTGTAGCGTCAGAGAGCCTAACTACATTCATTCAACCTTTAACACATATTCACCATGATTTGGTCTTTTTACAGTCACATGAATAAAAAAAAAATTTAACATTACTTTCACTTTTACCATATCACGGTATTTCTTAACATTTAAAATAACAGTTCACGTTGTATATAAGAACATATTAACATGCCTTTTATTTTACGCATTTGAAAACATACATTAGAAGTACATTGTTAACTTTTATTCTTTTCAAATCAAGTGCCAATTCTTCTGTATTGAAATACTACATTTCAAAAAGTCTTTCAGACTAAAACTTCTTTCTTGCCAGAATGTTTTAAATAAAATTTATACAATAACTTTTACAATATTTAAGTTTTTACATATTCCTATTATACATCAACTTTAGTTTTACGCGCGAGTAATTGAAAAACATAATACCAAAATCGGTAACAACTCATTTCTCGCCTTTTTGGCGATAAAGGTAGACCTCGCATGACGTAAAACTTCTTGAAATCTGCCACTTGCAGTAAGAATGAAAGATTAACTTAAGTTTGCAAAGTAACATAAAATTTTACTTATCTTTGTTATATTCGGACATTCTTTTCTGAGCCCAGTCCTAGAAGGTAGCGCAGATTCTCATTTGATTTATCCTCCTTCTTGTGGGGACCCGCCCTTCAATTCCTTCCTCTAGAAGCTTTCTTTTTTCTCCCGTTCGGTCACCCTTGAATACCTTCTTTTTCTCCTCTGCCTGTGGTCTTGGCCGTTTGATGGCAGCTGGTCTTGCGGAAGCCGGAGACATCTTTCGCGTTCCTGCTTGGACCTCGTTGCTGGCCGTTCAAATTTTCCCTGTAACGTTTCCTCCGCCGCTGGTGGCCCTTCCGCAGTTCGGCGACATTTGCTGCTGAGAGTCCTGTCGGATGAGTAGATCTTCCGTTTTAGAGCCGGATTATAGTTGCCGTCATTTCTCCTGGCTCTCTTTGCATACGTCGTCCTTCTCACTTCTTCATTCTGGGGGTGTTCGTGAGCTCTCTTTTCTGGACGGTGGAACGGCTTCTTTTTCTTGTTACCTTTAATTTTTCCTCGGGGAAAGGGCCCAATAAATCGATGCCAATTATTTCATTTGGAAATTCGGATTTAATACTATTTAGAAACCCGGCCGGGCGGAAATTAATATAATTAACTGCTTGGCATGTTTTGCAGGACTGGACATACGCCCTTGTAACTTTTGCAGTTCACGAAAATAGACTGCCTCGCGTACGCGTTGGAATATACGATTCGAATACCAGCATGAGAAGCTAAAGGGCTGTCATGGAGCTCCTGCAGGATATTTAATCTAAGACTAGCTGGGATAACAGGTCGAAATTCGGGAACTTACTTCCTTCGGGAACATGCAAGGACCTGACTCGGAACAGAGAGCTTACTAAAGCTATGTTCAATAACTGTGGGAAGTAGACAGGATACACAAGAAGGGTATACCTTTGTTTTTCTCTCTTTACAATAATTTCCGTACTTCGGAATACAAAGACCCACTACTTGTGGTCTAAACGTAAGAATATAAAAATATTTAACTAAACTCTAACTTAACTTTGGAATAATAAACGAGGAAGATTGGCCTTATATTAACAGGAAGCTGTATGTAGTACAGAGAACTGTTAACACTACAATACGTTTAAAAATTATCACGAGGATTAAACATCTGGCCTGGAAGGCAACCAGCAACTGAGTAAAACTTCTAAGGTAAGCGGCCTGCTTCGACTAACTCCATCCTCTCTCTCGCTTGGCAAAAAGCCACAACTTAAGTACTTGGCGTTCGCCAGACAAATTTTGCATAAATAAGTAAACGCTTTTAATTCTGGCCGGAAGTAGAAAATAAGAAGTGATAGTAAAGATTTAAAATAAAATAAACGTTAGTAAAACTTAAGATCCTTACATACTTCCCGCCAGAGTTAATTAGTTTTAAACTGAGGTCTAAAACAACCTTGTTGAAAACTTTTAGGTCTAGAATCTAACGCGAGGCCAATCTTTTACAAACATTTCTCACTAGAAACTAGAAATTTAAAAAAAAAAAAAAAAAAAAAAAGAAAGAAATTTGTTTTTACAATAGCAGCTCCAAGGACACGCAATTTTTCATCTGTACTGCATCTAAACAGGAGCTTTTATTCAAATCTGGTTCCTTCCAGAAATCTGGAAGGAAAACTAGTTTAATGAAATGTTACACAATGAAATGGCAAGTAACATGCATATTTATATTTCTCTTAACATTCTTATTTCATTCATGACTATTTTAATTATCTCTCCCCGTGCTCTCTGACATGTGTTGTAAAAGAACACCAAACACGAATGTGTTTATGCATACGTGTTCAACACTTCCTCCTACAATCAAAACACTAACGTGTTAAAAATTCAACATACCAAGACCTCGTAACACACCCTAACTTCAACTCTAAACCCTGAGGTACTATTCTGAAAGTGGCTAACTCTGAAGTGTAGCGTCAGAGAGCCTAACTACATTCATTCAACCTTTAACACATATTCACCATGATTTGGTCTTTTTACAGTCACATGAATAAAAAAAAAATTTAACATTACTTTCACTTTTACCATATCACGGTATTTCTTAACATTTAAAATAACAGTTCACGTTGTATATAAGAACATATTAACATGCCTTTTATTTTACGCATTTGAAAACATACATTAGAAGTACATTGTTAACTTTTATTCTTTTCAAATCAAGTGCCAATTCTTCTGTATTGAAATACTACATTTCAAAAAGTCTTTCAGACTAAAACTTCTTTCTTGCCAGAATGTTTTAAATAAAATTTATACAATAACTTTTACAATATTTAAGTTTTTACATATTCCTATTATACATCAACTTTAGTTTTACGCGCGAGTAATTGAAAAACATAATACCAAAATCGGTAACAACTCATTTCTCGCCTTTTTGGCGATAAAGGTAGACCTCGCATGACGTAAAACTTCTTGAAATCTGCCACTTGCAGTAAGAATGAAAGATTAACTTAAGTTTGCAAAGTAACATAAAATTTTACTTATCTTTGTTATATTCGGACATTCTTTTCTGAGCCCAGTCCTAGAAGGTAGCGCAGATTCTCATTTGATTTATCCTCCTTCTTGTGGGGACCCGCCCTTCAATTCCTTCCTCTAGAAGCTTTCTTTTTTCTCCCGTTCGGTCACCCTTGAATACCTTCTTTTTCTCCTCTGCCTGTGGTCTTGGCCGTTTGATGGCAGCTGGTCTTGCGGAAGCCGGAGACATCTTTCGCGTTCCTGCTTGGACCTCGTTGCTGGCCGTTCAAATTTTCCCTGTAACGTTTCCTCCGCCGCTGGTGGCCCTTCCGCAGTTCGGCGACATTTGCTGCTGAGAGTCCTGTCGGATGAGTAGATCTTCCGTTTTAGAGCCGGATTATAGTTGCCGTCATTTCTCCTGGCTCTCTTTGCATACGTCGTCCTTCTCACTTCTTCATTCTGGGGGTGTTCGTGAGCTCTCTTTTCTGGACGGTGGAACGGCTTCTTTTTCTTGTTACCTTTAATTTTTCCTCGGGGAAAGGGCCCAATAAATCGATGCCAATTATTTCATTTGGAAATTCGGATTTAATACTATTTAGAAACCCGGCCGGGCGGAAATTAATATAATTAACTGCTTGGCATGTTTTGCAGGACTGGACATACGCCCTTGTAACTTTTGCAGTTCACGAAAATAGACTGCCTCGCGTACGCGTTGGAATATACGATTCGAATACCAGCATGAGAAGCTAAAGGGCTGTCATGGAGCTCCTGCAGGATATTTAATCTAAGACTAGCTGGGATAACAGGTCGAAATTCGGGAACTTACTTCCTTCGGGAACATGCAAGGACCTGACTCGGAACAGAGAGCTTACTAAAGCTATGTTCAATAACTGTGGGAAGTAGACAGGATACACAAGAAGGGTATACCTTTGTTTTTCTCTCTTTACAATAATTTCCGTACTTCGGAATACAAAGACCCACTACTTGTGGTCTAAACGTAAGAATATAAAAATATTTAACTAAACTCTAACTTAACTTTGGAATAATAAACGAGGAAGATTGGCCTTATATTAACAGGAAGCTGTATGTAGTACAGAGAACTGTTAACACTACAATACGTTTAAAAATTATCACGAGGATTAAACATCTGGCCTGGAAGGCAACCAGCAACTGAGTAAAACTTCTAAGGTAAGCGGCCTGCTTCGACTAACTCCATCCTCTCTCTCGCTTGGCAAAAAGCCACAACTTAAGTACTTGGCGTTCGCCAGACAAATTTTGCATAAATAAGTAAACGCTTTTAATTCTGGCCGGAAGTAGAAAATAAGAAGTGATAGTAAAGATTTAAAATAAAATAAACGTTAGTAAAACTTAAGATCCTTACATACTTCCCGCCAGAGTTAATTAGTTTTAAACTGAGGTCTAAAACAACCTTGTTGAAAACTTTTAGGTCTAGAATCTAACGCGAGGCCAATCTTTTACAAACATTTCTCACTAGAAACTAGAAATTTAAAAAAAAAAAAAAAAAAAAAGAAAGAAATTTGTTTTTACAATAGCAGCTCCAAGGACACGCAATTTTTCATCTGTACTGCATCTAAACAGGAGCTTTTATTCAAATCTGGTTCCTTCCAGAAATCTGGAAGGAAAACTAGTTTAATGAAATGTTACACAATGAAATGGCAAGTAACATGCATATTTATATTTCTCTTAACATTCTTATTTCATTCATGACTATTTTAATTATCTCTCCCCGTGCTCTCTGACATGTGTTGTAAAAGAACACCAAACACGAATGTGTTTATGCATACGTGTTCAACACTTCCTCCTACAATCAAAACACTAACGTGTTAAAAATTCAACATACCAAGACCTCGTAACACACCCTAACTTCAACTCTAAACCCTGAGGTACTATTCTGAAAGTGGCTAACTCTGAAGTGTAGCGTCAGAGAGCCTAACTACATTCATTCAACCTTTAACACATATTCACCATGATTTGGTCTTTTTACAGTCACATGAATAAAAAAAAAATTTAACATTACTTTCACTTTTACCATATCACGGTATTTCTTAACATTTAAAATAACAGTTCACGTTGTATATAAGAACATATTAACATGCCTTTTATTTTACGCATTTGAAAACATACATTAGAAGTACATTGTTAACTTTTATTCTTTTCAAATCAAGTGCCAATTCTTCTGTATTGAAATACTACATT
This sequence comes from Stegodyphus dumicola, assembly GCF_044657685.1. Lineage (NCBI taxonomy): Eukaryota > Metazoa > Arthropoda > Arachnida > Araneae > Eresidae > Stegodyphus > Stegodyphus dumicola. The sequence goes on along the minus strand of NC_140778.1, from coordinate 8,205,895 downwards.
TCAAAAAGTCTTTCAGACTAAAACTTCTTTCTTGCCAGAATGTTTTAAATAAAATTTATACAATAACTTTTACAATATTTAAGTTTTTACATATTCCTATTATACATCAACTTTAGTTTTACGCGCGAGTAATTGAAAAACATAATACCAAAATCGGTAACAACTCATTTCTCGCCTTTTTGGCGATAAAGGTAGACCTCGCATGACGTAAAACTTCTTGAAATCTGCCACTTGCAGTAAGAATGAAAGATTAACTTAAGTTTGCAAAGTAACATAAAATTTTACTTATCTTTGTTATATTCGGACATTCTTTTCTGAGCCCAGTCCTAGAAGGTAGCGCAGATTCTCATTTGATTTATCCTCCTTCTTGTGGGGACCCGCCCTTCAATTCCTTCCTCTAGAAGCTTTCTTTTTTCTCCCGTTCGGTCACCCTTGAATACCTTCTTTTTCTCCTCTGCCTGTGGTCTTGGCCGTTTGATGGCAGCTGGTCTTGCGGAAGCCGGAGACATCTTTCGCGTTCCTGCTTGGACCTCGTTGCTGGCCGTTCAAATTTTCCCTGTAACGTTTCCTCCGCCGCTGGTGGCCCTTCCGCAGTTCGGCGACATTTGCTGCTGAGAGTCCTGTCGGATGAGTAGATCTTCCGTTTTAGAGCCGGATTATAGTTGCCGTCATTTCTCCTGGCTCTCTTTGCATACGTCGTCCTTCTCACTTCTTCATTCTGGGGGTGTTCGTGAGCTCTCTTTTCTGGACGGTGGAACGGCTTCTTTTTCTTGTTACCTTTAATTTTTCCTCGGGGAAAGGGCCCAATAAATCGATGCCAATTATTTCATTTGGAAATTCGGATTTAATACTATTTAGAAACCCGGCCGGGCGGAAATTAATATAATTAACTGCTTGGCATGTTTTGCAGGACTGGACATACGCCCTTGTAACTTTTGCAGTTCACGAAAATAGACTGCCTCGCGTACGCGTTGGAATATACGATTCGAATACCAGCATGAGAAGCTAAAGGGCTGTCATGGAGCTCCTGCAGGATATTTAATCTAAGACTAGCTGGGATAACAGGTCGAAATTCGGGAACTTACTTCCTTCGGGAACATGCAAGGACCTGACTCGGAACAGAGAGCTTACTAAAGCTATGTTCAATAACTGTGGGAAGTAGACAGGATACACAAGAAGGGTATACCTTTGTTTTTCTCTCTTTACAATAATTTCCGTACTTCGGAATACAAAGACCCACTACTTGTGGTCTAAACGTAAGAATATAAAAATATTTAACTAAACTCTAACTTAACTTTGGAATAATAAACGAGGAAGATTGGCCTTATATTAACAGGAAGCTGTATGTAGTACAGAGAACTGTTAACACTACAATACGTTTAAAAATTATCACGAGGATTAAACATCTGGCCTGGAAGGCAACCAGCAACTGAGTAAAACTTCTAAGGTAAGCGGCCTGCTTCGACTAACTCCATCCTCTCTCTCGCTTGGCAAAAAGCCACAACTTAAGTACTTGGCGTTCGCCAGACAAATTTTGCATAAATAAGTAAACGCTTTTAATTCTGGCCGGAAGTAGAAAATAAGAAGTGATAGTAAAGATTTAAAATAAAATAAACGTTAGTAAAACTTAAGATCCTTACATACTTCCCGCCAGAGTTAATTAGTTTTAAACTGAGGTCTAAAACAACCTTGTTGAAAACTTTTAGGTCTAGAATCTAACGCGAGGCCAATCTTTTACAAACATTTCTCACTAGAAACTAGAAATTTAAAAAAAAAAAAAAAAAAAAAAAGAAAGAAATTTGTTTTTACAATAGCAGCTCCAAGGACACGCAATTTTTCATCTGTACTGCATCTAAACAGGAGCTTTTATTCAAATCTGGTTCCTTCCAGAAATCTGGAAGGAAAACTAGTTTAATGAAATGTTACACAATGAAATGGCAAGTAACATGCATATTTATATTTCTCTTAACATTCTTATTTCATTCATGACTATTTTAATTATCTCTCCCCGTGCTCTCTGACATGTGTTGTAAAAGAACACCAAACACGAATGTGTTTATGCATACGTGTTCAACACTTCCTCCTACAATCAAAACACTAACGTGTTAAAAATTCAACATACCAAGACCTCGTAACACACCCTAACTTCAACTCTAAACCCTGAGGTACTATTCTGAAAGTGGCTAACTCTGAAGTGTAGCGTCAGAGAGCCTAACTACATTCATTCAACCTTTAACACATATTCACCATGATTTGGTCTTTTTACAGTCACATGAATAAAAAAAAAATTTAACATTACTTTCACTTTTACCATATCACGGTATTTCTTAACATTTAAAATAACAGTTCACGTTGTATATAAGAACATATTAACATGCCTTTTATTTTACGCATTTGAAAACATACATTAGAAGTACATTGTTAACTTTTATTCTTTTCAAATCAAGTGCCAATTCTTCTGTATTGAAATACTACATTTCAAAAAGTCTTTCAGACTAAAACTTCTTTCTTGCCAGAATGTTTTAAATAAAATTTATACAATAACTTTTACAATATTTAAGTTTTTACATATTCCTATTATACATCAACTTTAGTTTTACGCGCGAGTAATTGAAAAACATAATACCAAAATCGGTAACAACTCATTTCTCGCCTTTTTGGCGATAAAGGTAGACCTCGCATGACGTAAAACTTCTTGAAATCTGCCACTTGCAGTAAGAATGAAAGATTAACTTAAGTTTGCAAAGTAACATAAAATTTTACTTATCTTTGTTATATTCGGACATTCTTTTCTGAGCCCAGTCCTAGAAGGTAGCGCAGATTCTCATTTGATTTATCCTCCTTCTTGTGGGGACCCGCCCTTCAATTCCTTCCTCTAGAAGCTTTCTTTTTTCTCCCGTTCGGTCACCCTTGAATACCTTCTTTTTCTCCTCTGCCTGTGGTCTTGGCCGTTTGATGGCAGCTGGTCTTGCGGAAGCCGGAGACATCTTTCGCGTTCCTGCTTGGACCTCGTTGCTGGCCGTTCAAATTTTCCCTGTAACGTTTCCTCCGCCGCTGGTGGCCCTTCCGCAGTTCGGCGACATTTGCTGCTGAGAGTCCTGTCGGATGAGTAGATCTTCCGTTTTAGAGCCGGATTATAGTTGCCGTCATTTCTCCTGGCTCTCTTTGCATACGTCGTCCTTCTCACTTCTTCATTCTGGGGGTGTTCGTGAGCTCTCTTTTCTGGACGGTGGAACGGCTTCTTTTTCTTGTTACCTTTAATTTTTCCTCGGGGAAAGGGCCCAATAAATCGATGCCAATTATTTCATTTGGAAATTCGGATTTAATACTATTTAGAAACCCGGCCGGGCGGAAATTAATATAATTAACTGCTTGGCATGTTTTGCAGGACTGGACATACGCCCTTGTAACTTTTGCAGTTCACGAAAATAGACTGCCTCGCGTACGCGTTGGAATATACGATTCGAATACCAGCATGAGAAGCTAAAGGGCTGTCATGGAGCTCCTGCAGGATATTTAATCTAAGACTAGCTGGGATAACAGGTCGAAATTCGGGAACTTACTTCCTTCGGGAACATGCAAGGACCTGACTCGGAACAGAGAGCTTACTAAAGCTATGTTCAATAACTGTGGGAAGTAGACAGGATACACAAGAAGGGTATACCTTTGTTTTTCTCTCTTTACAATAATTTCCGTACTTCGGAATACAAAGACCCACTACTTGTGGTCTAAACGTAAGAATATAAAAATATTTAACTAAACTCTAACTTAACTTTGGAATAATAAACGAGGAAGATTGGCCTTATATTAACAGGAAGCTGTATGTAGTACAGAGAACTGTTAACACTACAATACGTTTAAAAATTATCACGAGGATTAAACATCTGGCCTGGAAGGCAACCAGCAACTGAGTAAAACTTCTAAGGTAAGCGGCCTGCTTCGACTAACTCCATCCTCTCTCTCGCTTGGCAAAAAGCCACAACTTAAGTACTTGGCGTTCGCCAGACAAATTTTGCATAAATAAGTAAACGCTTTTAATTCTGGCCGGAAGTAGAAAATAAGAAGTGATAGTAAAGATTTAAAATAAAATAAACGTTAGTAAAACTTAAGATCCTTACATACTTCCCGCCAGAGTTAATTAGTTTTAAACTGAGGTCTAAAACAACCTTGTTGAAAACTTTTAGGTCTAGAATCTAACGCGAGGCCAATCTTTTACAAACATTTCTCACTAGAAACTAGAAATTTAAAAAAAAAAAAAAAAAAAAAGAAAGAAATTTGTTTTTACAATAGCAGCTCCAAGGACACGCAATTTTTCATCTGTACTGCATCTAAACAGGAGCTTTTATTCAAATCTGGTTCCTTCCAGAAATCTGGAAGGAAAACTAGTTTAATGAAATGTTACACAATGAAATGGCAAGTAACATGCATATTTATATTTCTCTTAACATTCTTATTTCATTCATGACTATTTTAATTATCTCTCCCCGTGCTCTCTGACATGTGTTGTAAAAGAACACCAAACACGAATGTGTTTATGCATACGTGTTCAACACTTCCTCCTACAATCAAAACACTAACGTGTTAAAAATTCAACATACCAAGACCTCGTAACACACCCTAACTTCAACTCTAAACCCTGAGGTACTATTCTGAAAGTGGCTAACTCTGAAGTGTAGCGTCAGAGAGCCTAACTACATTCATTCAACCTTTAACACATATTCACCATGATTTGGTCTTTTTACAGTCACATGAATAAAAAAAAAATTTAACATTACTTTCACTTTTACCATATCACGGTATTTCTTAACATTTAAAATAACAGTTCACGTTGTATATAAGAACATATTAACATGCCTTTTATTTTACGCATTTGAAAACATACATTAGAAGTACATTGTTAACTTTTATTCTTTTCAAATCAAGTGCCAATTCTTCTGTATTGAAATACTACATTTCAAAAAGTCTTTCAGACTAAAACTTCTTTCTTGCCAGAATGTTTTAAATAAAATTTATACAATAACTTTTACAATATTTAAGTTTTTACATATTCCTATTATACATCAACTTTAGTTTTACGCGCGAGTAATTGAAAAACATAATACCAAAATCGGTAACAACTCATTTCTCGCCTTTTTGGCGATAAAGGTAGACCTCGCATGACGTAAAACTTCTTGAAATCTGCCACTTGCAGTAAGAATGAAAGATTAACTTAAGTTTGCAAAGTAACATAAAATTTTACTTATCTTTGTTATATTCGGACATTCTTTTCTGAGCCCAGTCCTAGAAGGTAGCGCAGATTCTCATTTGATTTATCCTCCTTCTTGTGGGGACCCGCCCTTCAATTCCTTCCTCTAGAAGCTTTCTTTTTTCTCCCGTTCGGTCACCCTTGAATACCTTCTTTTTCTCCTCTGCCTGTGGTCTTGGCCGTTTGATGGCAGCTGGTCTTGCGGAAGCCGGAGACATCTTTCGCGTTCCTGCTTGGACCTCGTTGCTGGCCGTTCAAATTTTCCCTGTAACGTTTCCTCCGCCGCTGGTGGCCCTTCCGCAGTTCGGCGACATTTGCTGCTGAGAGTCCTGTCGGATGAGTAGATCTTCCGTTTTAGAGCCGGATTATAGTTGCCGTCATTTCTCCTGGTTCTTTTTGCATACGTCGTCCTTCTCACTTCTTCATTCTGGGGGTGTTCGTGAGCTCTCTTTTCTGGACGGTGGAACGGCTTCTTTTTCTTGTTACCTTTAATTTTTCCTCGGGGAAAGGCCCAATAAATCGATGCCAATTATTTCAGTTGGAAATTCGGATTTAATACTATTTAGAAACCCGGCCGGGCGGAAATTAATATAATTAACTGCTTGGCATGTTTTGCAGGACTGGACATACGCCCTTGTAACTTTTGCAGTTCACGAAAATAGACTGCCTCGCGTACGCGTTGGAATATACGATTCGAATACCAGCATGAGAAGCTAAAGGGCTGTCATGGAGCTCCTGTAGGATATTTAATCTAGAAGCTGGGATAACAGGTCGAAATTCGGGAACTTACTTCCTTCGGGAACATGCAAGGACCTGACTCGGAACTGAGAGCTTACTAAAGCTATGTTCAATAACTTTGGGAAGTAGACAGGATACACAAGAAGGGTATACCTTTGTTTTTCTCTCTTTACAATAATTTCCGTACTTCGGAATACAAAGACCCACTACTTGTGGTCTAAACGTAAGAATATAAAAATATTTAACTAAACTCTAACTTAACTTTGGAATAATAAACGTGGAAGATTGGCCTTATATTAACAGGAAGCCGTATGTAGTACAGAGAACTGTTAACACTACAATACGTTTAAAAATTATCACGAGGATTAAACATCTGGCCTGGAAGGCAACCAGCAACTGAGTAAAACTTCTAAGGTAAGCGGCCTGCTTCGACTAACTCCATCCTCTCTCTCGCTTGGCAAAAAGCCACAACTTAAGTACTTGGCGTTCGCCAGACAAATTTTGCATAAATAAGTAAACGCTTTTAATTCTGGCCGGAAGTAGAAAATAAGAAGTGGTGTATTTTAATTATGGCAAAGCACACTAGGGCTATCTGCGTAAGGGGAGGGATGCCTTTCGTGGAGGACTTTCTAAGGGAAACTGCCTCGTATACACGTTACACATGGGGAAAACCACGAAAACGCCCATGCAGCCAGGCCGTTCGCGGGATTCGAAACTCGGACCGAACTACCAGTGTTCAGCGACTTTACCGCTCGGCCGCTGGTGGGCTGAAAATAAGAAGTGATAGTAAAGATTTAAAATAAAATAAACGTTAGTAAAACTTAAGATCCTTACATAGGTGATGCAAAACCATTTGCAGGTATAACTGACGTCAAACCATATGGTTTATTAAATATAGAAAAAATTGAGTGTGTTGGACATATTCAAAAACGAATGGGAATATGGCTACGCAAATTAAAACTTGAAAGAAAAAAAGTAAAATTAAATGACGGTAAAATCTTTCTGGGAAAGGGAGACTAACAGATAAGTTAATAAATGAAATAACTTCATATTATGGTAATGCGATTAGAGAATATAATGAGTCTGTTAGTGATATGAGAAAAGCCATTTGGGCAATTTACTACCACAAAATGTCGAGTGATGAAAAGCCGATTCATGACGTTTGTCCTACAAATGAAACCACATGGTGCAAATACAATAAAGCTAAGCAAAATAAAGCTGATTATAAGCATATAAATTCTGAACCAGTCGCTGTAATGGAGGCAATAAAGCCAGTTTTTATAGATTTGTCACAACCTTCGTTATTGAGACGTTGCCTTCGCGGCAAAACACAAAATAATAATGAATCATTTAATTCCTTAATTTGGAAATTTTGACCAAAGACATGTCGTGCTGGTAGTAGGATAGTTCAAATTGCTGGAAATGAAGCAGTAATTGCTTTTAACGAAAGGTCTGTTGGTAGACATTCTGTAATGAATGAGCTACAGCTTTTTAGAAGTAAGTTTTCTATTGAGGGATTTTTACAAATTGATAACAAGAGAATAGATAACGCAGAAAAGAAAGGCTTGTCAGAAATAAAACAACAGCTAAACTTGAAAGGCAGCAAAAAATGTCAGAAGTGCAGGCCTCCATAAAAATGATGGGGATGTTTATTGTGCTGGTGCGTTTTAATTTGTAAATAAAATTTTAGCAGTTTAGCATACAATTTGAAGTAAGTCGTAAAAGATTTTTTCACCCATGTTAAATAATATGTATATTATACAATATAATACATATCATATGCTTAAATGCTTGAGTTTATTTAACTAAAGTGGTTATGTAAAAATAAATTTTTGTGCAAATATGCCACATGTATTTTAATATACGGCTATCATTCTGTCATGGTAATGTATATATCAAGGTAAATTTAACGTGTTCCATACTAACAAAAGCTTCTGCAATTTATTAGGATTTATACTTTTTAAATATATTTTGAAAATAAATATACTATGCACTTTATTATTAGAAAGTTATATACTGAAGTATTGGCATTAAAACTCAAATTTCTTAAAATACGGTTTTTCGCAGTTGTATACATAGCATTTAAAGTATGCTAAAGTTACATTGTGGAAGAACTATTAAATGTTTTATATGTTTGATATACAGTAATATATTACAGAGAACTTTAGCTAAGACATTTGGCTATAAGTAAATCCTTATTTGTAAGGAAGTTTTAGTTTTATCATTCTTAGTCGATATGTTATACTTCGATGAATGTAGCAGTTTAGCATACAATTTCAAATAAGTCGTAAAGGTTTTTTCCCACCTATGTTTAAATAATATTGCATAATATGATACATATCATATGCTTAAATGCTTGAAAGTACTTAACTGATGTGGTTATGTAAAAATAAATTATTTCTTCAAATATGCTACACGTATCACGGCTATCATTCTGTCATGGTATTTTATATAGTATGGTAATTTTAATGTGTTTCATATTGACAAAAGCTTATGCAATTTATTAGGATGTATACTTTTTAAATATATCATTTTGAAAATAAATATACTATGCACTTTATTATTAGAAAGTTGTATACTGAAATATTTGCATCAAAACTCGATTTTCTTAAAATGCATTTTTTCCCAGTTGTATACATAGCATTTAGAGTATGCTAAAGTTACTCTGTGGAAGAACTATTAAATGATTTATATGTTTGATATACAATAATACATTACAGAGAACTTTACCTGAAACATTTGCCTATAAGTAAGTTCCAATTTGTAAGAAAAATTTTAGTTGTATCATTGATAGCGTAGAAGTTTCAAATCATTTTTAGTTGATATGTTATACTTTGATGATGGCAGCTTATTTTACATTAATTATGCTTATACCAACTATTGGAAATTGTATAATATTACAATATCTCTCAGAAAATAAGCATTTTATATATTTTATAACAAGAGAAGTATTTAAAAAAATATTTACATTAAAACTTGATTATCTCAAAACATAAATTTTCACTGTTGCGCGCATGATATTTTAAAAACGGTTCTTGGTACACACTTTAAGTTTAATGGACTTCTTTATATGAGTATTATCATCTAACTGAACCAAAAATATATTGAATATTTTAATAGTCAAAAATTTTACGCATGGAAATATTAAAATTTTTTTATTAAAATGCATTGTATAAATTTAGTTCTAAATAAAATGAGAATTTAACAAGAAATTCTTAAGATTTTTGGTTCACACTAGTCTTTAGATGCTATACAAGCTGTATATTAACTATGAAGTTAAAATATATAAGAGAATATTTTAAATTGTGCACGCAAAGTGGGAGTATTACGTGAACATATAAAAAATTACCTCACAAAGAAGATTAAATTATAAAAAACATTTGTGGCAACACAAACTATTTGCTTACTAATTCAGCTGTGCTATGTAGTGAGCTGTAAAAAACTGGAAGTAATAGCTTTAAAAATAAATATGTTATCCCAATTCTTACAACAGGATCATGTTCAGAGGTTTTGAGGGTTTTAAGGTGTACGAGACTCCTTAACGTAGTTCAATGGAGAACGTGATGCAACCACTTCGCATTCCCCAATGACTTTAGGTTTGGCACTTACGTTTCAACCGTCACCGGAATGGCGGCCTTGATAATTCAACGAAAGAACATATTATTAGTACTCATTTCGTGCTCTTAACGTTCTTAGCATATTTCATAATGCCTTACCGGAAATTTCTGTTTTCAGCTATAATCCTGGAAGGAAAAGTTCTGTTCATGCCGGTTCTATCATCTCGACTTGAGGTTTTGGATGATGGTAAATTACTCATGTATCGATTGCTATACTAAGGGAACTCTATTTGTATGCCTCATGATTGAAAAGTCCATTATGGCCACCAACCATAACCGAAATCTGAAAGCATTTTATGTGGGACTTCTCAATATCTGGCAATCTCTGGCAAATTCCGCTCAACATCCACGATTTGTTTTCGTGACTTCTTGCTGATTAGCAGCATTATCTTCTGTGTCCTAATGTGTTCTGCAGTTCTTTCGTAAGTGTTCATTACCACTGCAGTTCTAGCACACTAATGTCGCTTTCGTCTGACGTCTGTTCCGCCTCAAGGCACTTACTTAAGTGGGTAGACTGCCTGGACGAGCTGTCACTTGTCCACTAGCTTCTGGGTTGGAGTAGTTTCGATTGGGCAATAGTGTGTGCAAGCTTCTGAAAGGACTGCCACGTTTTTCATGGCGTACACTCTAGGCATTTTTTAAATCCTTGAGATCCACTATTCGCAGTTGTTTCTATACCACAGGAAACCACCGAGGAAGTATTTCATGGATTGTACTTCACGTATTTCTGTTGAGCAGTCAAAAAAGGAGAGATGGGAGAGCATTTCGATATCAGTGGCGAGCTTCTGGATTATTTTGGTGAGCTTCTGCTATCGAGATATTAACTGCAGCCTTCTGTAGCCTTTTAAACACGTCTTAGTAGAGCTTTCGCGTACCGGGTACAGCATCAAAATCTAGCCTCTGAGTTTCTAGAAGAGTGGGACCGATATCGTCTTCTTCTATTCTCAGAGAAGCTGCGAAATTACAGGTTTGTCTTCGGAATCCTACCCATTTCCATTTGGAGCTCTACAGAACTGAGCCTTGTACATATGCCAAATGGTTTTTCCATCACACGTGGAAAGAATGAGAAATGGGTCGGAAAACATAGGTACCAATTTAAAGGTATCAGAATCGTCTCCAGTTGTCATTATGAATGTGTTCAAGCTGTCAGATTCTTTGGCGACAACAGCAGAAACTCTGTCATCGATTTGTTGTTCGACATCAGAAACTCTTCCTTTGATTTGTAGTTTGACAGCATTAACTCTTTCTTTGATTTGCTGTTTGACAGCAGAAACACGTTCTCCAGTTTCTCTAACTCTCCTTTCGACCCTGTTATTTCTGCTTTCAAAGAGCGAAGAACAAAAAAGAGCGAAGACCAGTGACAAAAATTAAGCGCTTCCGTAGGCACTTTTTCTTTTAATTATGTTTTTATAGAATATGTATTTGTTATTTATAAATAAGTGTTTCTTCTTTTTTTTGAATAAGAAACTACATTTTTCTTATTCAAAAACACTTAAAAAACAGCTGAGGTCGTGTTTTGGGAGCTGGAACGGATTAATGGCATTTCGATTACTTTCAATGCGGAAAATTGCTTTGAGATACGAGCAAGGTTACGAAACATATTAAACTCGTATGTCGAGGTACCACTGTACTTAATTATATAATCGTTAGCAAGCAGATAGTAATAAATAATTTTAAAACTGTGCTGCTATCAATATACAAATTATGTTGACTAGTATAATTAATTTAGAATTATGCGAATACATATAATATAAGATGATGTATGTTACTACAGATACGTGTTAATATAATACATATATAAGTCTGTGCATATATATGAAATCATAATTCTTTTTATACCAGTTAGTTAGAATTACTGAACAACCATGAAAGGTTCCCCAAGAATGAAATATGGTGTAACAATGAACATTTAGTTTAGAAATTCGATTCTATTATATATTGTTGTAAAAGTCATTGTAAGAGTGAAAATTCTTCATTCTGCCTTAATGCGATTTTTTGCGTTTAATGCGTTGTTTGGTGATTTTATGATCCCGAATTATATTGATGTGATATATTAATACTGCATTTGTAGATATACGTTTTTTGAGAAACGAATCAAAGCGATTGATTTTTTGTAAAAATTTGGATTTATCCTTATTTTATTGACGGGCACCAGCACTGAATTGAGAATGGCTTGTGCTATGCTTCGATGGATGAAGAAGCGTTTGTAAGTAATGAATATTATGAACGTTTGAACATATTTAAATGAATAGTATTAAAAGTATATATTTACTTATATCATATACTAATAGTTTATGGTAAATTTTTCATTATAAATCTCATCACAGTTTCATTTCTCATTCTATTGCATTTCTATAGCGGTACATAATTTTTGTGGTTTACATATTGTAGATTGCATCAGTTTTGCAGCGCAATTTATTCCTCGGTATGTTACTTGTAGTGTTATTAGAAATTCCATTATTTTTGTATTTTTCTGCAATTGGTAGTATCTGATTAGGAAATTTATGTTTTATTTCAAGATATATATGAAGTTGGTTATATCAAGTGTTAAATAAACGTTGTTATTCGGGCAATAGCGTTAGCTTTATCGAGATAGATAAATGCAATTCTTATTTCTTAAATACTCAAGATATAAAGACACACTCGAATAGTAGATTCACTCACTTTACGTTTTTAAGGGTTATATACATATACATTAAGGGCGTGTTCAAAACAACCATTGACGAGTAGTCTTGGCGTAATTCGTATTCATACCAAGATTATCCATTTCTCAAGGCAATAATTTTTGTTATTTTTGCTAAACCGTTTACGAAAATATAATTTTCCGAATCCTGAACTCTTATGCATGGAAAGGCAGATTTTAAGATATTTGTTTTGCAATTTGATGCAAAATTCGTATTTTTAAAACACTGATGTATATGTTCTTTTTTTAAAATTCTGCCAGTATATAACATTATATAACATTCTTGTGTTATCACCATTTATAGTTGTCGCTTGCTGTACAGCCTGCTGAATACATTTTACTTTCTAGGTATCTACAATTACATCGTGTTGTTTCGGTACGAACAGAGGCGAAGTATTCATCACTTAGATATATTTAAAGATAATTAATTAATTTTTTCTGATTTTGATATCTATAATATACAGACAGGATTACTGATAAGAAATTTAAGAAAATAGTAAATGAAGAAGTAAATAGAAAAATCTCTTTCAGGTATTGTGAGATGTCAATATAAACTTCATACATTTTACTAGGGGGATGTTGACAAAGCAAAATCTTTACTATATATGTCTACGAGCTCTACGTATAGAGTGAGTTGCTCAAAGTAAACTTCCTGCATTGTGAAGAGTACTACGTGTATGTCGTGATGCGTTCATGCGAAGCTTGTTTCCTCGTATGAGCTCTGCCTCTTCGAACCGAAATTGTACGTAATCTGCAGCGTCTTGAGTTGTTTATGCAGCTTCTTGAGCTGTTCTGGTATTTCCTGTCGAATCTGACGATGACGCGAACAGTCTTGCATCCTTCGGTTACTTGCGACTTCTTCCCGTCATCGCGCATATTCTTTTGACGTTCCGCTTGCCTAATGGGCCTCCGTTTCGCTTCTGCTTACCTTTCCGGAGCACGCAGTGATTCTTGGTTTTCTGAATGTCTTTTGCGTCTGCTAGTAGTTTCTGATACAGTTTGAGCAAGCGAAGTTTCTTGAGTTGTTGCTTGTCTGCTGGAACTCCTATTCGTTTCTTCTTCAGTTTCTTGAATGCGTAACCTTTCTTGTCACTATGCTTGCCTGCTGAGTTTCTAGTTGTATCTTCATTCATTTTTGAAGCATGCAAGTTTTCTTGTACTTGCCTGCTGAGTCTCCTAGTGCTTTTTACTTCATTTTTTCTGTAGCTCGCTGTAACATTTGTGCTGTCTTCTTGCGTTCAGACATTTTAGTAAATTGAAAAAAAAATTATGTAACTGTAGTAAAGTAACATTGCATCTAAAATATGTTAAATACCTAGAGAAGTTTAAACTTCTACTCAGAAAGGAACTATACAATAAAAGAAATTAAATTTTTATAAATAAAATTAGAATAGCATTAAATGCATAGAAACATTTCATTATGAAGAAAATGTATTCATTCTTTCCAAGCAACCAGCTATTCGTAAATAAATTTTTCTTGCCAAGTCAGGAAACAAAGACCTTTGACACTTGGGGTAATACATTTGAAGTTATGATTTAAATTTATTTTAATATAACAAATTTGCAAAATCTCAATAAAAGAATTAACGTAGCGATAGCATATCGTGTCACGTATCTAAAGGTGAAACATAAAAGTTGCCAAAAGCAGCTATTCATTTAAAATACTGAAATTAACGAAATATTTTTCAACATACAGTGACGTTATATGGAATCACGTGCTTTCTTGAACTCAGAATATAACCGTAAATAATAACAATAAGTTTCGAGTTTGGCAATATTATTTATTTCATATTTTTTTAACTTAAAAATTTCTCTTAAACAATACGATTTGAGAGTGAGAATAGCCATCATTTTTCTAAATAAAGCAATTTGATCTCCAGCGCTTTCCGAAATTTTATATAACATCTCGAGTGATAGTCGTAGGAAGATAACAATAGTCGAAAAGTTTTACCAAGAATTTTTGAAATACGAGGGTACCTCCTTCTAAACTCAAATCTCCCCCCCCCGTTTCGGAGGATATGATGTTACGAAGAAAAAAAAAACAAATAGGGAAAATCCCACATATATTTAAACTGCAGATTCCTGTTTACAATATTCAATTTCCTTTAAAAACATTAAGCTTCATTTAAATAAAAGGAAAATAAATTCACACATTTTCCCTAGCTTTCAAGCTTTTATTGTATTTTTAAATATTCTTTTTGTCACTGTTGCGTAAGTTTTCCGCGGCGTCATTAGGAGCCGTAGGTCGAAAACATATAAGAATCATTGCTGTAAATAATGATCATATGATAAATTGCATACATATGCGATTCTTTTGATTAGAATTTGAGTACAATTCTTTATACATCAGCTACTATGCCCCTTTATGTAACGACAAGGATTATTTTCAATGATTATCCGATGAGAATGATTCTTTACAATGATTATTTGATGACAATGATCATTTGCAAAAAATATTAAAAGCCGATGACTACGATTACTTAAATAGAATATGCATGTCATTCGATGACAACGATTATTTCCAAAGAATCTTCGATCACGTCACTATTGTATATCGCTATAATTCTGGGGTTGGGGGGGTTGTGTATTGTACTACGGCCCTGTAATTAAGCGTTTTAAATGACATCAAAAACGTTAGTAAAACTTAGGATCCTTACATACTACCCGCCAGAGTTAATTATTTTGAAACTGAGGTCTAAAACGACCTTGTTGAAAACTTTTAGCTCTAGAATCTAACGCGAGGCCAATCTTTTACAAACATTTCTCTCTAGAAACTAGATATTAAAAAGTCGTTTTTACATTATCATCTCTATGGACAAGTATTTTCATCTGTACTGCATCTATAAACAGGAGTTTCTTAGTTGAAATCTGGTTCCTTATGGAAGGAAAACTAGTTTAATGAAATGTTACACAATCAAATGGCAAGTAACATGAATATTTATATTTCTCCTTTAAAATTCTTATTCCATTCATGACGTTATTTAATTATCTCCCCGTGCTCTCTGACTTGTGTTGTAAAGAAAAACACCAAACACGAGCGTGTCTATGTACAAGTGTTCAACACTACCGCCTGCAATCAAAACACTAACGTGTTAAAATTCAACATAACGAGACCTCAGAACACACCTTATATTCATCTCTAAACCCTGAGGTACTATTCTGAAAAGTGGCTAACTCTGAAGTGTAGCGTCAGAGAGCCTAACTACATTCATTCAACCTTTATCACATATTCACAATAATTTGCTCTTTTTACAGTCACACGAATAAGTTAAAATCTTTGGCATTACTCTAATATTTTTACTTTTAACATATCACAATATTTCTTAACTTTTAAGATAACAGTTCACATTGTATATAAGGACATATTAACATGCCGTTAATTTTACGCATTTTAAAACATACATTAGTAGTACATTGCTAACTTCTATTCTTTTCCAAGCAAGTGCCAATTCTTCTGCATAGAAATTCTACATTTCAAAAGTCTTTCAGATTAAAACTTCTTTCTTGCCAGAATCTTTTAAATAAAATTTTATACAATAATTTTTACAATTTTCGTAAGGTACCTTTCTCAAAGATTATCAATGCTTTTTCAATATTCAAGTATTTACACATTCCTATTATACATTAATTTTAGTTTTACTCGCGAGTAATTGAAAAACAATACCAAAATAGGTAACAACTCCTTTCTCGCCTTTTTGGCGATAAAGGTAGGCCTCACATGAGGTAAAAATTCTTGAATTCTGCCACTTGCAGTAAGATTGAAAAATTAACTTATGGTTTCAAAGTAACATAAAGTTTTACTTATCTTTGTGATATTCAGACATCCTTTTTTCTGCCCAGTCCCGGAAGGTAGCGAAGACTACGGTCTGGTTGATCTTCTTTCTTGTGCGGGTTCGCCCTTCGGTGCCTTCCTCCATGAGCTTTCTTTTTCTTCCAGTTCGGTCACCCTTGAAGACCTTTTTTTTAGCACCTGCCTGTGGTCTTGGCCGTTTGATGACAGCTGGTCTTGGCGGAACCGGGACAACTGTCTCTCGTAGTTGCCTGGATCTCGTTGCTGGCTGTTCAAATTTTTCTTGCATCTTTGCATCTGCAGCTGGTCTTTTTTCATCAATTCGTCGACATTTGCTGCGTAGACTCCTATCTGATGGGTAGATCTTCTGTTTTGGAGCCGTGTTATAGTTGCTGTCATTTCTCCTGGCTTTCTTTGCATTAGTCGTACTTCTCCCTTCTTCATTCTGGGGGTGGTCGTGCCCTCTCTTTTGTGGTCGGTGGAACGATTTCTTTTTCTTGTTACCTTCAGTTTTCCAACGGGGGAACTTTCTTTTCAATTGCTCCTGTCTACTAATGGCTTGCCCTTGGGATTGTCGTTGTTCCACCTCTGGAGCTTGAGCCTGCCGTGCCGGATCCTGCAAAAGATCTTGAAATATTGGCATTTTATTACGATTATAAAATGGTTTTATCTGGTCTACGTTTGCGGTGCAGGTTTCACCATTCCTGGCTTTTAACACCACTAAGCCTGAGTTACTTTTTTATGACATATGGACCTTCAAATCGTGGATAAAATTTGGCAGTTTTATCTTCTGGTGCTGAAGAAAGTTAATGCTTAATTTTTAACACTTCATCTCCTAATTTATAAGTTACTCCCCGTCGTTTCATATCATAATAAAGCTTCTGTTTTCTCTGTGCTACTTCAGTGTTCTTTTTTGCTTCTTTAATTTATTTTTCTATATTGCCCATTTTAAATTCTGGGGCTCTTTGTTGAACATAAAATAATTTATCTAACGGCGTTATAATCTTTCTGCCTAAAAATAACTCAGCAGGAGTTTTGCCCGTCGTATCATGTTTTGCGGTCCTAAGGGCGAAACCTAATTTTTATATATTGATTATAATTATGTTATTGACATAGTTAACCCAGCTTTTATGAAAATTCTTAACATAACTACGGACAATTTTCATTATATTTCTATTGACCCGTTCCGCTATATTTAATTGCGGCCGATACGGGACCATTTTTAAATGACGTATGCCCAGTTTTTGGCACATGTCTTCAAATATATTACTTACAAATTGAGGACCATTATCCGATATAACTTTTAGGGGCGCCCTGTATTTTAAAATATATTTATTTAAAATAGAATGAGTAACTAATTTCGCGGAGGCTCGTTTTAAAGGAAAAATTTCGATCCACTTACTAAAATGATCAACCATAACAAGGAGATAGCGACTTTTATTTAACTGACTTTTTGGGAAAGGGCCCAATAAATCGATGCCAATGATTTCATTTGGAAATTCCGATTTAATACTATTTAGAAACCCGGCCGGGCGGAAATTAATATAATTAACTGCCTGACATGTTGGGCAGGACTGGACATACGCCCTTGTTAACTTTTGCAGCTCAGGAAAATAAACTGCTTCGCGTACGCGTTGGATGGTTTTTCGAATACCAGCATGAGAAGCTAAAGAGAAGTCGTGTAACTCCTGCAGTATATTTAATCTAAGACTATCTGGGATAACAGGTCGAAATTCGTTGTTGGAATTCGTAGTTTTTGTATAAATTAATAGACCATCTATTAGTTTGTAATGGGCCGCCCTATTTCTTATCGCCACAATATCTTGGTGGCTAAAATTTTCAGGATCCTTTAAATAATCATAAATATTTTTAAATTCAGGATCCTTACTCAGTTCGGTTATCACAGTTTCTCGGGAATGTAACTTACATGCTGTGAGCATTGCCACCTTTACAGTATTACCTTCTTCATCTATTTTTATTCTGGATAGGGCATCTGCTGCGATATTTTCCTTTCCGGGGCGTGTGCTTAATTACCAGATTATACTCTTGTAACTTTAGTGCCCATCTTATTAACCTTGGGGATAAGTTTTTCGCTGAGTACAATCTAGTTCCCGCCGCATGATTAGAATACACTGTTATTGGATCCTTTCCAAAATAGACTCGGACCTTTTGCACTGCTAACAGAACTGCAAGTGCCTCTCTCTCAGTCGCGGAATAATTTCTTTGTGTTTGATTTAAAGTTCTACTAAAAAATGCCACGGGCTGCTGGTTTTGCGAAAGTACCGCTCCTAGCGCATAATCCGAAGCATCCACTGAAATTTCTAAATTCTCATCGTTTTCAGGAAATTTCAAAACAGGGACTTGCGTTAATGCTTGCTTTAATTTTTCGAAAGCACTATTGGCTTCGGCCGTCCACGAGAAACTTGCCTTTTCCTTTTTAATTTTAACAATGGTTCAACAATAGCTGCAAAATCTTTTATAAAACTCTAACTTCAATCTTTGGAAGAGTCAAAGTTTTCACAATAACTGTATTTAACTTGAAGAAAGAGGGCTTTTCTTGGCCTTCGGATTTCCGCACCCTCCCGTCAGCAGAAATCCGTTTTAGTTTAAATTTTCTTTTTTCCTTTCCATGCCTTCCTTGTTTTTCCGCTGGCCTTCAGACTTTTTTTCTGGCTTACTATTGAACTGTCGACGTTCGCCGGTTGTTTTTGGATACTCAGGTTTCCTTGCCCTCTGATTCGATTTGCTTCCGTAGCCGTGTTCTTGCCTTTGCTGTGGTCTTGGCGCACCAAATTGGCTTCGTTGCTCATATTGGCGTCTTCATTCGATGTCCGCCGTTCTTCTACTTTCAAACTGGATTGTTAGCTCAAATAACTTTTTCAGTGTAGTCGGATTACTTAATTAAATAAAGTCTTGTACTTGGGGAACTTAACTCGGCAAAATCACTTGGATTATCTCAGGATCCGGACGGTTTCCATACAAGAGTTTAAAGACGTGAATTTTTCTTAAAATAAAGGTGGAAATATTTTCGATTCGTTGCTGGTATATGCTGAAGAGTTCCGTTTCTAAACTTGCACGATCTCTTACGACAGGGAAGGCGTTTACTAAGGCAGTCTTAAAATTTTCGTAAGTATAGGTGGGACTTCCCGCTTGACCCAAGAGGCTTCTGCCTATACATTTGAACCAATTAAGCGCTTGGTACCAATTAAGAATTTGAACCAATTAAGCGCTGGTAGCTAAGGTGACTTTATGGAACTCATGGACTGGATACAGCATGAAGTGGTCATCCAATTTTTCCAAAAAACTGGTTACCGGTGAATTTCCATTAAATGTTGCTTCTGGTTTCATCGATGCGCGCATGGTCTGTACGATGTACCCAAATCCTTCCAGGGCGGCAGCTGGCATTTCTGGATTCTGAGCCGCTTCTGCAGGCACCACAGGTTCTTCTTGAAACTCGGCCATGGTTATTCTTCTTCGTCGGGCGCCACTATCAGGACTTGTATTCCTCTTTACTTGCTTTGGAAACATGAACTATCCTGACTCGGAACAGGGAGCTTACTCAAGCTATGTTTACTAAATTACGTGATTCAAATCTTATTTATTGCAACAACTTAAACTGTTATGACACTTTCAATTGCAAAAGAGGCCCTTGCTTTTACAACTGCATTTATTTGTGGAACATTTCCTTTTGCAATAACAGTGTGTACATATACTCCTCTCTTTTCAATCTACACCAGAGCATATCTGGTATTGTCGACATACACCGGTGAGGGACCGAATGTAGAAGAATGTAATGCAATATTCGATCTTTCACCGACGTATTTGGTGAATGTTAACATTCTCCGGTGAAAGTCGACATTCTTTAATTTCGGTCTTTCAAGGTAACATATTTTTATACGATTATATACATATATATATATATATAATATATATATAACACTTTCAATTGCGCAAGAGGCCCTTGCATTTACAATTGCATTTATTTGTGGAACACTTCCTTTTGCAATAACAGTGTGTACATATACTCTTCTGTTTTCAATCTACCGAAAGTCGACATTCTCCAATTTCGGTCTTTCACAGTAACATATGTTTATACGATTATATATATATATATATGTATATAATATATAACACTTTCAATTGCCCAAGAGGCTCTTGCTTTTACATCTGCATTTATTTGTGGAACACTTCCTTTTGCAATAACAGTGTGTACATATACTCCGCTCTTTTCAATCTACACCAGAGCATATCTGTGATTATCGACATACACCGGTGAGGGTCCGAATGTAGAAGAATGTAATGCAATATTTGATCTTTCACCGACGTATTTGGTGAATGTTGACATTCTCCGGTGAAAGTCGATATTCTCCAATTTCGGTCTTTCACGGTAACATATGTTTATAAGATTATATATATATATATATTGTTTATATATATATATATATATATATATAACCGTTTATTGCAATGCATTGTCGGAAACGCTTTCCTGGCCCAGAGTGACGAGAGACAACACAAGAAAAATAGGGTACGAACATTGTAAAGATATTTGTTTATTTTCCTTAGCGCAGCGGAAACCAAGAAATAAGAACAAAAGCAGAAGATCGCCATCAAAGAAAGTATTCGAAAGTTCCTTCGGAACGTATCCTAAACATGGGTTTGGTAGGGATAGTCCAGTGCATTGTTGAGCAATATCACGAGACCTCACTTGCATTATCAGTTCCTCTCGGGGTACGTCAACACATTAGTGCACGAAACCCCTGTTAGAAGTCCAACAGGAACTTGTGGCACATATTGTGGCAGCTGCTGGGAAAGTCCTGGGGATGCACGGTATTTTCCAGAACATCTTATGTTGGATGTGCGAGAGATGGGATACCTGTAACAGGGTGCAGGTCGTAATTTCAAACACCTTTTTTGAGGTCCATAAGTATCTAATTTTGTTCCTACTTTTTAATTTCTCTTGTGCTAAGCATAACTGGTGTCCGATCTTTCTTGTGTTTTGTGTTGTTTGCATCGGCCAGGAAAGTGTTTTCGGCCATGTTTTGCCATTTAATTTTTCGTCATCGTCGTCTCTCTCATATATGTGTATAATTACTTATGACTCAAGTGTTGCTACTATATGATGACATTTACAAACACGGTGTTTAAAATGCTACATATTCCCATCCGAAAATATCTTTTTCTTTTCTTCTTGCCCTTCAAATAAGATATATGTGTCCTTCATTGCAAGATTTCCTGGAACTTTAATTTTTCTTTTTTCGAGGACAATGGAGAACATATTTCAGTATAGGCAGCTGTCAATATTCAAACATCAAATTGTAAAAGCCATTAAAGTGTGGCCGAAATGATCAGAAGGGCTAAATTCGCATAAGGATTTAGGAAATACATTTTGAAAGATTTTAAAAAAATTTTCCTTTAATAAATTTAATGGAACAGGCAAAAGAAATTACAGGGAACAATAAATATAGGA
The DNA here is from genome assembly GCF_044657685.1 of Stegodyphus dumicola. Lineage (NCBI taxonomy): Eukaryota > Metazoa > Arthropoda > Arachnida > Araneae > Eresidae > Stegodyphus > Stegodyphus dumicola. The sequence goes on along the minus strand of NC_140778.1, from coordinate 8,184,352 downwards.
GAAAACAGGTATATCTTTTCCTAATTTACTTTGATTTGATTGATTTCTTTCTTTCTTCCTGTATAAAAAAATAAACTTTAAGAATGCAACTGAAGAATGAGAATAAAAGTTTCAATTGAAAACAAATGGTGGCAAAAATCCTAGTGCGGCTCTGCTGGACGACGAAAAAGACCAGCAATATGACCCGAATTTGGAATAACGAGAGAAAATTTGAAATCTGTGCAGCCAGCGATGCAAAGAGACTCGTTAAAATACAGGTTTTGCTGATTCAGAAAGAACGTTACGTGTAAATCTTCTAAAATACTTTTTCCATCCTTTGTTTGTAGTTGTTTCCCTTTTCATTTCAGTTTCCTTTTTTCCTCCTATTTTGCAATTTTCGTCATTGTTTCCCTCTGTTTTTAAACCACCTGTTTATTATTTCTGTTATTATTATTGCAACTTATGTAAAAATTAAGTAAGGAAAAGTAAGGCACTGAAACTTTGCAAATTATTACGCTCTACGTGAGATTCATGGAGGCCGCGTATTGCATACAGATAACGCAAAATACTTTAACTTATCTGCTTGGCTTTAGGTCAGAACAACGAAAACAACAAATTCACCCTTTGTAGAAAACAATTCTGCCAGGCAATAATCCACGGGGAGTTTTTTCCCTATGAAACTGAGCCAAAAGTGTTGTATAGTATCTAAATATGGAAGTGTTGTACATGTTCAACGTGATCGTCATTGCATTAGCTTCACTATTTTACTACTGAAATAAAGATATACCGATTTTTTTTGTAGATTGGAAAATCCTCCTTGTGATCATGAAAAGGAGCAAGAACTGGAAAACGAGAAAGAACTGGAAAACGGAAGGAACTGGAAAAGAAGCGAGAACCGGAAAAGATGCAAAAACTGGAAAAGAATCAAAAACTGAATAAAAAGGAAGAACAGGAAAAGAAGGAGAAACTGGAAAAGAAGCAAGAACTCAAAAACAAGAGAAAACTGGAATTGACACAAAAACTAGAAAAGAAGCAAGAACTGAAAAAGAAACAAAAGCTGGAAAAGATACAAAATCTAGAAAAGAAGGAAGAACAGGAAAAGATACAAGAATTAGAACAGAAGCAAGAACTGAAAAAGAAGCAAAAATTGGAAAAGAAGCAAGAACTGAAAATGAAACAAGAGCAGAAAAAGAAGCAAAAACTGGAAAAGAAGGAAGAACTGAAAAACAAACAAAAACTGGAAAAGCAACAGAAACTAGAAAAGAAGAAAGAACTGAAAAAGAAGCAATTACTGGAATGGATTCAAAAACTAGAAAAGAAAGAAGAACTGAAAAAGAAGAAAATACGGGAAGGAATACAAAAACTAGAGAAGAAAGAAGAACTGAAAAATGGAGAAACATATTGAAGAGATGCTAAAACAAGCACGCAAAAATGAACTGGAAAGGCAAAAGTTGAGGGAAAAATTGGAAAAACCAAAAAAGAGAGACCTGAAAATGAAGAAGGAACTGGAAAAAATGCAAAAACTGGAAAAGAAGCAAGAGCCGGAAAAGATGCCAGAAATGGAAAATATAGAGGAGTCTGAAAAGACACAATACCTGGAAAAGAAGCAAAAAACGGAAAAGATTCCAAATCTGAAAGACAAGCTGGAACCGGAAAATAACTGTCAAACCCGAAAAGGAAACCGGTTGAACTGCGAAAAGAGCCAGAACTGGATACCGACTGTAGAACGATTGATTTAATGACCAAACGAAGCAAGACCCGAAAAAGAAAAATAGAACAAATAAATCATATACCTGCTTCATTTTACCAAAATTTATTATCAACAACATTTTTATTATCAAGAACTTTATGGTATTCTTAGTATATGGACTGCATTTGATAATATTTTGCTCGGTAAGTGTAACTACTGATATATTATTAGCTAGTAATTAGTCATGCTAACTTTAAGATACCCGTATTATTTTAGCAGCAACTAAGTACACTCTTTCGTAGTTCAGATCTATGTTTTCATTGCCTTTCATGGCTGCGAGGTCTTCCGGTTTTACCTGGAAAGTCACAGTTTATTGACTTTTATAACACATAGCTTTACACATGACGATATTTTTCAACAATAAATTTATGTTGTGCTACTGGCTTTAAATTGTGCAAATAAATATTGCACGGCATATCTTTCATAATTGAACTCATGAAATTAATTTATAGAAATTTCATTTTAAAATTTGTTTGACCCTGAGCTGTCTTATCCAACTGCAGATATTCATAGAACTTTATATCAAGGTTCAAAGAAACGTTCAAAAAGGAATGTTTATCCACTTTTAATTATGTGTTAATCAGCATGATTTGCATTACTAAGATTGTAATTCTAAACAAATTAAAAGCTATTGTAGTATGTACATTAGCTTTTCATTTGCTTTCACCTTGTTTAAATTCAGTTTGACATACCACAGTTTCCGTCTCTACTCAGGAATTTTTCAGTGTAAAAATTCAAGATTGCAAATTGAAATGAGCGAAAGAAATAACTTTTAAAATGTGTGTATACATTACATCAGAATCATAATATAATTAGATAAATAAACTGAATAATATGTTATAAAGCGAATTTACATCAATTTCGATTTCTTTCAAAATAGAGATTCCTTCGCACCTCACAAATCTCACAGAAACTCTCGGTTTGTGATTCGTGAGCTTTAGTTTTTTATATTTGGAATTTGGCAGCAATATGATTCACTGTTACGATGCAAATTCTTGCTCACAAATTGGTTATCTAACTAGAAAACGGTATAATTAAAATAAAATGAATATTATTAGATGGAAATGTTGGTTTCCTTAGCGTTTATCTGAATGGTATCGTATATATAAACCTGTTGGAGACGTTTTTTTCCCACACATCGAATAGAGACACATAGTCACATAATACAAATAATATGAATACAAGAATATAGTGTAAGATGAAGCTCTACCACATTTCTTTATTACTTAAGACTGCGAAAGATTTGTTAAAGCATTACAGGATCATACTCTGATGGATCTCGCCGTTCTGTTTCATTTTCTGCCCTCGAAAACACATTATCTTAGTACAATAGATTACTTTTGAAGGAATGGATTATTTGAAAACATTGTAACTGTAAGAATTATTCTCTGACGTTATTACTGAAAAAGCGTTGAGAGCATAATCTTTGGCTATGCGCTTTAAGCTGTATTAAAATCATTTTGAAATGTAAGGCCTACAAACTGAAACGTAACTTTATCTTATTTCTGTACTATTCATTAGAGTTATATACATTCCCATCAATAGATACTGAATGGCTAAATATTCTGCTTACCCAAATCAGTTATTTTTTTCCTCTCTTCTTTTTCTTAATTTTAATTAGTCCGGAAAGTAAAGCTATAGAGAATTTCACTTCTTCATTAGAAATATGATTTAGAATTTTGTTTTCGGAGATAAAAGTTTGAATTCTTTATCCCTTTTCTAAACACAAAGTTTGAAAAACGTAACATCGAAATTTTGAAAACTTTTATACACTAATAGAAGGGAAAAAAACAGAATATAATGCTTCAGCAAGCATGTAAATATCTCTATCACTTAAGTTTCAGCTATGTTTGTTATAGTATATTCAGGCGTATAAGGCGCACTTTTAAAAGAAAATGCAAGATGGAAATTTATGGGTACGCGCTGTACGCCAGCTATAAAAATGTTATGTTTAGAAATATGAAAAAAGTGAGCATACGAAAATTAGATTTCTGCGTGTAATTAAATGCTTTTTATTTAAGAGAAATAACATAGTTTATGTACTTAAAAATTTTCGTTATCGGATTCTGTTTCATTTTCACCTTCACCTCTGATCCATACTTGCATAGACAGATCCAAGTTTCTCATATACGTCTCAAGCTATAACTTCAAGCACATCATCGAATTCTGTTTCAGTTTTGCCGTTACTTTTACTCTGATCCACACATAAATAATCATCTTTCGTTGCATCTAGACAGTCAGATATACCACATAAATTAAACGGGTTTAATTTTATTACGCGATTTTATTATCTACTGACACACTATTTATGGACTGGCATGACGTATTTGGTCTCCATTTTTAATTGTTTTTTTCACCTTCACTTTTGTTCGAGTATTCCACTAACGTTTAAAATATTCTATCGATGATTTATTGACATATATGTCTAATATCTGAACTAATGGCAATAATCCGCCTGGATAAACTGTCATATCTGTATAACACTCTTTCAACAACATATTTGTGTTATCCGTTAGATGGAGGCTGAACATGTCCCAAAGTATTAGACTTTCTTGATTATCTGAGGCAAAAGGAAGCTTTTGCCAAATATTTCTTATCCACAGTTTCACAACATTTTTCTCCGCCGATCATTTCTCGTGAATACGGATGAAAACACTTTCGGGAAACTGCACTTCAGCAAAGTCTTTCTTTTCAAGATATCGATGAGCTTTTAATTTCGTACGGTCGGCTAAGCAGGAGATCAGTATGGTCAGGTGAGATTTCTCGTTGGCCTATTGATTTTATGTTAACCGTTATTTTTCTTTCATATCATTGTTTCTTTATCTCCTACTATATCAAAACTACAGGAATGACATCCATATTTGCAACACGTGATAGTAAATAAATTTTTACATATTTTTAAAAACTCATCAAAGTTTTATCTCTATATTTTCGAAGCCTTTGAAAAAATTTTATCTCTTTTTCTCGGAGAACTGAATTATTCCGTGAAGTAAATTCGATACACAACCTCAGTTTGCTTTAGAGTTTCCACTTCCATTTGCACTCTTTTTTTCTATTTTTAAGGCAAAGAAACGTACGCTGTTTCTTGTTACATTTAATCCATTCTAGTGATGATGGGGATTTTCTACAATGCAGTTTCCAACACTTTCGCCGACGGTAAGCTATTTCATTACTTCTTTATGAAATACACATTTATTCTTTGGCGCAATAATCATTGTAAAATTTCATGCCTCTTCCACTCGTGTACGAAGCATTCACGAAAACCAAACTGCATGATTTCCATTTTCTTTCGCAAACTGAATGACTTAACATTTGAAACTTGCATTGTGTTTGTTTCGTTCGGCGAAAGCCATAACTACAGCTGAAGAAAGCACTGGATTAACTAAACTTCACTAAAATCAAATGTGATATCGTTAAGTCTTTGATGTAACATCAGAACCACGGCTTCAAATGACTACAGAAAGAAGAAACATGACTCCTAATTCCGCAAATTCACTTTGGTCGAAAGTGCACTCTTATCCAAATTATGTTCCTTATTTCTCGAAGTCCTAGAATAACATTCTCTTCCACATCCAGAATGAATGCAGATCACCTCCTACCTTGCAGAAAATTTTCCCCGATAATCAATTCTCCTGCGCACCACCTTATCGCTTGCCAAACTGCAATGTTTCCGCAATTGACATATTTGCTCGTGTTTCCTAAGGTATGAAATAATCAAGAAGAGCTGTTGCGGGATATGATGTTTTTGGTATTGCCAAACCACTATGTGTATTTTATTGCTTTCTTTATTTACTAAAGATCTGATGCATTGTAATTAAGCGATATAAGAACTTGATTTATATGCGATTACGTTTTCTTATAATTCTTATTGTGTTCCAACAATGTGCTTATGCGTTGTAATTTCATTTATTCAAAACTCAGTCTAGTTATATTTATAAAATTTTCAATAGCAAACGAATGTTTTAGGAAAACAGTTTAAACGTTTTCGGTCAAGATACTTTTCAAAAAATGTCTAATCCAAGAATTATTTATATGAGAAATTTTATGTAAAAACAAATGGCGCACATTTTTACGTTTGAAATTTACTGGCATATTCCATGACAAATTTAGTAAGAGATTTCAGGTTTTTACCAGGTATAGGAAGTCAAGGATTTCTAGAATAATTTACAAAGTCAAGGACGAGTTCTGTCTATTGTTAATTGGTATTTTCATTTCCAAAATAGAACGTTGATAATTAAATTTTGAGAGAAATCTTTTTAATTTTTTTGGCACGCTGCATAATAAGTTCATTTCAAAAAAGCTGAAAATAAAAGTATCAGTTTTCTACATTTTACTAATTATTCTTTCCTCCAATACCTAGACTTCATTTCGGAAACTTTCCTTTTGGTTATAAGAAATAAATCACAAAACAATTGACTGATGTCAATCGAAATCAGACGGAGATACTTATGTTCAAAATTATTTCATAACGAGTGCAAACTTTTTCCTCATAAAATTATGAGTGTCGGAGAAACATATGAAGAGCTAGGGTTCGTAATTTTTACAAAACAAATGACTTTAAATTTAAAAGTACCAAAGCGCAAACATTTACGATTTTCAAACCACATTTGTACTTGCAAGTCAATGCCTACCACAAACGACCAAGATCCGGTCTGAACTTTTGCAGACAGTGCACAGACATGCGTTTCGAGTACCTTTCATTTTGGTTATTTGCGTATGCCATATAACTTTCTCAAATATTCTCATGCTTGTGACTCAGAATTGAATTATCATTTTAACTGATATTTTTATGTGATGTGTAACAATAATTTTGTTTATTTTTCAGGATGAAGATTCAGGCCCCCTTTGCGCATACCGACTGTAATTTGAATAGCCAGTTTACAATAACAAGCTTAATAGTAACCGACCGTCATAGGGAGACGCCCGAGGCTTAAAGGAATGCGAATCTCTATCAAAGTTGCAACTTGTGTAAATGCAATTTTGACTTTTAAATTCTTTTATTTTCCCTTTCTCGTGTCAAAAATGTTTTTCTCTTCAATATTTAGTTTAATAACGTAAAAATTTAATTAAAATTTTTCTTTTCGCTATTTTTACTTTAAAAAGATTTTAAGTTCTTTCATTTCACAAAAGTAATACTGATTTTAAAAACTATAAATATTTCCTTTTGGTTTTTTATTTTAAAAAATTGCTTTTAAATGCTCACTTTATTTATTTTGCAGAAATATTATATACTCTTATAAGCTAAACATATTCCTTTTTCGTATTTCCATAAATGCCATTTTTTAAAAATATTTTACTCCTTTTTATTAAGGGGTGTTGGAAACCCTATAGCAACAATGTTGAATTGGCCATTTTTGGATTACCTTTTCTGAAAATCTGCTGTTCTTACAGGTTTGAAGGTTTTTACGTAATTAAAGTACTTCTATCACCTCGCGCTCTTTCAACCACGAGGCAGATTCGTCTATGCACTCGCCATAGTAGGAAAATAATCTCTATCTTTGGAATTTTATCCTCTAATTTATTACACATAACGGTACACAATATACAATAAAACAAATATCACTAGTATAGTATACATTTAATTATATGCATAATATAAGGCTTGCAAAACATGTTTTAAGTAATCTCAACTATATACATAATATAAAGCGCGCAAAACATGTTTTAAGTAATCTCTTTCCACACGGCATGGCTGCCGGTCCAATCGCTAAAGTACCAAGTCTCGTATTCACGCCACCAGCCTGCCTCGATCGGTTTTTCCGAGGAATCTCGAATTCTTTTAATACGGTGTCTTTAATCATAATATTGTTATTTCAATCCATTTCATCGAGAGTCGCGATCAAACTTTTAACTTTTGTTTTTAAACTCTGCAAAATAATTCTCCCTTCTTCAGATATTTTATAGAGATTAAGAATCACTTCAGCATGATGTAAAAAGAACAGCCATTTCTCAGCTTTCGATGTTGGGTCAAACATAACTCCTTTCATTATTTTCAAATGTTTCAATAACCGTTTCCCTTGCTCTAAGAATCTCTAAGAATCTCCTATATCTTGATAAAAATAAGAACCTTAATTTCTCATTTCCATATAAAATATACTTTCTCGGTGTCTACTGGCTTTAACGCCTGACATTCGAATCATGTTATTAACAAACATAAAAACAATTATAATTTTCTAAGTTCATATGGTTAATATATAAATTAAGAAGGACTTACCTTTGATCCCGATAGTGAAAATATCGAACGAAGAGCACAACTTGACGCTGTTAACTTTAATCATGAGCACATTGCAGTGGCACGTAACTTGACATGATTACAACACGGTAATTCACATTACCCCTGATTTAACTTTTCACGATTTCACTAGGATGATGAACACTGATGATCCCATTTTACCACTCACTGGCTGTTAACTTTTTAGCACATCACGCTTTCACAAATCGGATGAATTTATTCGCACACATGGCTCTAAACGCGCCATTTTCTTTCGTCATAAAAATCTTCTCTCATCGTAGATCCATTCGTGAACTATCACCGAATTTCATTTTATAACTTTCAGTAACTTTTTACAACAATATTTATTTATTATTTTCACTATTTAGTGATTTCCTTTTTCACAATCATATCCTATCGACTGCGCCGATTTGCACCTCGCGCCGGTTCAACTCCGAGGCGGGTTCGGTCATTTCTCATGCACTCGCCATAATAGGAAAATAATCTCCATCAGCTTTGAAATTTTATCCACTAATTTATTAAACAATACACAATAAAACAAATACCACTACTATACATTTAGCTTAAGTTATCTCTTTGCACACGGCATGACTGCCGGTCCAACCGCAAAAGTCACAAGTCTCGTATTCTTCCCACCAGCTTGCCTCCACTCTGTTTTTCGGCGTAACTACGTCCTTTTCTTTAACCGTCTTTCGCCCCTCGCGGATAAAATGTTCTGGAAACGTCTTTCGCTAAGGGAAGGAACATCACAATACCTAGCTGAATATCCTGAAACGAGCTTTTTTATCATTTTAAATTTTAGAGTATTTTACAGTATATTTTGTTACGCATAGTAAAATTTAGCACTGATTATAATCAAAAGCTCATTTCGGCAAATATTTGGAAGCGTAGTAAATAAGGTATAAAAATTTCAGATACCTGTGAGCAGTAGTTCTTGAGAACAGGTACTACATCGAGTATAAAAAATCACGTTCGGAGGAAAAACGCGATTTTATGTAAAAATTCTCAATTATCAAAGTATTCAATGACAAATTAAAGCTAGATTTTGTACAGTCCTAATTTTCATAGAGATTAAAGAACGGTGTTTTAAGAAAGCTAAAATTGTAGAGAATTTGAAAACGCAAATATCAGAAATCCTCATTTATGAAATGTTTTGGCTTTCAACACCCCTTCAACTATTCTATTCTTTAAAGTCCTTTCTCTTTTTTTCTATTCTGGTAAAACTTGATATATAAATTTAATTCTTTGTCTTTTAATTTTTAATTTTATATCTGTGGTCGCATTTCTATTTAACGATTAACATTTTGCATTTGGCTTATTATTATTATATTAAAATTATGCGAAATGAACAAACAATAAATAATGAGATGCTCAATTAAAAACAAATACAGATTTACTGATAAAAGGGAAATTTTTAATGTCATTACAAACAAGATTTCAAGGGGTTCAAGAGGCCGTTTCCTAAAAAAAAAAAGAAAACAATTCGTCGTTTCCGGAAGAAATGAAACTTTAAAAAATATTTTCGTTGTCACAAAATCCAAACTTTTTGAAACATTACGTTATTCAAACTCTTACGTCACTTCCGAGTGTCACGTTATCTAAGATGGCATAGGTTTCGGCTACGTCCCCAAGCCTCTGGCATCTCCTGAGGGCGGTTGGTTACTACACCTGTACCAACGATAGTGAACTTCCGGTGATATCCTTCTGTCTGTACCTGAATGAAACTGGCTCTATTTGACGGCACACTAGCGAAACACTAAAAAGTCATGATTTAAACGACGATGATTTGAATAATTTAACTGGAATTTTGAGGACGACAATTTAGATTAACTGCTGATGATTTTTTATTTAGGTGATCGTGAGTATATGGTTTAGTGATGAAGAGTTTGAATAATTGAGTAGGATGATAATAAAACTTTAGGTGATCGGGCTTTGTATCTAGGTGAAGTTCTTTTATTCTGACGACGACTTGAATGATGATGATGAAGATGATACATAGGATGGTTTAGAATGACTGATGTGATTTGGGTGATGATGGTTTATCTTATTCTGACGATGATCATGGTGACGCGATATACATGATGGTTAAAATGACGATGTGTATTAAGTGATAATAAATATTTAGATGACTTTGATGGTGACATAGTTTTGACTGATGACGATTTTATACATGATGTGAGAGTGATTTATATAATAATTTAGAGGAGTTAGACAATGGAGACGATGATTAAATGAGGATGAAGAAGATGATGATTTGGTTGATATTGCTTTCTATTTAGATGATCTGGAAGATTATGATTATCTATCTCGACGGTGATAATGGTGATGATGACATATACGACGGTTTAAACTGAAGGTATGATTTCGATGATGATGATTATTTAAATGATGGTTTTGAATTATCTGGTGATAATTTTATAATTTCTTTCTTGGTTATTCAGATAACAATTTTGATGGTGAATTAGAAGGTTGAGGTGATGAAGACGATGATCAAATGAGAATCATATTGTTGATGGTGGTGATTTAGATGATACTGCTTTTTATTTAGTTGATTTGAGCTATGATGATTTATCTTAATTTGGCGATATTTTCAATGACGATGATGATGATAATATATATATGATGGTTTAACATGAAGATGTGTTTTGGGTAGTTATGCTTAGTTAGATGTCTTAGATTAGCAGATGAAGTTGATTGGATTTAGAAGGAAATTTATATAGATGATGATTTCAATGAGTTAGATATTGATTTAGATGAAGGTATATTCATTTGATAATGATTATTTAAACAATAAGAGGGTCGTCCGAAAAATTACTTTGCCGTAAACCATAAAAAACAAAGTCTTATTACCTGGAAAAACCTATTGCAAAAGATACAGCTATATTTCTGCTACTTCTCAGCATAAGAAACATCGGAACTATACCAAATGTCATAGCGTCGGTTACCTATTTCCATTAGAGTGTCATAAGAGTCTGTCGCCTGGGAAGAAAGGCAGCCCGTCACATTTGTCTGCAACATTTCACCTGTAGGAAAGTGTGCCCAGACAAGAACGTCTTCAGGTGCAATAACACGTGTAAGTACTTAACAGCAAGATCGGAGCCATAGAATGGATGGTCAGACATCTCCCAGCGAAACGTCTGCATATATTTTGTGGAATTCACCGTATGCGTCCGATGTTGTCGTAGGACACCACAACACCAGCACTGAGCATCCCAAACCATTTGTTCTGAATGGCTCTTCAGATGTTCTCTAGTAAAGCGCAATAAAGATCAGCTTTCACCGGAGCACCACTCGCCAATACGTCAATGAGCAGAATGCCTTTACTATCGCAGAATACCGTGGACTTCAATTTCCGTGCATAGACTGAGGATCGTCCGGCGCGTGGATCCCTGTGACGCCAATCAATCGTGAGTTGCTGTTTTCTGTGGTGAAGTGAGCTACCCACATCTCATCACCTGTAACGATTCTGTTAAATTGCGTTCAATAAACTGATTTATGTATCTGCTGCCTCTAGTTCTTTTTGTTTAAGTTTTGAGTATTTGAAATGAAACTCAAATACAATCAATCATATATATAGATTACATATCAATTCATATATTTGAATTAAATACATATTTACTTACCGGCCCGAAACTTTCTTAACACGTTGAGCGCGGCGCCGGTCTCTGGGGACCGACAGTGAACTTTCCGTGTGGCCGGCGTCGGTCCCTCGGAACCGGCACTGGAATTTTCGTTTGCCTGGCGTCGTTCCACGGAACCGACAGTATAAGTTAAAAAATAAATATAGTCTCAATGAAATGTCATCAAATTTAGCATTAATGAAATGTATTGAAACATTCTAAACAAAAATACGGCTTAGCTTTAAGGCTTAGCTCGCTGCCGGCTGAACGGAAAGGACAGCAAATTCGGCGCCGAACTCAGCGTGTTAATTAGAAAGCTACCGCTCGGCCTTAAAAACGCACAGCAGTTTGGTTTAAATAACCATTGATAACACTATTCTATAAAGTTCTTTCTATAACGTTCTATAACGTATTATTCTTTAACGTTCTTTGTACGTTAAAGTACATATAGCACAAGAGTGTGCAAGGAAACTGATATATAACAAATTTATTTAATATTTTTCATTTAATAAGGATAATTTCAAACTGTAAACATAATTCTAAAAATCCATAACATTATCGAATTGAGACCTGTTTCGATGTCAGATATATCTCGTAATGAGATATTTGACAGATATTTGACAGTCCAATCTGTATAAGTTTCATTTATTTGTTTAAATGTTTGTAAAGTGTTATCACAGATTTTCATAAAAAAGGGTGTGAGAGATAAATGATAAAATTGATAGATAGAAATGGAGGGAATATTATGCATTTGTTCAGAAACATAAACGTAGTATTTGTGAGATTTCTCGCACAACCAAGTTATAATTGTTTTTTTTAATTCTTTTTTTTTCATATTTAATTCTTTTAAATTAATTTCTCAAAGTTTGTCATAATTGATGTGACTCAACTAGGTACGAAAAATTGATTCGGAATGTAAAAGAAATATATGTATTCTGTAACATTATTTTTTGTAAAGTTTAATTTTTTTTAATTAACAAGGTCTGTAACCAATGTTTGCACTTATTTATTGCATTTATTTAATGCACGGAGTTCCAAGCAGTTTCACTCATCATCCTACAAACTGCAATAAACACAAAAACACAACTCTGAAAATGAAATATTCTAACAAGGATTGTAAAGCCAAAGGCATATAATTAGTCTCCTCTGTATGCACAGATGATTCAATATGATTTCTCTCACAGCTTATAGATTTTCAGATGAGTTACTCACGTTCGTTTTTAATGGTAATCAAAATAATGTAAAACTGCAATTAAAAAGATTAAAATTTCGACAAATTGACTAAATGAAAAATATATTCGCTGGTCGCTTAAAATTGCTTCAACGGTACCTAGTTCCAAATTGCAAGACGGGTATTCCACACACGGATAATCGAGAATTAGTATAACATTCTACAGCAAAATAATGCAAATTCCTGGTTTTTTTCATATAGTGCATTCATGCTGTCAGATTTATTATGTCTAATCTTATAATATTATTGTAAAATTACTGCCGGTAGATATCATTCCTTGAAAACGAAGGCCCCTTGCCACCTTCTTGATGCCTAATTTCAAATGGATAATTCAAACGTGGCCAAAGGAGAAATATTAAAATTTTCAAAAATTCGTGTTTACGGTTTTTTATTACCTAGATTTACCACTGCTAACTAATATTATGATATAATAATATATTAATAATTAGTCAAATGAAATTTATGTGGCTTCGTGTCAACCACTTGGTCAGCGTGGTATTTTTAACGCTGTGTTTGAGCAAAAACAGAATATTGTTTATTTAAGCTATAATAAACATCCTACAATAACATTTAGTTATTGTACACTGTTTTTTATCAGCACTTACGAGCTGTAGTTTCGTCTTATTAAACTATCCATATTGGTGTTTTTCATGCTCCTATATTGTTTTTGTATATAAATAATGGAAATTACAATTGGGATGATCAGTTCCATAAAACTCTCAGTATTCTGCAATCCTAACCACATGACCAATGGTGCCCCAAACATACAAGAAACAAACAGGTATTTACAAGTAGGAATGATTTTCGAAACGTTTGCTTGAACAAAACTCAAAACAAAATAAAACAAAAGGGTCGAATCAAAATGTTAATGTTTCATAAAAATGTGCAGGATAATGTTAGATGTAAAGCCTGTTTTCGTTTCCCTGGCAGACGTACTAGGAAGTTTCATAAATGAAAGTTTTCTCTTTTGGTGGGATAGTGGCTGTGACCTATACATCGAGCATTCATTGCTGGACAGTACGTGTATAATTACAGATAGATAGAGATAAGTAATTAATAGAGTATTTGACATATATAAACTCATCATTCAGATCTTCGAAAGTGTTCAAATAGTAAAAACACGATACCGTATGCTTTCACCACTTCACTTATGATGTATACTATGCCCATATGAGGTACTTCTCCCTGTTAGAGTTAACTAAATCTTAGCTATTGAAATATAGCATTTTCAAATTCTTTCCATTTGAATTTAACATGAATAATTTTACTCTGATCTCTCTCTTTCTTTTCTGTTTGTTTCTTACTTCTAGCCATCTATATCCAGTTCTATATCTTCTACTTGTGCCTCTGATATTTAATGTAACGGCATTTTGCTTTAGAGTAAATAGATTTAAAATTATTAAAAATTACATTCCTATTTTCAAAATACTTTTATTAATATTTCAAGGTAAACATTTTGATATTCGTCAAATGCAACTCGAACCTAAAATTTAATTTTTATTAAATCTTTAATCTATTTCCAGCACTATGCATAAAAATGCCCTTTCTTGTTAAAATAACGAAACTGATTTCAGATTTACTAGTAATGAATCAAATTGCAAATTGCTTAGATGACATTTTTCAGCTCTCAGAATACATTCCATTTAACTATGCAGTAAATCGAATGATTGTTTGCAGTTAACAATATGTAAAAAGCTGTTTGGGCCAGGTCGAGAAACAGGTGGTTTACATCTGGAGGAAACGAATGTTTGACAATATCTATATACTAATAATTAGAAACTTCCGCGTAATGCCCTTATGAAAGAATTCACTGTATATTAGAAAAGTACGAGAAACAGACGCATATTTTTCGAATGAAAAAAATCGAAAAATTATGTGCTTACTAAAATGAAAAATCTCAGGCGAACAACAAATAAGGCCTTGTAAGGCCTAATGTGTTGTTCCTTATAAGTTATGTGAATTTCCTTATAAGGCCTATTAAATTATACACACTTTTTGCTGCTGATCATTTAAATTTATTTCTTCGAATTGCTCTTTCAAACTTGAATACCCGATTCCTAAAAGAAAGTTGCTGATTTTGAAATTACGTATACTGCACAATTTTGGTCGTGCGTTTATGAATTTTTTCTAATTTTATTTCTTTATTAGCGGAAGTACCCGATGTCAATTAAGTTAGATTGAAAGCAATGTATCTAACAACAGGAGAACGATACCGTTGTAATCCTTCTCTAACGATGTAAAAAATACGATTCATAGTTATACATTTTTCAGTCTGGTGCGATATGCAACCCCACATAAAAAATTTCGATAGAAAAATATAATTCTCTCTCATTGTATCAGAAGCAATGTCACTCAGCTTTTAGTGATTTTCGTCTTTCTAATCAAATGGCCATAACAGCTCAAGTTCCATCCAATATTTCACCTAAATTCAACTTTAGTCGATTCAGTGTCGCAAAATATTTATCATAATTGATCAGAAATCAATAACGCAAACAAATAAACAAACACACAAACAGACATTCTTCTTTATATATATAGGTTATATAAAATTTACAAATTTTTTTATTAACAAAATGTTGATTTGCAAGCGAGCAGTAGCAACACTTTTCGAAATAAAACAATTCTATCTCCAACGCCCGACACTGTTACCACTAGGAAAAATTAGTGCGAAAATTAGAACTTTCAGAATTTTTAATTAGTATTTTGGCTCATGAAAGTGGTTAAGATGAGAATAGTCGAAATGGCTTCCCTCGAATTTTCGGAATCAGCAATAACGTATTGAATGTTTGGGAAAGCTATTTTTATTTCATCTTTTATCTATTTTCGTATTTTAACAAACTCTAGGATTTGAAAGAGAGCAATGGTAACAACTTTCGAAATAAAGCAGATTTTCGTCTCCAGCTTGCGAGACTGTTGCCACTCGGAAAATGAGAAAGAAAATTATTGTTTTTCCGAGTTTTTAATTTATAGCTCTGATTTTAGCTACTTTTTTTTTTTTTTTTTTTTTTTTTTTTTTGGAGAAAAGTGACGTCGACCTAATTGTACAATGTTTGGTGGTGATAGCTATAGTAGTGACCGAGTTATGAGAGGACAAACACACAGTTTTTCTTCTTTATATACTATATAGATAACAAGTATGAAACTTTCCCAAATGTAAGTATACGAACCGCGAGACTGTATTAAAATTTGGATTTACTTATTTGACAAAAAAGAATTTTTTTAAAAATTTGACATCCCCGAAACATGAATATTTTCGTGATTTAAAAACATCTCGATAACTGGAAGTATATTACTACAAGCAACGATTGCAAAAATAAAGGTCGTGTAGGGACTTTTAAGCCGGATAAAGGATGTTGGTGTACATATACGTGAGCATATACATATACGGTTGGTACAGCTAACCTGCAATATAAAGAGAGAAGCAAGCCTACTCTTTAGAAAATTTCAATATTCTTCGGCTAATCGTTTTTGAGTTATGCGAGATACATACACACATATATTATATCTACATACATACAGAGAACACGAAAAAATCCCTTTTGAATGCATTATAAAATATACTATGAAAAGGAAGAAGTCTTTATTATGTCCGTATGAGATGTCGCACAAAAATCATCCAAATGGATTCAGATATGGACAAAATGGATATTTCCACTGAAATGTGATACTTGAAAATTTTCGTAATTACAATACTTCCTTTATATTGTAAAATGCAGTAATAAAATATTACCTAAATGGGAAATCTTAAAATGATGAGAATTAGTACCAGAATTCCACAGCTATACTTTTAAGAAGTGGTCGTAAAAAAAAGTGGTTCGCTGAGAACTTCGTTCTAAAAGTTCAAGCAATAACTAAAAAATTTTCGAATAAATTGTGTGTGAAAACTGTATGTCCCGTTGTTCAAAAGTAGTGGACTGTAAATTCACTTGATGTTCCCTCAGTGTAGAACCCAAGAAACCTCAGAGTCATAATGTTGACCGAAACTACTTTATTGGCTTTCAAACATTAAGTTGGCTGAGGAACGGCGAAGAACACTTTGAAATCTCCGACTTCAGTAGCGGCTCACCAAGTAAACTCAGGAGAACCTCTGCTTAGTTGAAACTCACCTTAACTTAAAAGCTCTAAGCCCGAGCTTTACGATCCTAACAAATTTGTGTCTGCGCCTCTCCTCGGTACAAAGAGAGAAATACAATTTGCGTAACATAGAACTAAAATATTTAATCCTTTGCGGCGCACTGTACGTTAAAGTCGGAATTTCAGCAAGAAACGTTGTATTCAGTCTATTTAGTCCTAAATAAGTATACAGGTAAAATATTGTAAAAATTGCACTTACCGTTTTAATTCTGTGGGTGTTCCATGAGGTGGAACACTGCGCCGCCAGAGCTTTTAAGAGTGCGACTAAGCGAGCATTGCAGTGAAGCACGAAAATGAGTAGAAGCGTTTGCATAAGAATGAAAAAACTCTGTATTAGGGCTGTATACATGGTTTCCTGGATATACACAATATTCTTGAATATATACGGATAAATGAGATACATATCTATATACACAAGTCCTATATACAAAAATGTTTATAAATTTTCCTATTTCTTAGCTTCGTGAAATTATTCAAAGCAAGTCACACCTTTTTGATGGAAGCACAAACCAACTAAGATTAAAATAATTAACTACGATTAATATTAACAAAAAAGAAAAATAAGCTTATAATATATAGATACACGAAAAATATCTACACAATTATTGAAAATAAACGGGAATGAGACTAAAAAGACAGCAAAAAATTCGCGTAGGTCTAAGTAAAGATGAGTCAAGCTACTAATGAAATTCCCGCCTAAAAACTACCCCCAAAAATTTCGAGATGCCAATATTAATGCTTTCATAACACAAAAACCACCTCGCCCCTCAATGCTACTTTGTTTGAATTCATTCCCTCCCCCAAAAAAAACAACGGAAACAGAAAACGAAAACAACAGATGTTCTCTCCTAAGAGCACAGATGTTCTGATTAGTAAGAGCATGAGATTGCTAAAGGCGCAATGTTCCTGCTAATGGAACACCTTGTTTTATTCAATGATTCTGCGTATGATTTTTGTATGAAAGATTAAAAAAATAATTTGGAGTACACTCAGCAAAATTATGCCTATTTTTTCTCCAAATAAAATTTTTCTATCATTAAAAAAATAGAGAAAATTACTTGAAAAAAATGGATTTTAATAACACATAATAAATTAAAGTTATGTGTCTCCTTGTGATATGCTGCTATCTACGGTTTAAAAAGAAAAGTTCAAAGTATATTATAAAAACATTTTTATCTATTTACGGTTGAATTTAGAGGCTTTCGAAGCGATTCAATTTGGGTGTTCTATGTAGTGGCACACTGAGACACAAAAGCTTAACCATATTTTAGAATCATTTATAAAAATATATAAATGTAAAGTTAAATATAAAATATTCGTTTCAAAGCGATCGTTGACGATTCCATATCTCTTTAGTCTTCCGTTGATGCGGTCATCTTAGAGAGACATTGTGAAAAACCTATATTTACTTATTTTCTCAGAAACATCGGTCATCTTAGGATGGTAATCGACAAGAGGATTTATTGTACCTATATTTTCATTATGTAAAATTCTGCGTTTACATTTTCTAGATCTAAATTTAAATTTGATCTTTCTCAAAAAAATAGTGTGAAAATGAATGCATTTCCGTTAATAATCTATTCCGTTAATAACTCTATCTGGCTGCAGTGGTCCAGAGGTAAAGTCGTTGAACGCTGGTAGCTAGACCCAGCACAAAAACACGCTGCTTGAGAATTTTGTGGTTTTTCTAATGTGTAATGTGCGTACGAAACTTTTCCTGAGAAAGTCCTCCCCAAACGCTTCCCTCCCCTTAGGAAAAGAGCCCTAACGTGCTCTTCCAATAATCCAATAAATATAAATACGGTACTGAAATATTACGTAGTTTATCCTGACTTGTGTCATCACAACTAACGAATCGCAACATGCAAAGGATACTTATATAAAAGAATTACTTTGAAGTCTTAATTTTATTAAAAGAACTTAATATTAGAAATTTCAGACATGCATAAAACTTTTAAATACATTTAATCTAAAGTAAATGCTCCTTTTCCCTTTTTTAATTTTTTAAAAATATATTGTTCATGAAGAACTGCCAATACAACTTTATGAAATGACTTAATTAAATAATAACGTTTAATAGTTAAGTAAATAAATTTAAAATTCTCTTAAAATAAAAAATAAAAAACTGCGTAGTACTCCCATACGTATCATTAATTTTCTACTTCCTTTCAACTTTTCAATGCAAGAGTTCCTTCTTGGATTTTTAGCAAAAAATTATTAATGAAAGGAATAAATGAAATATAGAGGTAAAAATATTCCTCATTCTTACTCGCACCTAGAATTCATTACTCGAATACGCACCAGCACCTTTTAAAAGTAGAAAAGATATATCTGCAAAATAATCGTCATGCGATTATTTTATTTACTCTCTTTTATAGGAATATATTTTCCACGACGATATTTTTAAACTGCGAAGTTTTTGAACCGCTTTCTGTTCTTCGTCGATGTTTTGTACCACGATTGTTTTCTTCGATGATGTTTTAGACTTACGATATGTTTTCCTGCCTTCTTTTCTCCCACATGTTTTCTACAACGAAGTTTCCGTCTTACGTTGTTTTCTCCGCTACGTTTTCGTCCGCGATGTCTTCGTCGGACCTCCTAGAATTCACTCGCAAGCAAGCGAAGTAATCGTTCCATTTAGACTCTTGTCCTTCGACAAAATAATACCTGGCCCATTATGGATTTATGTAAATGTACAGAGACGTATAAGATTATGGGGTTCATTTAAAAATGACTTTTCAGTCCACTTTCCTATTAGTTTGATTACCATTAAAAACGAACATGAGAAAGGTGTCTAAAAATTTGCGTCTTATAATTGGGAACTTTTGAATAAGATTACAATCAAATTTTTTTTTCTTATGGTTGGCACTTGCCTATGTCGGCATCGTCCTGCCCTAAGGCCAGATCGGTAGTCTCTTTACCATGGAGGCGCCTAGTAGGCGGGCCATCACTGCCTCCTATGAAGGGACAGACAATTTTACATCCATGCCTTCTCCGGGATTCGAACCCGAGCCCTTCGGTATCTCAGTTTTCCCTAACCACCATAACGCTAAAAAAGGCTTGCAGCTACAGATTTGATTTTATTCTTGACTTATCATTATAGTCGTTAGAATATTTTATTCTCACAATTAAATATTGTTTTTTTTTTTTTAGCTTGTACAACGATGATTCAAATTTTAGTGTTTTTCCAGCATCAAAGCGGTGCGCACATTGATTACAGACATGTTGTTTAAAAAAATAAAATTTACGAAAAAAAAATGCAGATCAATTTTTTAACAGTGGGAATCAATTTTTCGTAACTATTTCAGTAGGGTCAGTTAGGTCAGACTTGTAGAGATTAATATTAAAATATTATAACTGAGACTCGGTCTTTCAGAAAGCCTCACAAGTACTTTCTCTCTTTCCATAACAATGTATGTTATTGTCGTTATGATTGATCAATACCAGTATTGATCACCGATAATTTTTAAGAAAATCTATGATAACTCTTTACCGACTTTTAAACAAAGGAATGAAGCTTATACAGGGTGAGCTGTCAAGTACTTCAGAAACTGTGTTCTTAAACGTTTAAAAATATTTCATATCTTTTAATGAAGTACATCTGACACTGAAGCATGTCTCCATTCGATGATGCCACCGATGCTTGAAATTATATTAACAGTTTCAGCATGTTTATAATAAAAATTGTAACCAATGTGCTACTCACTAGTTTTCTCATATACTCCTGCGCTTTATGTACTTTAAAATTACAAACGGCTACAACTGTGTCTCTGTTCACCTTGTTTATTTAATCAAACTACTTTGTCTTTAACTGACAGAGTGTTGGCTTTATAGTAATATACATATAGTAATATCACAGTATATAGTAATATCACAGTATATATATAGTAATATATATAGTAATATAATATAGTAATATCACACTTCTGCTGCTTTGTTTTTGTGTTTAAAATGTTTCTTCAGTTTTATTTGGACCGTAAACGCTTCAAGAAAGTAATTCAGAAATCTGATTTAGAATGTGCGTGTTGATGATTGACTGATTCAGATGCTTGATTATTTTCTGATTAGATCTCATTTGCGTCTGCAAGAAGTGCCAATAATTAGGTAATAAATCTATGCAGACTTTTCGTCAGAACTCGTTGGTATGCAAGTAAATAAAATGCTTACACAAATGAATAAAATACTCCTCATATTACCATTTCGACGTTTCATATACAGATAATTTGACTAAAACCTGATAATAATTTATATTTTCTCTCTCATTGTAATGTTTCATTATACTTTTATAAACGTTCTTCCAAATAAATGTTTCCACAAAATTATTACAATAGGTTCTTAAGCATTACCCTCTTAACCTTCTAAAATCGGGCCGAAATTCTCATATTATAGCTTTCAGACCAGCGCGATCCGAAACAGTTTTGCCCCCTCTTTGACATTTTCCTAATGAGAAAAGTCGTTAGTTCCCCTCCATGGATGAAGTAAAATTTACATGTTTGTCGGACGCCTACGTCCCTGTGATATCTGGCGACTGTTTGGCGATCAACAGAGCATGCTTGGCGCAGGTAGCTCTTCTTCGAGAAGGGTTAATGTATTTATTAGGAGTTGCATGTTAGCCTCGGAAGAGGAAGGTAGTAGATTGTACTATGCGGTAGGAGCGATGTACTGCTCTGAGTAACTATTATATTATTATTTGAATTATATATTTAATAAATGTTTGTTTCGTCTTGCTAAATGGTGCCTTGTTAAACCACGAAGTCATCACAACACGCTCTCTTACGAGAAAACCAGAGAGGTTAGAAGCTTAGAGCGTTGAAAACGGAAGAGGCGCAAAGTTAAGCCTAACTAACGAAAGAAGTGTTCATTTGCAAAAGAGAGTAAAAACGTGAGAATTATTTAATCGAGAGTTTGAAAGGCTTGATTCTAAAGGAAAATAGAAGAAAATGTTCAAAAACGCAAAGAAAGAGGATTTAGTAACAGTTCTATTGGAAATTGGCGAAGAAGCATCCCCAGATTTGAAGCTGGTAGAACTGAAACACAAACTCCAGAATAGCAAGGAATACATCGAAGATGCTGATTTCGTGAAAGAAATTCTGATTACTACAGTGGAGAATAGAAAAAGAAAAGAAGAAATGGAAAGAATGCAAATGGAAGAAGAAAGAATAAGAACAGAAAGAGAACACGAAATAGAACTAGCGAAGATTCGAGCAACTCAAAATGAAGGAAGTAGAAGTCCAACACCTTTAATACAAAACACAGAACGAGAAACCGAAATTTCCCTGGACAAGCTGATCAAAGGAGTAGAAACACTGACTATACCAGTACCGAAGAGAGCAGAAGAATGGAATATATTTTTCGATTCTATCGAAAGAGCATTTAAGCACAAGAAGGTTCCTGAAGAATACAAATCAGAAATATTATTGAAATTAATTGGAGAAAAAGCTTCAAATGTTCTTGTTTATATAAAGGAGGAAGATCTGCAAAATTACGAAAAAGTGAAAACTCTTGTTCTGAAGGAATATCAACCTACTCCTCAAACCTGTTTAGAAAACTTCAGAAAAACTAAACGTTATTCCGGCGAAACGCATATCCAGTTCGCTTCAAGACTAACAGCTACATGGGACTATTACTGCAAGTCAAGAGAAGTAAAGGATTTCGAAACACTCAAGGAGTTAATTATTTCCGATAAATTATTCCAAGCATTAGATGAAGAAACAGCTGCACACGTCGCAATACGCCAAGGAAATAAATGGCTGAAGCCTCAAGAATTAGCTACAGAATGTGATATTTATTTCACGGCCAAAGGAAAATCTTTCGACGAAGTTCGAAATGGAATTAAGCGATCACCGAGATTCCTGGATACAACATGTGCACACGACAAATATATTCCACCACCCATGAGAAAATAATATCCAAAACACGAAAGATTTCACGCGAGAAGAAAAGAATGTTATATTTGTGGAAATTATCAACACATCGCGAGAGATTGTCCAGACAAAACAAGAAAGAACGAAACTGCAGTAAATAAGAAGGGAAAGGATGATTCCAAAACTCAAAAAAATTCAAACAGAACATCAAAAGAAGAAGCCATCGTAGCTAAAGTAGACTCATCCCATCTACGATCTGAATTCGCAGAACGCATCGTTCAACCACTGCAAAAAGTAGATATTTTTATTAACTCTGAGAAAATCGAAGCTATCGTAGACTCTGGAACGCAGATAACGATCGTACATTCATCGCTCATTCCAAATTTAGAGGAGAGAGAAGGAGGTAAAATATTGCTAACACCTGCTTTCGGACAACCAATTGAAGCAAAAGTTTGCCGTGTACCTATTTACTATAAAGATCATGGAAGCAATATATTTAATTTTGTGGATACATTAATTGCAGTGACTGATAAGCTTAATGTGCCTTGCCTAATAACTCCAGAAATATACGAACTGTTGATTAATCCTGCGGCAGAAGAACCAAACGCAGAAAGAAATAATTACGGAAGCGAAAACTTACAAACTTTTTTCGACAATGCACAGTCAAACGACAGCGTCGATTCCCCCCCCCGCTAATGCTTATGGAGGAGAAAAACGAAGAGGAGGAAGGGAAGAAGGCGAGTGTTTATGTAAACACAGACTTATCGTCTGCTGAACTCCTACGCGAAGAGCAAGTTAACTGTCCCTCGCTGAGAGAAGCATGGAAGCTAGCAATAGAAAAAAAAGGAAATTATCTATTTATTGATCATCTTTTACATCACCAAGAAAAAATATTAGGACAGAATGTTTTTCAGTTAGTGCTTCCACTTAGTAGAAGAGCGCAAGTGTTGGAATTAGCACATAGTTCCATTTTCGGTGCACATCTTGGGATAAGAAAAACAAAGGAGCGAATACGATATTCATTTTATTGGCCTGGATTAGCACAAGATGTTGAAACCTTTTGTAAAACGTGCAAAGATTGTCAGTTGAAAAGTCCAGAAAAGCGATCTGACAAGATTCCCATCACACCGGTCAGAAGGCCAGGATTACCTTTCGAAACAGTTAACATCGACATTATTGGACCTATTGAACCTTCCTCTGCTAGGAAACATAAATATGTGTTATGTCTGATAGATCAACATTCCCGATGGCCAGAAGCCATTCCACTGAGAAGCTTGACAGCAAAAGCCACTTGCGACGCGCTTTTGGAGATTTTCATGAGAACAGGAATCCCTAATACAATAGCTAGTGACAACGGAAGTAACTTCGTTTCAAAATTAACTAAAGAATTCCAGAAAAGACTAGGTTCTCACCCTAGGTTCTCTACACCTGCTTACAGTGCTTCAAATGGATTAGTAGAAAGATGGAACAAGTCCTTCAAGCAAATGTTACATCATGTCATCAGGACTGATCCTTCGAATTGGGATAAGCACACCCCATACCTGCTCTTTGCATACAGAGAAGTACCAAACTGCACCACGGGTGTCTCACCATTTCAGCTGATGTATGGAAGACAACCAAGAGGTCCTTTAGCAGTACTGAAGTCTTCATGGTCAGGAGAAATACCTATACCACCTAATCTAAGTGAATCGGCAGTGGATTACTTACAACTTTTAAAAATAAGGTTAGAACAAGCAGCCGAACAAGCCAATTTAATTGCAAGTGATAAACAACAAAAATATGCTGAGTACTTTAATCGGAGATCAATACCAAAAAATTTCAAAATCGGAGAACAAGTTTATTTACTCATACCAGATTCAAATAACAAACTCTATGCACGATGGACTGGTCCAGGAGAAATCGTGAATCATTGCCCACCTCATTCCTATAAAGTAAAACTACCTGATGGAAAGATCAAACATGTTCATGCAAATAAAATTAGAAAATTCCAAGCTAGTGTCAATGCAGTTGGAGTGATATTTGAAAATGAAGAAGAATTTGGAGAAATTATAACTTTACCAGGAAAAGATCTCTCGACCCCCCTGGAAGATTTTAAAATAGATGCAAATCTGAATTTAGAAAATTTGAATCCGCAGCAGAGAAGAAAATTGATAGCTCTTATCAACAAACACCGAGCACTATTTACCGGAAAGCTGAAAATAGCTAAAGTTGAAGCTCATAAAATTAGATTAATACCCAATATGGAGAGGAAGAAACCTTACATTTATAGGATTCCTGAAGCATTGAAACCCAAGGTCGATGAAGAAGTAGAAGAATTATTGAAATCGGGACTAATAGAAGAAAGTAATGCAGAAATAGCTCATCCAGTAGTTTGTGTAAGCAAAAAAAATGGAGATATCAAATTGTGCTTAGATTATCGAGCTTTGAATGCAGTGACGAAGCCAGATGACTTTCCTATGCAAAATGCCATTGATTTAATGTACAGTATAGGAAGAGCCAACGTCATAACAACTTTAGATTTGCTGAAAGGATATTGGGCAATTCCCATGGAGGAACAAAGTAAAGAGTACACATCCTTCAAAACTCATCGAGGTCAATATCAGTTTAAAGTACTACCCTTTGGATTAAGGAACGCAGCAGCAACTTTTCAGAGAGTAATGAATAACGCGCTGAAAGAATTTCAACAATTTTCAAGAGCCTATATTGATGACATAGCTATATTTTCCACGGATTTCGACACTCATCTCCGACATCTGGATAAAGTTTTTACCAAACTAGAGTCACTTGGATTTACTATCAATTCGAAGAAATGTTCGTTTGCAAAACCTCAAATTAAATATTTAGGACACATCATTGGATCAGGAAAACATCAACCAGATCCCGAGAAAATAGAGGCAATCAAGAAGCTGGAAACGCCGAAAACGAAAAGAGATCTTAAAAGTCTGTTAGGACTATGTAATTATTATCGCGATTATATCCCAGGGTATGCAGAGATCGCCTACCCACTCACAGAACTCACGAAAAATAAACAACCGGAAATACTCGAATGGAAAGAAATTCATGAGTCAACATTTCAACAACTGAAGGAACGATTAGCGATGTCAACGGAGCTGATCACCCCAACACTGCAGGATCCGTTTGTCATTCATTCTGATGCATCCCAAATCGGAATAGGTGCATGTTTGTCACAGCAAAGGGGAGAGAAGCAATTTCCCATCTGCTACGCGAGCAAGAAATTATCGAAACCTCAACAGAGCTGGCCGACTATAGAGCGTGAAGCTTATGCTATAGTATGGGCATTGAAGAAGTTTGAACCTTGGATATTCGGTTCATCGGTGAAAATTGTGACTGATCATAATCCTCTAGCCTTTATAGTGAGAAATGCTCCGCAATCGTCCAAATTACAACGATGGGCCATAGCTTTGCAGAAATATAATCTCGAAATAGAACATTGCCCTGGAAAAAAACTGTCAAACGCGGATGCATTATCCAGACTTCCCACTTGTGAACTTTGAACATTAATTTACTGTTCATCTTCACGAACATTTTGTATAGTTAATAATTAGATAGTTTCTTTGCTTTTCATAATCATTTTACAATTCTGTGCAAATAAGATGTTTATGTAATTTGAAATAGATAGAGAAATTATTGGATAACAAATATTCGAGGTAAGTGGTAAATTTAGATATTTGTCTCCCAAGGATTTAAATCATGCTGCAGCATCATTAATTAAAAGGAATGTTAAGAATATAATTTTATATATATATAAGAAACTTAATAATTTTACTGTCATCATTGGAATAATACTAGGGTATATATATAAAAATGTGTTATCTATGTTTATGTAGTAAATTGAGGTATGTCTATAGTAATTGAGATTTGAAAATTAGGATAGAATGTATAAAAGTATATGTAGTTTTTTTTTTCTTTTTCAGGTTGATCGCAAACAGTTGCTAGATTTTAGTTTCCAGATTGCTGATTGATTTGTAAATAATATCAACAACAATCTTACGACGGGGGTGTGATATCTGGCGACTGTTTGGCGATCAACAGAGCATGCTTGGCGCAGGTAACTCTTCTTCGACAAGGGTTAATGTATTTATTAGGAGTTGCACGTTAGCCTCGGAAGAGGAGGGTAGTAGATTGTACTATGCGGTAGGAGCGACGTACTGCTCTGAGTAACTATTATATTATTATTTGAATTATATATTTAATAAATGTTTGTTTCGTCTTGCTAAATGGTGCCTTGTTAAACCACGAAGTCATCACAGTCCCATACTAGAGGAGTTGCTAAATTTGCAATTTTTTCGATGATTATTTTGCTTTCATATTTAAATGAAAGCAAAATTCTAAATAAATAGTGCATAAATAAATGTGCAGTACTGGATGCATATCCAGTGCACACTTTATTTAGAACAAAATGTATGCAATGTTTATATTTCATTCATTATTTCTAATCAATCTCGTAAACAATTTGTGAATTTTTTAATTTTGTTTTCACTCTTCATTTATATTCGCGTATTTTCGTATTAGAAATTAGAAAGCGAGAACAAAATTTAACAAAATATAGTAAATACAGACTAGATCTGTAAGTCTGCACGCCGGAATGCGATTTTTAATAACATATTTTCATTAATAAAATAATGGTAATCACTAATTTAATGAAATAATAATAATAATATTTATTACCATTAGATGATTAGAATGAGATTCAATACAATTAGATTTTGAGATGAACTGACAGCAATAATAAAGCTTTACATAACAATAACAGAGATTTAAATTTGCTTTTTTCGATAATTTTGTTATTATAATATAAAAATCAAAATCCGAGATACATTGGTTGCGTTTAATAATTAATTTTAACAAATATTACATTGGACTATCAGGCAAAGAAGGTATATCGTTAACGAGAATTTTTCTTTGTAAAATTGGCTTTTGTTTATGTTAGCCGAGAAAAAATTTCGTGACTTATACATGCAATCATCAAAAGAATTTTGAGAACAGTTTTAAATGTTCATGAAGAATTAATTATACATCAATTTCTTTCCATAGGTAGAAATTTCGTCTAAAACTATCGTTATATCCAAAAGTTGAAAACTATTTCATTTTCAACGAATATTCTATTTGCACATAATATATTTTCTAATTTATTTTAGAAAGAGTAATCTTTCACGTTTTCAAAAGAATAAGGAAATATTGGGTGTTGATACCATGTAGTAAATTTGTTTTTTATATTTCTTCCAGTAATGAAAACGATTACCCTGCAATATTTTCAAAGCAAAATTAAGAAAACCGTTTACGCCAAATTTTGCATAAAGTATCTTCTCGTGTATATTTTTATTTAAAGTGTGGAATTTTCTCTTTGAAAATATCAAAAATCATGAAGAGCAAAATTAATTCATGAGAAATAACTTTGAAATGCAATAATTCCATTGTAATATGACATAGTGGATAAAAGTGCAATACAGTTTATTTATTCACAAATAATCCCCCTCATATGCGTAATTTATGTACTGTGGATTAAGAAATATAGGTTAGTAAATTAAACCGGTTAATTCAATACTTTTCCTTTATCAATATTTTTACCTGCTCTTCAGTAAAGCGGTAAAGGTGGCTGAACACTTATAGCTCGCTTGGATTTGAATCCCGGATAAATAGTTGGATTCATGGTTTTGTGTAACGTAAATGCAAGCCAGCTTCTCTTAGAAAGTCCTCCGCGAAGACATAACTCCCCTTATACAGGTAATCGTTGGGTGCTTTGATGTTATTCAGTAAGCGAAGATATTAATCCAATCAATACCGAAGAACGGGTTGATTACATGTGGAGTTTTACACCAGGAATGTAAATGCGAGCAATTTTCTCTTAAAAAGGTTTACACGAAAGCATCCATTCCCTTAAGCAGATAGCGTTCGCGTGCTTTTCCGTAATCCAATCCTAATTTTCATACATTTAGTAGTAAGTTGACATACACCTTATTACAGACAAAATAACAACTTTTTAAGATATTTTTTTATCAACTTGTCTGAATTCTCTCTATCTCTTGAAGAGTATAAGAATTTCAGCAAATAAAACTGGCCAAAATTTTATAACAAAAATTAAAACACGCTTAAAGCATTACACTAAACGTTTAAAGCATTAATGTGCAAATTACAACATTAATTTGCACGCTTAAAGAGCGTGCAAAATCGCTGACGTTTTAATCATAGCAAACGTCAGTACTAAAAAAAATAGCATTAAAATTATGAGACAGATTGAGAAAGAGATGGCCTCTAATTAATTTTCAAGTATATTGGCGCGAGACGAAACCTGCGGTTTTTGCCAAAATGTAGCTAAACTGATAAGAAGAGGGAAATAATGCTTAGCCAGCGGCTACTCTGAGCAGCGACAATGGACCACTCAAAGATCTACAGATAGGCGATTCTCTAAAATGGGGAGGGCATGGATGGTACGACAGTTGTACCAATGCCGGCGTCTCAGAAAGTCATTCTCCTTGTACAACTGCTGTACCAGCCGGCTTCGAGAGGTTAATCGCATTTACGTTTACTCGGCTGGGGAACTCAGTAAAGGACTTCTTACCACAATGCCCACAGTTGGATAATCTTCGGTTTCTGGCGAGTACTATCTTAGCTGGTAAAAGGCAGCAGACCAACAATAAAGTGCTATTCACAATCAGTGTTCCCATGTTTAGCTACTGTCTATTTTGCCTTTCTGCTCACTTTTCGAATATTTGATTTTGAGTGAAACGATCGTTAAGATAGTAGGTGCTTTGAAATTTATAATCATTCATCTTTGGTATTTAATTAGGAAAATTCTCATTGGAAGACTCAGTGTGAAAGTAACTCAGCTAACAGGGAAGTACTGCTATATGCGGTAGAATTACATTTGCATAAAGGTATCAAACCGGCCCTTTAAAAGAGCTTCAACGTTTTCATATGAACGTGTATTTGTTGAAATTCAACTAGTTGCAAAAGCACAAATCTTCATAATTTATTTTGAGATAGTGGAAAAACAGTGCTGATGTGTTATCAAGCTAAAAAAAAAAAAAAAAGGGGGAGGACTGTGCTATATCTCCCGTTCTACTGGGCCGATTGACAAAATTGAAACTGCGTTTTTCATGTCTCGAAAGCGCGACTTAGGAATATATTAGATTTATACATAGCACTATTCTAAAATAGGCATCTAACATAGGCATGTGTTGAAATCTTACTCCAGCTTTGGATTAGCGTGAAACGTGATTGTTTACAAGCTCTTTTGCGATTTCTAAATTTCTTTAGACTTTTTTGAAGGTGTTTTTATTATAACATTGCAGTTTTTGTTTAGTATTTTTATCACCTGATAATTATGGAAAATTGTGAGGAAGATGTAAAAAATAAAAGATCTTATGGTCATCGACCAAAGAAAAGAAAGTTCCAGGGAAATCAGCATAATGATACAATGAATAAGAAGTGTGGTGTCAGTTCTTCTTTTGAAAAATTAAATAGTGACACTCTTTTGCCACCAAGAGATAAAGATAACTTTAGAGCCTAATTTTAGTGGATATAGACTATTTTATTTGGATATCCTATTTCAATTTTTTTGAAAATAATTTATGTTGTAAAATTTGTAATGTTCATTTAAGTGAACTATTTCATCATGGTTTAAGCTCAAAATTTGTGTTACTATGCTCAAAGTGTTCATGTAAAAGAACTTTCAGAAACTCTAATATGATGGGTGTGCGAAAAAATATATCAGAGCTAAACAGAAGATTTACGTATACAATGCGAACTCTTGGTCAAGGGAAAGCTGCTATGCAGAAATTCTGCTGCCTTATGGATCTCCCTCCTGTGATTGCACATCGTTCTTTCAAATTCGTCGTTAAATGTGACTGTAACTGGAGACGGTACGTGGAAGACTCGAGGACATACGTTTTTGGTTGGAGTCGGTTCCGTAATAGGGTCAGAAAGCAACACAGTAATCGATACAGAAATACTGTCTTTATATTGCAAAGGTAGCGAGTCATTTCTAGGAAATGGTGTAAGTGAACACAAGGCCTGTTTGGAGAATCATGCTGGTTCTTCAGGAAAAATGGAAATGAATGGAAAGATAAACAATTTTTCATGTTCCATGGAAAAAAGAGGTGTAAATTATACTTCTTATATTGGTGACGGTATCAGGTTCAATGTTCTGTCTTACTTTCTTCGGGAACATGCAAGGACCTGACTCGGAACAGAGAGCTTACTAAAGCTATGTTCAATAACTGTGGGAAGTAGACAGGATACACAAGAAGGGTATACAAAACCCTTTGTTTTTCTCTCTCTACAATAATTTCCGTACTTCGGAATACAAAGACCCACTACTTGTGGTCTAAACGTAAGAATATAAAAATATTTAACTAAACTCTAACTTAACTTTGGAATAATAAACGTGGAAGATTGGCCTTATATTAACAGGAAGCCGTATGTAGTACAGAGAACTGTTAACACTACAATACGTTTAAAAATTATCACGAGGATTAAACCTCTGGCCTGGAAGGCAACCAGCAACTGAGTAAAACTTCTAAGGTAAGCGGCTTGCTTCGACTAACTCCTTCCTCTCTCTCGCTTGGCAAAAAGCCACCACTTAAGTACTTGGCATTCGCCAGACAAATTTTGCATAAATAAGTTAACACTTTTAATTCTGGCCGGAAGTAGAAAATAAGAAGTGATAGTAAAGATTTAAAATAAAATAAACGTTAGTAAAACTTAAGATCCTTACATACTTCCCGCCAGAGTTAATTAGTTTTAAACTGAGGTCTAAAACAACCTTGTTGAAAACTTTTAGCTCTAGAATCTAACGCGAGGCCAATCTTTTACAAACATTTCTCACTAGAAACTAGAAATTTAAAAAAAAAAAAAAAGAAAGAAATTTGTTTTTACAATAGCAGCTCCAAGGACACGCAATTTTTCATCTGTACTGCATCTAAACAGGAGCTTTTATTCAAATCTGGTTCCTTTCAGAGATCTGGAAGTAAAACTAATTTAATGAAATGTTACACAATGAAATGGCAAGTAACATGCATATTTATATTTCTCTTAACATTCTTATTTCATTCATGACTATTTTAATTATCTCTCCCCGTGCTCTCTGACATGTGTTGTAAAAGAACACCAAACACGAATGTGTTTATGTATACGTGTTCAACACTTCCTCCTACAATCAAAACACTAACGTGTTAAAAATTCAACATACCAAGACCTCGTAACACAACCTAACTTCAACTCTAAACCCTGAGATACTATTCTGAAAGTGGCTAACTCTGAAGTGTAGCGTCAGAGAGCCTAACTACATTCATTCAACCTTCACATATTCACCATGATTTGGTCTTTTTACAGTCACACGAATAAAAAAAAATTTTAACATTACTTTCACTTTTACCATATCACGGTATTTCTTAACATTTAAAATAACAGTTCACATTGTATATAAGAACATATTAACATGCCGTTAATTTTACGCATTTGAAAACATACATTAGTAGTACATTGTTAACTTCTATTCTTTTCAAATCAAGTGCCAATTCTTCTACATTGAAATGGTACATTTCAAAAAACTTTCAGACTAAAACTTCTTTCTTGCCAGAATATTTTAAACAAAATTTATACAATAACTTTTACAATATTTAAGTCTTTACATATTCCTATTATACATCAACTTTAGTTTTACGCGCGAGTAATTGAAAAACATAATACCAAAATCGGTAACAACTCATTTCTCGCCTTTTTGGCGATAAAGGTAGACCTCCCATGACGTAAAACTTCTTGAAATCTGCCACTTGAAGTAAGAATGAAAGATTAACTTAAGTTTGCAAAGTAACATAAAATTTTATTTATCTTTGTTATATTCGGACATTCTTTTCTGAGCCCAGTCCTGGAAGGTAGCGCAGATTCTCGTTTGATTTATCCTCCTTCTTGTGCGGGCTCGCCCTTGAGTGCCTTCCTCTAAAAGCTTTCTTTTTTCTCCAGTTCGGTCACCCTTGATTACCTTCTTTTTAGAGCTAAAAGTCCTTCCTTTTTTTCTTTTTCGCCTCTGCCTGTGGTCTTGGCCGTTTGATGGCAGCTGGTCTTGGCGGAACCGGGAGACTTCTTTCGCGTTCCTGCTTGGACCTCGTTACTGGCCGTTCAAATTTTCCTTGTAACTTTTCCTCCGCCGCTGGTGGCCCTTCCGCAGTTCGGCGACATTTGCTGCGGAGAGTCCTGTCGGATGAGTAGATTTTAGAGCCGGATTATAGTTGCCGTCATTTCTCCTGGCTCTCTTTGCATACGTCGTCCTTCTCCCTTCTTCATTCTGGGGGTGTTCGTGAGCTCTCTTTTCTGGACGGTGGAACGGCTTCTTTTTCTTGTTACCTTTAATTTTCCCGCGGGAAACTTTCTTTTCACTTGCTCCTGCCTCTTAATGGCTTGCCCTTGAACTTGTCGTTGTTCCACCTCTGGAGCTTGTGCCCGCCGTGTCTGCCGTGCCGGATCCTGCAAAAGATCTGTAAATATTTGCATTTTATTACGATCATAGTAGGGTTTGATTTGATCAATGTTTGCGGAGCAGGTTTCACCATTCCTGGCTTTTAACACTACTACAGCGTGAGTTATTTTTTCTATGACATATGGTCCTTGAAATCGTGGAAAAAATTTGGCAGTTTTATCTTCTGGTGCTGAAGAAAGAGAATGCTTAATTTTTAACCCCCCGAGCGTTACGGGTTTTTTCAGGAAACGACGTAAAAATAATCGTGTTTTCTTACCAGGACTGTCGCAAAAGCGGTAAGCATTTTTACTCAAACTGCTTCAAAAGCGGGCCCCCCTTACCATGTGGATATAGTTAAGCTAATTCTCCCCTCCGTTGAATTTAGCGAGTGAAATTAGTTTTTCTCAGTATGGTATCTTCGTCACGAGACTGGTTGCTAAAATAGTATTTTATCTCCTATTTGGCTACTTTATAATTTGCACACTAACACATATGCTGTATATTACTCGTACCTTAAATCAAGATGTGTGCCGAATACAGAAAGTTAGTCAATATACATCAGTAAGAGAAACTACGTAAAATGCTTTAAATTTTCAGTTTCTTTAAGGAATTGCTTCGATAATGGTGAAAAATTAATCTTGCATTTTTTTCTCCTTATTTTCTGAGGAAATACTTTTTAATATACAAAGGGAATTTGTGAGAATTTTTTTTCTCTCGTGTTCCAATTTTTCGAATACAAATTATTCACAACTTATTTTAGTATTATGTTTATATTTAATTTTCAAATATTATAAGTTTATTCCAGTTTAAAGTGTTAGATTTAAATAATTCTTTAGATTGCATCATAAATTTATTAGTAGTTAGTTATTTATGACACCGTTTTGACTTGTGAGAAATAAATAAAGTATTGTAATCGCGAAACATTTCGATTTTCATATTTCAAAGGAAATTTCCATTTTGAATAGTTCCATCATGACGTTTACACGTACGTATGTCGCATAACTTAACATAAAATTTTGACATTTTATATTTGGGACTTATGACTAGTTTTAGCGCGACGTATGTCTGTACGTATGTATGCATGTATATCGCATAACTCAAAAACGGTTAACCGTAGAATGTTGAAAGTTTCTGTATGGGGCATCAATAACATCTAATTGTGCACCTCCCTTTTTTATTGCTTTCGGCAGTGCCAAAGGGGCATTTTGAAATGGTAGATCATATCTCATTTTCAAACGAAATAGGTTTAAATGAAGTTTAGCAAAAATTGCGTTTCATTTATTTGTCGTACAAGGAAGTCATGTGGTGTCCGCATCAGATTTTTTAAGATGTTTCAAAATAAATAAATATATGGTTTGAATATCAAATGATCTCAAATGTATCAGCTTTATTTGTTTGTAAATATTCTACAAGGAAGTCAAGAAATAATCTAAATAGCATACCTTGAGAAGAAACACATTAAATACATTTTCTTTTCAAGGAAAGTTGAAATTTTAAAGAATAACTGATTAAATTTTCTTAATCCTTTTATAAAATATTACATATAAAACCAGTTACGGTTTTCAGAAAGACAATTTAAGGAGGAAAATATTGTTTTAGAATGCATATCGCACAATATTTCCACCTTAAATTGTTTTTCTGAAAAATATTTGTGTAATATTCATTCTAAAGTAATATTTTTACTCATAAATTTCGTATGCTTAAATTTATGTTATCTACCTGTATATAATATAAGCAGTCAGTTCAAGCACAATGTAACAATGATACAAGCTCTGTGTAAAGATCGATTTCTATCATCTATGTCCATCTGTTCTATAATCTATTTCTAACTCTATAATCAGCCAAAATAGTGTTATAATTATCCTTTTGAATATTGGAACGGGTAAAATATATCAATATGAAATATGCGATCAAGTAAAATTATCTCATTGCTGTTACATGAGGATGTTGTGTGTAAAACGTCCTTTAAAAGGTGGCAAAAACACATAAGTGTTTTAGGTTTAGTTTTATTTCTTTGATTGCGGCAAAACAAGTATTCGTAAGTATTATCTGCCTAATGAAGGCATGCTTTCGTGGAGATCTGCTTAAGGAAAACTGGCTGGCACTGACGTTAACACATAAGGAAAACCATGAAAGCCTTCATGGAGTCAGCCTGTTCGCCAGAACTAGACACAGGCTCGAAGTACTAGTGTTCAGAGATATTACCGCTGTACTATGTTAGAATTTTAAGTCTATGTCATCTTTAAGTTATTTAGCAGATACTATGTAACAACAAATTATTAAATTCTCAATGACTTGATTCAAGTAATTTTCTATAAAACTGGGCCTTCTGATGGCCGATTGAATAAGCCCAAAGAATTTGAGTTTTCGACCTGGACCAGAATCATGGCAAATGCCTGGCTGCATTTGTGGATTTCTCCATAGAAAGTACAAATGTGAGCTAGGTTTCTTTACAGAATCCTTCACGAAAGCATTACGCTCTTTAGGCAGATAACCTTAGTATTTTTCATCGCTTATAGTTAAATCAAATGATCTTCCGATAAAGTGCAATGTAAAAGTAGGACCGAGGAAGTACGACAGTCCTCTATATACATATATCGTTCTGAGGAAGTACGATATACATACACAGAGAAAGTATGCCATAAAAAAAGGCAGTAAATACCTTTGAAGTGTTGAAACTTTTTTCGAAGGAGAATAAATACAAACAATATTTTGCTTCTAGACACACTTTCCAAACTGGGATAAATCAGAGTGCAGAATGCACTTAAAACAAATTAGCTTGAATAATTTTATCAAAAAACTTATTCATGAATGAGAAATCATAAATACAATTTTTGTTATTTTTTACGTTGTAGAGACATTAGGTATTTTGGAAGCAGAAAAAAATGAAAAATAAGCAATGCTGGGAAGCGAACCTTGGACCTTTCAATTATGCGCTGAGCGTGCAGATTACCACACCACGAAGGCATACCAAGAAGGTGGGATTTGGCAACTGGGTTTTTAGATCGCCAAATCCAGGGGAAGGAGAATCATCATCCAACACTCTTTTAGTTCGGGCGCCACTGTAGAGAAATTAGGTAATTTTTGGAAAGCAGGAGTGATGAAAAATATGCAACGCCTTTGCCGGGAATCGAACCCCGGACCTCTCAATTACGCGCTGAGCGTGCAGACCACCATACCACGAAGGCGCGAGAAATACCTTATAATGTAATGAAATTTATAAGTATTAAAATTTTAATACAGCTAAATTAAAACTGTCTATAAAATTAACTGCGATAATTCGATTCTTCGGTTATCGCCGTTTCAATTATGCAATTTTAATGTAATAACATAATTACAAAATATTTTTGCCGGGTTTTCAGCCGCCTTCTAAAAAAAGGAGCATATGATATGACGTGATTTTCTTCACTGCTTAGTTGTTCGATATATTGCTCATTAGCTGTTTATTTATCTGATGTCTCACTATATATGTTATTAAATTAAGCAAAACTTTATGTATAATGCAACTTAATATTTGCCTATAGCAGTTCTGTTACAGATCGGACATACGTACATATTATTTGTCTCATCGGTACATCATATACCTGGGAGTCTAAATTCCCTTTTCTCATTGTTTAAAATGTGATAAAATTATTACCTTTAAGCTGAGGTAATCTGGAATACCTTGTCACGCAAGGAAATTTCCCTTAAATTGTGCATTTTACATCCATTCGGTCGTTTTTTTTTTAAGTCCAAAAGTGCAGGTTGGCT
Source organism: Stegodyphus dumicola (assembly GCF_044657685.1). NCBI lineage: Eukaryota > Metazoa > Arthropoda > Arachnida > Araneae > Eresidae > Stegodyphus > Stegodyphus dumicola. The sequence goes on along the minus strand of NC_140778.1, from coordinate 8,147,315 downwards.
CTGAAGGACTATTAATTTCGTTTTGGCATTTTGCTAAGAGGCTGAATCACATTTTAAATCTTTGCCACCATATATTATCGTCCTGTCTTATATTTAAAGAAATTAAATAATGAAGAATCTCAATAAATGTACGTATGTTTCTCGCATTGTGATAAAACAACGGTACCTAGAGCCACCCAAATTTGAATAACATAATTTTCCATAGAATATGGGCACGTGGAAGCCCTAATTTGAATTTGAAATTTATTTTATTATCGATTTCAGATTTTGTAACCCTTCGACGAATTTTTGATTAAAAAAACGAAACGATTTCAAAGCGAGCAATAGCAACACTGTACGGGAAAAAAAAATTATCTCCAGGGCGAGGCTCTGTTTCGGAAATTCTAAAGATATGTAATTTGAGATATTGCTGTTGAACTGAATTTTATAGTTTGAGTACGTACAACATAATATTTAATAAATAAAGGTGAACACAAAACGTTAACAAAGGTAAATAAATAAAAGTAAACACAAAACGTAAAAAAAAAAAAAAAAAAAAAAAAAAAAAAAACCGCCTTTTTGGACGTAATTTAAAATCTGAAACCTTTCAGACATTTTTTTTTTTTTTTTTCCTGCGCCTTGATTTCTTTTAATTGTAAATAATATGTAAAAATTTTTAAAAATTAAATAAAAATATGTTAAAACTGTCATTTATTTTTTATGGATTAAAGGAAGGCCCTAAAGAATTATCATTTTGTAATAATCATATATATATTAAACGTTAAGGCTTACGCAAAGGAAATATTTCGAGTGTTATTTCGAATTTCATCTGCGACAACAAAGTTTAATCATTTTCAAAGCAACATTGTTTTTGTTTTTTGCTCTTTCTTTCACGTACACACATAGGTTCAGTATTTACCATTTATTTTTTCAGTTACCTTCATATATATTACGTAGTAAAATCGTGTTTTTAATCTTACCCACGAAACAAAATCTGATAAAGTGATAGTAGTGGGAAAATTAAAAGACTTCTACTATCATTTATATTACATACATCTATCTTTATTTTAAATACTGAAGGACTGAGTATTAAGTATGGTTTTTAAGCAGAAAACTAAAAGATTATGGAAATTATGGCAGTAGCGTCTGAAATTTTGAACACACATGACCTCTAGCAACTGATTTGGCTTTGCTGATAAACAGATGTGCAAGAATACATCTCTTTAAAAGCCGTCTTCTACAATAAATTAGAGGTATTTGAACTAATTTTTAAAGTTTATATGAAACATATTATTAGGATAGCTAAGCATTTGGCTTCCGATTTGTAGAGTTGTAACGAAAAACAGTAGTATCATACATTTCAAAGCCTTGTTTTTGAAACAAAATAAAAAGGTTCGTCGAATTAGGTCGTATAGCAGTTTATTTCAGTTATTAAATATTACAGCTGAGCGTAGCGCAGGACTAAAGAACACAGTAAAATAACTGAACAAGTATAATAACTGAACTAAATATTTCTTTTTTTCTTCGTTTACCAACATTATATTAGGTATGTAATTCCCTTGTAGTGCATGCTATGCAATGGGGTTAAGAAGAATTTCAGGACTCTGACTTTTTCATTTTCTTATTTTTATTGAAGAATTCGATGACGCAGATATTGTAATTTTACACTGTGTTTCAACATGCTAAAAGGAGGGATTAACGATGACATTGTCCTGGTGGTGAATGAAGAAATTTCTATCCTTTTGATTTAATTAAATTAATTCGAAGGTGAGCATATTTTAGTATACTAATCGTATGTGAAAAACCTAACAATTTTTATACAAGAACCTGGGAAGCTGATTTAAACTATTTTTGGTAACTCATTTGCAACTTCTACGCACACTGCACTGTCCCTTTCACCTTTGTTTATATTTTTTCCTGAAAAGTGCACAAAAGTAAAAAGAGTCGATTCTACTTCTCTCATTTGTACATTATTTTACCTTCGAATTAAAAACTTTTACATTACAGACAATTATGTCTTTTTTAAAAGATCAGGTTACTCCTTCAAAATTCAACTCATTCATTCAACTCCAATAAACAGAAAAAAATTGGAAATCGTAACAAAAATGCCCCCCATTTGTTTCCAAAAAAGTGTTTTTAATATAGCAGAGACAAATCTAATAATTACATAGCGTAGAAAAATATTTACCTTAACACAGAAAAAATTCAAGGATCATTTATTTGTATGTGAATATTTATGTTAAAATAACAACAATGATTTAAAACTATTAAATCCTTGTTAGTTCATTTGAAATATTTCTGTTCACAAGTCCTTTTACGTTTACAGAAATGATATAAATTATGGTCTGATCTAAAGACAGTTTAAAACGTCATACCCGATTTTATTCAAATGAACTTAATCACAACGAAGAATGCTACAAACGTTAATACGTAAATGTTTAAGAAACTATCGATGGATTTGTGAATATACGGCTTGTTTTTTTAAAGAAAAAAAGAATTCGTTTCTAAAAAATACACTAGCATTGTATATTGCTTGTTGCCTTGGATTCGTGATTAATTTATTTTCAATTTTCGATCTTATCTATAGCGATAATTTAATCAATAAATGTAATCTAATTATCTAAAATACTAATTTATTTTAATATGTTATATTTAACATACTGATTATGGATATTCACAAAATATATTTTGCAACATATAAGATTGTGTAAATACATGCTTAAAAATTTAGTATATATCTATGCTACTTTACACATAAAAACATGTCAAAGATTGAATCTTTAACTTGGTTAGCCCCTTCTTAAACAAAATCTGACACTTCGCTCTGAATTAACCAAAGGCTAATTAGAAAATATATGTCTTTTTTAATATACTTTTATGTCGATTCGTTTTTCTATTCCTTGTTGACTGAATAGTTGACTAAATGGCTTCAGTATTTAAAAAAATAAAATCTAGAGCCCATATGAAAAGGTTATGATTATTTTCTCATAAGTAACCTAAGTAAGTTCTCTTTAGAACGCCTTCTTTGAAAGAAGTCCCTCTCATAATCTTAATGTGTTATTCCGTAATTTACGAATCTAATCCAACCCAACTGATTTGGGAACTTACCTCAAATTTTTACAGCATCCGTCATTAATTTATCCTTTTAGCTTACCTTGAGATTTGAGCAACTTTCTGAATCTAACATGTATATAAGTAATGCTTCTAGCCCTAATTGCTATTTGTATGAGCCTCCTCTTCGGTTCAAGGTTTGTTATCAAACTTGTTAATAAAGAATAACATTAAAGCTTTAAAAAAACTCAGCTTATTAATTTAGTTGCCTTTTTTCATTGATTTAGAAATGTATTTTCAAGGAAATGCAAGCGAAGAATTAATACGCTAATATTTGTTATTTAACAAAACCTCAAAATCATAATTCAAAGAATGTTTACGAATGTGCAAAACAATTGTTACTTAGGCTGCTACCTTTCCTTTCAAGTTCCAACAAATGAAAAAAAAAATAATTCTGAAGCATTTTAGTAGCAGTCAAATATAGTAGTTCTGGCTTCTAACTTTCAATTAAAATGAAAATGCAAAGCAGTTCTAAAATATAATGCAAAAATCAATTTAATATTTTTATAACGTAAATATCAAAGACAAAGAATGAAATATTTTTAATGATGACACTAAAAATAAATTTAAAATGAAGTAAAAAATTATACAGGGAACAAAAATACACTTCAGCAAAATCTAAGGCAAACTAAGTACATTCAATGAGTACAATGATATGAAATATATTGTGAATTAAAAATAAAATGGGAAAATAAATAGTTATTCTTTAACTAGCAAAAGCATAAGTTCTTACTGTTGTACGTAGCTTTGACTCATATTTCTTGAAAATTTAACGCTTGATAATATTCTACAATAATCTTTAAATTTACGATATAATTAATACATACATTCAAAATTAAAATATTTTACACTCAGATTTGATACTTAATGACAGGGTTTCACCACCAATTAAAAGTTCTTTTCACTGAATTCGCAAACATCTAACCAAAATGTTTTTAGAGATTTTCTAAAAAGACAAAGTTCTTTATCTAAATATCTGAGTTATGGTAATGAAAATGATAAGATGAATTTAAAATATAATAGCATTTTCACTTTAAAAGTAAAAGTAATGAAGAAACATACCATGATTTAGAAGTCCTGAACAGTGTGATATGTTTTAAAACATGGGTGAACACATAGTCCTACATTACATTCTTCGCACCAGTATCTGGTTTCGCGTCTAATTCTTTTTCCTTTATCATTTCTTTGTTTATTGCACACAACACATCTACGCGAAGGATTGTTTCGAGTAGCACCAGTATGAGGAATAACAGAAGGAAAATGTCTTCCAGTTAAACGTACGATGCTACCATATTGTGATGCGTCATTTGGGTGCGATAACTGTGTTAAATGCTCTTCAATTAATCTCTCTATCAGTCTCAGTCTAAATTCAAGATGCCTGTTAAGGCCTCCACACTTCGTATAAATGACGAAAGCATTCCATACGGCTTGATCTAAGAGATGCCGAAAAATCTTTTTATAATACTATCGTTGTTGGTTTCTTATGACTGGATAATACGCTAGACACTGGTCAGCTTTATCCACTCCTCCCATTTTTTTTATTGTAGTCAATTATAGCAGTAGGTTTTCGTATGAGTTTATCATTTTTCGAAAGAGTTTCGAAATCTGTACCATGGTAGGTACTTAAAAATGAAATGGGTTTTTTGTCTTGCCATTTCAGAACGCATATTTTGCCTTTCTGAAAGACCATAATTTCGCCCTTCTTCAATCTTTCTGATTTCAGTTCTTGAGGAAGACCTTTCCTATTTGCACGCAAAGTGCCACATATATCTGTTTTTCCCGCGATAAGTAATTCCGAAAGTTCAAGTGAAGTATAAAAGTTGTCTACCGTTAAGCTATAGCCTTTGTTTAGTAAATCATGTATCAGCGTGTTTGCGCTTTTCGTTCCAACTCCAAATTGTTCGTATCGCAGATCAAATTTAGTACCTTTACCGGTATAAAGTACGAAATTCCAAATATATCCACTTGACGATTCGCATAATTGGAATATTTTAATTCCGAATCTAGCTCTTTTAGTCGCTATATATTGTTTCCAACCTAGGCGGCCTTTATAACCCAGCAGAGATTCATCTATAGCTATATCCCTGTCAGGGATATATGCGTTTTTGAATTTTTGTCGCAGCCTTTCAGAAAAGGTATAAATTTTTTTCAGTTTAGGCTGAGGATGTACACTTTTGTCGAAAGTTTCGTTATTTTCAAAATGTAAGAACTTCATAAGGAGACTGTATCGCCTCTCTGTCATTATTTTGCCTATAGATGGAGTGCTTATTATTGGTCTTTGAGTCCAAAACCATTTCTCCACTGGCTTCTGCATAATTCCTTGCAATAACAGCAATGCAAAAAACACTTTTATTTCACTTGGATTTGTTTCAGTCCATGCGCGTGTTCTTGCTCGTGGACTTAATATAGTTGCGGCCAAATACTGGGAGGCATATCTATTAGTTTCTTCAACTACAATGTTTACAACTTCGTCATCGATAAAGAGAAGGAAGAATTGTAAAGGATCATTCGCATCCTTTATGGTCATTTTTAAACCTGGGCAAGCGCTGAATGGAAATTTAGGAGGAACAGGTTGAGTTTTAGAAGTGTCTATCTTGCACCAATCCCACACTTTGCTTAATTGTTCTTCATCTGAATCACTTTCAGTTTCAGATGAAGATAAAAACTCGCTTTCTGAGCTAGATAATAAACTTTCTTCTTCAGATTCACTAGCCATATATGCTTCTTTTCAAAACAGCACGAAATAGCAGCAGCAGATAACACAACAGCAGAATAGATGAAGTGGCTGATGAATGAGATCCGGCAGTTCGGCTTTTATAGAGTAAAATCACTTTGGGGGTAGAAAACAAGTAAATAGCTTGGTCAAAGAAGCTTCTTGAGAAAATAAATGTATTTTCGAGTTACAATGCAATTTCCCTGTAATTAACTATATAAGAGTTACAATGCAAGTATTTATATACTACGTTGCATTATCGAGATGTTAATAGAAACCAAAAAAAAATTCTTTGTAGCAAAATTGTTAACGATATTATTTCTCCAAGACATTTACGCAGGTGTGTATTCTTTTCATGAATGATGAAAAATAAGTTAACAGTTTTCCGAGCAGATGCTCCAAATTATACAGCTCTGAATATACAGATTAAGTAATTATACAGATTATAGAAATTATACAGATTAAGTAATGAAAACATAAACTCTTATTTCTGGTTATGTGCTGAAAAAGATATTACCCTTTTCAAAGAAAACACCTAATAGCGGAATCTCCAAGTTGACTTCAACGTAAATATACCTCCAGGGGGTACTGAACTAAAAGCTTACCACCTTTGTACATTTTCTACTTTGTATGGGAGACCATTACCTTTGTGCAAGGACAAAAAAGCAAAGCATCCGCTATCTATAACCTAATCTTTCTCAGTTTGTTCCTTTTGTTAACTATGACGAGAAATGGAGCTGCCGTAAATTCTAAATTTATCGCTTCTTCCAAAGACGCTGATTTCAAGTTGTGTATTTGCCGTCTGTTAGTAATTTAAGCTACCCTGGCTTTAAATTCAGAAACATCCTTTCATCAGTAATTACAGTACATATAAACACAATATCATTATTTAAATTCAGACTTTAAAATCTTCATCTATGTTAAACTATAGAAAGCGCAAGCAGTTTATTTCGTGAAAATTTATCACATTTTTCGTAGAAATTATTAAAACGGTTTTGTATGTAAACTATATATATATATATATATATATATATATATATATATATATATATATATATGTAAACACACATAACAAAACACTGTGTATACATATGGTGATGTATGTTTGTGAGCATGAGTGCGCGTGTATGTTATATTTCCCTATTATATATCAGTATTTTATTGAAAGTAGTTGTAGACGACATTTAATATAAAAAAAAAAAAAAAAAAAAAAAAAAAAAAAAAAACTGAAAAGTATAGTAAATCTCAAAATGCCATTATGAAACTGAATATTACATGAAATCGAAAATTTATGTGAAGCAACTATGGAATGAAAATAAATTCTAGTTAGGTTTCACAGCATACAAAATAACACTTTAATCTAACCACTTGAGTAAAACGAATGCCAAGAAAATATCCTGAAAATGTATATCGGTGAAAAAAAATCTCCGGAAAATGCCTCACGGAAAATATGCATCTGGTTAAAAATATCGCTAGAATAATAAACAATGTAAATCTTTTTATCAGGTACATATACACATGCACCTTGAAAAATATTTGTAATTTTTATACTTTGTAGAGATATATAGAGGATTCTTTAATATTAAATATATTTTTCATTTGTTTATTACAAAATATTCTTTCTTACTAAAAATATGCTTAATGATTACATAGTTTATATATCTTAATTAATTATGAATATTTTTTTAGTTTCTTGTTATTTGTGTTTCGTTTCTGAGAATTATTAAAATTCAGGCAATCTGAATTTTACACAAAAATAAATTCATTCCTAGTAACAATTATAACTTTTGCATTAGAAATTATTCACGATAAATGCAATCTTGCTTTTTCGCCAACAGAATGTTTTGGCTTATTTGACTACATCAAAGCATACTATAGAGCTGTCTGCCTAAGAGGAGGGTCTCTTTGTGGAGGACATTTTAAAGGTTAGATTATTTAATTACGGCAAAGACTCGAGGGCTATCTGCCTAAGGGGAGGGATGCCTTCGTGGAGGACGTTCTAAGGGAAACTGGCTCGTATCACGTTGCACATGGTGAAAACCCTGAAAACAGCCATGCAGCCAGCCCGTTCGCGGGATTCGAACCTCGGACCGAACTACCAGTGTTGTTCAGCGACTTTACCGCTCGGCCGCTGGTGGGCCCCAGTACTTTTTAAAAAAACTGCTCGTATATATGTTATATATGCGGAAAACTATGAAAACGCCCATGCAGCCACCCCGTTCTCCTAGAATCGAACTTAAGTCGAAAGTCGGTATTCTGCGACTATTCAGCGACTTTACCGCTCGGCTGACAGTGACAGAATGTCTGCTACCTATACATTAATCTACTACAGAGGTAGATTTGTTTCCGAGAAAGGGATGCGAAACAGAAAAGAGATGCGAATGTGCCAATTGGTAGTGCTCTATTTAAATGGTCAACGTATAAGTTAAGTGGGTGGCCAAATCAAGTAAATGTTTTAATGATATATCTAGCATCTAGATATGATTCGAAATTTTTTTTGTATTGGAAAGGCAACGATCGGTTTACAAACAAACTTAAAAATAATGGAACATAATATTCATTTTCAAATACTATTCTATCTAATTTTCGAAATTAAAATGCCCAACAATTCATATAATTAATGCTGTCGTGCTAGTACATTTATAAATACTTACTGGTTTACCTGTGGTGGTGCAAGTAGTAGCAGATCCAGCTAGTAAAATTGGAAGATCTGTGGTTCGAATCCCGGTCCTTAAGGGAGGAGAATATAAGGAATGATCTTTCTCTTTTTTTTTTTTTTTTTTTTTTTTTTTTTTTTTTTTTTTGCCCTTGTAAGGTAAATTGACAGCACGTCTAGATGAATAAGTTTGAAGATTCATGATTGTGATCCAAGCCTCATCAGTGGTTAAGATACACCTCTGAATACTGGCAGTTCGACCTGTTTTGGGTTCGATCACAAGCGAACTGACCGGCTGCATGGTTGGTTCTTGTGGTTTTCCCCCTGTATAATATGCTAGTTTCTCTCAGAATGTCCTCCACGAAGGCATCCTTCCTCATAGGCAGGTAGCCCTCGCAGCTTTGCGTTATTTAAATAACTGAATCGATCATGATTTTGATCCTTCCAAGGACGTTTTGAGTTTACCTGTTTCATGGCTTTACTATTATTAATGAATTCCTCTCAGGATGTTATCCAAAAATATATTAACAACTCAGATTATTCGAGAATTTTGTTTCTATCCGAATACCCAGTAAAACACCTTTGTTATGCATGAAAACTATTATTTATCAGTTTCCACTGAGGGATGGTAATTGAAAGAAATATGATTATTTTCTAAAGCTTAAATGTGAACTTTAGTATAGAAGAAGAAAGATACTAGGATGCTGAAACAATGAAATTTTTATTAATTACATAAGAATAAACTGGCGGTTCTAGCTTCATTAATCGTTCACATTATGCTATTTGTAATTATTCAACTTAGAGTGGATCACTTAGTTTTAAAAAACCAGTGATTTATGCATTTACAATTACCAGACAAGGCATTTTTTAAAGCATAAAGATAATGTATTTTAAAAATTGAGTTTGTAATCAAGCTTCGCTATCTAGGAATAAGATATAGCGCTGCAGTTAAGTTATATTCTTTCTTAAAAAATATTTCTTTTGTTCACCTATTAAAAATAACAATCAGCAGCGTGTGTTTTTGAAAATATCCCTAAATGCAACATAAATACAAGGCAGATTTCTTTAGGGAATCCTCTACGAAGACATTTTACCACTTAGGTGGAAAACGTTTTGCTAAATTAAACTCTAAATTTACAAAGGCGATTTTATGAGAAAACAGAAGGAGGACTCTACATTGGACTAATAATTAGCAAATCTAATAATTAACTCATCAGGAAAAAATAATGGCAATCTTGGATAAAATAAAAATCAGAACGATATTATTGCAAATTCTTCAATAAAGCATCTAATATACTGCAAATTAAAAATTTAAAAAAGCGTTCTTTATTTTGTGAGTTTATTTGTGAAACTATGTGAGAAATACCCTCATTTTATCTTGTAATATTGGAAAATGTTTTCAGCTGTCATTATCTATCACAAATTAAATACCTTGAAATTGGATTCATTTTAAGCTGTTTAAAATATTATTTGTGTTCGTGCTTAGGGTGAAGAAATGTTTGTGTGCTGTGTTCATTCATAAGTATATGTATTTCGCCAGGATTTTGATTTTGCACTTCCCAGTTTTTAACAAATAACATAAAATTAGCATTTCATGGGGAAAAAATACAACATTTTTTGTTTATCTTTAATTTAAACAGCAAAGGGATTAGAATTTTTGTTACTTTGCAAAAAGTACTTAGTAAAAAGATGGATTTCGAATTTGAAATGTTTTTGCTATTTGGTTAGTAAATGAATTAATATAATGTAGTATACTACTTAGTTAATTATGTTTTTATTGGGGGAACCAATTAAGGACATATTATAACGGTGGAAATTACTTTTTTTCTTTTTGAAATTCCTCTATACATTATAAAATTAACCAATTGATCAAAATTTGCATTATACAATAAAATAAATACTGTAACACAACAACAACGATAAATAGCCTTCTTATATAACAGCTCCAATTAAAATTGCTAACTAACTAAAAACAACGAACGTGGAGACATTTCTATTATGTAGTAAAGTAAGCTTTAAAATATTTTGGAAGAACTATGTGAAGAAAAGGAATGTGAAGAAAATGAACTATGTGAAGGAAATTATGTGAAAGAAAGTGAATCCAATTTTCATTTTAAAAAATTTTCTTATAATGTGTCAGCTTATTTTAAGCCATTTTATCTAGAAATAACAACATGATATTGTTTCAGATTAAAAATAATGAATGCAATATCATCCATATTTCGAAATGGGCTTATTTAGTTATGCTGTTATAACTACTAATAACTGTTGATGAAACATTTCCACAGCAGCATAATTTTGATCTGCTATGCAAGTTTATTTATGTGTTTATTTTGTAAACAAATATTGAATCGTCGAATGTAAAAAAAAGCATTAATAAAATCTTTAAATGCCCGTCTTTGAGTCTGAGTTCGAACACAGCATATTTAAAACAAGAGACTATTACAAGACTTTGCTAGGATCCTGCTAGCCTCGCAAGACGCTTTTTTAGAAGGAAACAACTGATTGAAAGCATGTGTTCAAATATCACATCTGTCATTTATCTGTCGAAGAAAAGGTAGGACTTTTGTATGAGTATGTTTCGAAGCTTGTTTTTCCGTTCCCTAAGTACGCCAATCCCCAGGGGTGTAATTAGTCCTTTACGACAAATCCGAACTACTGCAGTTCTTCCGAAACGTGAAGAGAATATACTTACGATGACATTACTGAATGATCTGAAAGCCATCTGCTATTCTGAACTATTTTGTACTTTCTTTAAAAATGCAGAAGGTTATAAGTACAGGTTTTTTGCGCATCTACAGTTATTGTTTTCAAATTACTGTCATGTAACATAAATGCAAAAGCATTTAATATTTATTTAGTCTTTCACATAATATGTCAAAACAAATTTCTCTTAAGTCATCTGTTTATGGCTGAAGTTGCTATGTGTATTTCTTTAAATTATGCTATGGAAGTTAAAAATACAGCAATTAATAAAGAATATAAAAATTCTGCACATGTGAAAATAAAATTATGGTAAAATGCTTGAACACCATCTCCAAAACAAGAGACTAAATTTAAAAAAAATCATGTTTAAGCTAAAATATTAATGTCTTGCAAAATCTTTTCTAACATACGTGACAATTTTCTATAGAGGGACAAGCTTTTTTTTACTGCTTAGACCTAGAGTACTTTTTTTTTTTACTTCTTACTAAACAATCATAGATCCTTTCCCAGATTTTACTAATCAAGTCTTGCTGGCCTAAGATGTAATACTTTGATAAAGAAATTCTAAAAAGGATAGGTTTTTTTATTTCAGTAATTCTAAATACTTTTAAAAATTCGGACTATTACAAATTTTATTAAAACTCATACTATGATTCAAAAAGGTGCTTCAGACCGAAGTTTTTAAATTAAAAGGAAACTGTATTTGATATGGTAATGAAGTTAAAATATCATTGCACCTGCTTAGACAATATTCAATCTAAGAATGCTACTATTTTAGAGAATTCTATGCATTTCAAATAAAAAATAGCACAAATAATTATTATATATTCAGATTATACACGACTAGTGCGTCATTCGCCAACAACATACATTCAAAAAACAATATAAAAAAAATTAAAAAAAAAATACGTCGAAAAGGACATTTCTTTAACGTTTTGTGTGCTACCTTTATTTATTAAATACAATGTTCTTTGCACTTACACCATAAAATTCAGTTCAATAGCAACGTCGATAATTTTAAAATGAGCATATATTTAGAATTTCCGGTACACAATTCTGCGCGCTAGAGATAAAAAGGTTTCCACCCCCGTATAGTGTTGCTATTGCTTGGTTTGAAATCTTTGAGATTGTTGCTCAAAAATTCGTTAAAGTTTCACGAAATATGAAATAGATAATAAAACAAATTCCAAATTTCAAATTTGGTCTTCCACATGCCCATATTCGTAGGAGGATTACGTCATTCAAACTTGGATGGCCTTTTTTCAAACCTTTTTTTTATCACATTGCGAGAAATATACATACATTTAAGCAGATTTTCATTATTTAATTATTTCAAATGTAATGCGGGACTAATAACATTTGGTGGCAACAGTCTGAAAAGTGATTCGCCGTTTCTAGTGATTCAACGCAAAATCGCAAAAACGAAAACTGTATTAGTATTTAAAACAATAATCTCTCACGGACTATTGTTTTAAATACTAATACGTCCCTTTGGACTAATAAATAAAAATATGAAAGGTTTCAGATTTTAAACTACGTCCAAAGGAGCGTTTTTAACGTTTTGTGTGTTACCTCATTAAATATCATGTTCTACGTACTCAAACCATAAAGTTCAGTTCAACAGCAATATCTCAAAATTATTTTAAAATGACCGTATCTTAGAGTCTCTCGCGCTGGAGATAAAAATAGGATTTTTTCGTACGGTGTTGACATTACTCGCTTTGAAATCGTATAGTTTTTTAATCAAAAATTCGTTGAAGTGTTATAAAATATGAAATCGATAATAAAACAAATTTCAAATTCAAATTAGGGCTTCCACATGCCCATATTGTATGCAAGATTACGTTATTTAAATTTTGATAGCCGTTGTTTTATCACAATGCGAGAAACATGCGTACATTCATGCAGATTCTTCAATATTTAATTTCTTTAAGTATAATACAGAACGATAATATTTAGTGGCAACAATTTGAAAAGTGATTCGCCGTTTATAGTTTTCACTGAAAAATGCCAAAGCGAAATTAAAAGTCCTTCAGGGCAAATTGTCCCTTTGAACTAAAAATAAAGTAAGTAAACATAAAAAAATAAATTTTCGTGCTTCTTTTCTTAATAGTATTTCGTTTTATTTATTTACTGCGGTTTTTTTAAACTGAAATTTGTTACTTTTAGAAAAGTTGCGGGTTATATTTCGGACATTCAGTTGTTAGGCTGTAGGTTGGTTATTTTAATAATTTATACAGCAAAATGCAGAAATTTTAACACACCTTTGCCTTTATGCTTGTAGTTATTTTGCGTTGAACAATGCAATTACAATTATGTAAGAAAATCAAACTCATTGAATGTTTTTCTAATAAAAATCGCATTGAAATCAATGTGCATAAAATGATTTGGAATATTTGAAATGAATTTGAACAGAACTTCATCAAACCAGTATAAGCCACGAATATTTTTCCAAAATGAATAAATAATTCGCCATTATTATTTTTACTATCAAATTAGATTATGCTTCACAAACCCGTTCAAAATACGCTTATTATAAATTACTGTTGATGGCTAATTTTTATTTGAATTATTGCTTAATTATGTTATTCTTTACATGTAATTATATATAATTCATATTAAATGCAGTATTAAATTAAATGCAGTAATTAAATGCGCTTCGTTTCGGTCGAATAATTAAAATTTATAACTTGTCGGTTTTAATTATGTATCTATATATCCATAAGTAAATTTGTTTAAATATTTCCTAATGCTGTTTTTTAATTGAATTCAAGAGCATTTCGCATATTTCTGAACATTCAATTTAAAAACTAAAGGATATTTTATGAAAATGTTATCTGTTTAAAGAGAGTATTGAAAAAACATGCTTACATGCTACTTTTTTATTTCGCGAAGAATGTCCACGTTTGTTTGTTTTCATAAACCACTACATGCTCAAGCGTTTTCTTGGCGATTAAACATATCGGTCTAAAACGAAAAAGAGCAACCCTCTTTGCCTCCTACTGAGAACTGTCATTTAGAGATCTCCAGGGTTCCAGAAATAAGGGGGGCAGGAGACATCTGCACGGCCGCTTTAAGGCGGTCATAACGCTTTCGAGGTCTTCACCACTGACCGCCTAGAACCGTCAGTAACGCTTTCGAACACTTTTCCAGTGACCGCCTAGAAGCGTCCGTAACGCTTTCGAGGTAGGTAACTAATGGTCTAGACCGCCTAAACCCGGTCATAACGCTCAGAGGGTTAAGTATCATGTAAAGAAATACAGGCATTTTAGCTGTCGACCACTGCGGTGAATATTCTGAGAGATGCAAACATGCATCTTCGTAAAATGAAAAGCAATTCCGGAATTTTAAGAGAACTATGGTGAAAGAACTGAATCGATATCGAATAATATATTTTAAGTAAAGACTCGTCAAACGTTTTAGGCTTGAAGAGATCAAGTACAGATCTACGATCTAGGAAGTGCAGATCAAGACAATTCAAATTTAGATGTACTACAATTAAGGGAATCGCTAAATGAACAAACAATAGCGAAACAAACTAGTTTTGAAAAGTGTAGCTCTAAATTATGATCCAATTGGACTAATTCCTGCATATGTAATTAGAGCTAAGTTTATAATTCAAGAATTATGAGAATTTGGTCGTGATTAGATTTCCAAGTATTTGATGAGTTCAGGAGGATCTTTTTGACATGGTATTCTGAAATCGACGATCTTGTTAACATTAATATTCCTAGAAGATAGTTCTTGTGGGGTTCAGCAATTAATGCAGAAGATATGATCGTAATTATTTTCGCCGATGTTAGTATCTAAGCATACGGTGGTATAGCGTATCTCCAAAATTCCACTATTTTGGCGACATACTATGGACTAACTAAAAGCAGAGCAGCTCCGCTAAAGGAGCTTACAACGTCTCGCTTGGACCTGATGGCAGTTACTATTGCTGAAAGAATAGCTGACTGTCTGAAAACACTCAATATCAATGAATGCAATATTAATTTCTTTAGTGACTATCAGATAGTGCTTCACTGTGTAAAGGGCTCTGCCAATAACTGGAAATTTTTCGTAGTAAATCGTGTTCAAGAGATACAAAGTTTAATCGCTCGATCTAAATTGCAATTTTGCAAAGGAACTGAAAATCCTGCAGATGTCGTATCATGAGGGGAAAAGTTCATAGATCTTATAGAAAATGAATTTTGGTTCTACGGTCCACCAAGGCAAGCAATTTCATTTTTTAAATTATACAAAATTTCGAATTTAGACAAGAAATTATACTTTCGAAGAAGGGAAGAAATTGAATATCAGCAGTAAACTCCTGAAGCTAAACACTTTTCTTGATATAAAAGAAATCCTCAGGGTCCGGGGGTAGACTCAGCAAGTCGAATCTTTCGAAAAACAGAAAGTATCCAATCATTCTTCCCAACAAACATCAGGTACTGAATTGATCGGCAGACACGTTCACGAATTCAACCTGTATAAAAGAGCTGCATTAGCATTATTAGCTCTTCGACAAAAATATTGGATCGTTAACGGCAAAGCAATTATAAGAAAAATAATCTGTAAATGTATAATGTGTTTTAAAATTTGAATACTGTATAAATAACGGGCGACGTGCCAGCATCTCGTGTAGTGCCGGATAGAGCATTTCCTGATTAAGAAGAGAAAGAGAAGAGGTGGAAAGACATATAAATACTACGTTTGCCTTTACATGTGCTTAACGAGAAAAGCTATACATCTAACAATAGAGGCATTTATAGCATCTCTCAAAATATTTGCATCACGCAGGCGAAAAATCCAGAAAATATTTTCAGATACTTTGTTGGCGATGACGGTGAATTGCAAAGATACCTGAATAAACTTTCTTCTGAGGAATCATTTCAAAACTACCTGACTGATGAAAATATTCACTGGTCCTTCAACCCTCTTGCAGCGCCTCACTTTGGCGGCATTTGTGAGGCTGCTGCATTTGCTGTGAAGCAAATGAAGATTCACTTAAAGAAGACTATTGGAACACGGATATTAACTCACGAAACGCTTCACACCCTAGTTACTCACATCGAAACGTGTTTGAATTCCAGGACAGTAGTTCCCATCTCCCGTACTAGTTCATTGAATTTAAACCTAAATGACTTAGTTATAATAAAGTACGACAATTTGCCTCCATTAAGATGGCCTCGTGGACGAATTATTGAACTATATCCGGGTGTCAGTGGAAAAGTAGCTAATCAAGTATTAATTTAATATTTATTTTTCATTGAACTATGTTATCGGATTATTATTCGTGGTTTATGTCTCAACATTTAATTATTCTGTGTTCACGGTTACAAATTGTATAAACTGAGAGTAGTTGGACTTAATAATAAAAAAAAGTATTCAAAATGAAACTTCTCGTGCAGCTTTGTCGCCATTTGATTAACAGCCAATAAGACATGGAAATCCTTTCATATAGTTGCCTTTTCTTTGCTGAGTAAAGTTAATTCTTTTCCTCTAACGACTTCTGGTACTAATTTCTGCTGTTAAACAAAATCGGAACTGAATTTCTTTTAAAATATTTCTTTTCTTAAACATAAAATAGATCGGGTATGTCAAAATATTTAAAAAGTGTCAGAGTAGATGAAGATGTTCTGCATAAAAGTTTAATTAAACTCTTAAGAGCAGGCGCGGACTAATGGTCGTAGTCCATTAGATCTAACTGAGATAAGCCTTTCATATATCCAAAAATTGAACGCTATGTCTCAGAGTCACATTGTATAAAGAAAGATATTCGAGTTTTAAAAATAGCTGTCATAATAGATCATCATTCATAATTAAATGTCTTCGACAATTGAAGGTCTAAGGTCTTTGCCAATTCCTTGCATTGTTACGTTTGATATGCTAATTGTAGGTTATTCACCACTCTTTTATTACTAGCCAAAAATTGGCTTTTCGAGAAAGCTTTCAAAAATGATAACCCTGGTATTATAATAGCTCACATTTACTTAATTTTTTATTAATGTTTTATGCTCACATAAAAACCGGTGGGAATTCAACCGTCCAAATTTAAAAAACTTTAGATGAAGTTTAATAAATAAAAGAAAAAGGAGGAAATATTTTAATATTAATGGTAATTTGTTGCAGGTAACTCGAAATAAGGATAAACTCGAAATTTCACAATTGAAGAACAAAATTAAAAATCGGCAATCTAGAAATTTCTCTTTTAATACATTTGGCATCAAATACATTTTGCAAACAGTTTAAATTTAACATTTTGCGCTAATCTGAATTCGCAGGAGTATCAAATGAGAAAGGTCCGCACTGATATGACCTAATCATGGATAGCTCAATTCCCTCTAGAAAAGATGAAAGGTTAAATCGCAGCACAGTAGGAGTCATATATTGAAGATCCTGGCCGGTTGAAATTACAATAATAGCATTCTTTTATCTATAATGTTTAGTACTTTAATGAATAATAATTTTAATTTAGGCTTCGAACGATTCGAATGGCCAGAAAAACGCTATTGTTCGACTTTTCGAATTCATGAATTTTTCCCAAGATCCGAGCATTCCATTCACCTGTTACAATTACCTAAACGTTCGCTTTATCGACCACACATATAACATCTCTACTTATAGAATGTTATGGATCGTTATGAACATCATCCCCTGCGACTATATCTAGCCTAATAAAGTATCATGTTGCGTCAAATATACAGATATTTTGCGTCAAATATACAGATATTTTGCGTCAAATATACAGATCGCATACAAATATTTGTGAGCTTAAATTTATTCCACATTTCAAACAGAAGTTTGAAGACTAATATTTATAAATGTATAAAAAAGTAAGACGACAGAAGTCATTCAAATATCACTCTTTTGTTAAACTAATAAAAGTAGTATTTACCGTATACTATTCAACAAATCCTTTCATATTATTTTAGTTATTGCAGCTACACATGTGTTTAAAAGTTTTCGAACTGATGCCTATGTGGACCGAGTTGCTTCTGTTAACAGCGGTTTAACTTTGGAAGCATTAGGAACAATACTCATCGTTTTCCGGTATTCGTTTGGAGTCTTCTTTCCATATAGAAGTAGAGATTCACAGTTTTTTTCCTTTTTGACAGGTAATGTTGCTGATTTTGCTCTTAGAATGTTTAATGCTATTTGACGTCGGTTTTACACAGCTGTTATTAATTATCGAAGACGAATAATTCTCCTCCGAAAGCGCCAAAAAGTATTGTTTTAATTCACAGTTTGTACACGTACGGATTTTGAAAGAGAATAAATTTAAAAGTAGAAGACGATATTTCTTATCTGAAGTAATAAGCAAATACAAAAATCTTTTATTTATAAATATTTTGCTTTTTGACAATCTCTATCGAAATCGCTTTAAAAATATGTAAACTCCCTTTGTACAGTGGACCACGCAAAATGTCTTTAAACTGTTATAGCCGGTTTCCGCTAAAACCAAAAGTAAAATTTAGGAACCAGGCAATGAATTTAATTTCCGATCATTTAAACAAAAATGTACTGTTACTTATTTTGGACAATGTGAGGCGAACGGCCTGTACAAATGCGAAGATTACTTTGAGGTAGACGGCATTCTCGCTAAATTGTTGAGATATAGCCAAGATAGCCTATTGTTTGCGCGACTAAATTTTGCAGAGATGCTTGGCGAAAAATAGCACGACATTTTCTCCCGCTCTCTGGAGAAATTCACTGGCCACACGGGCCACAATGATTATGTAACTGTAACAGTATTCAGCCGTTATACGTAACTGTAACAGTAGATGATTCCCGACAATTTCAGAACTGAAAAAAACCTGTAAATTTATCGCCGGCTGAGGGAAAACTAGTATATAAATTGAGATAGCATCAGTTCTCAGTTTGAGTCCAGACAATTTAGCGCAGAGCTGAATTAGGAGTATTGGTAGTTCTCGGTGCGAGCTTTGCTTTTACTTGGGCTTTGCGGCGTGGTGTGTTACACATTCTTAGTAATGTCAAGTAGAAAATACTGCGGATTATGCTCTGCAGAATGAGAAGAGCTTCATGAGTGCTTTTGTGAAAGGTTCGAGAATTGTTTTTTTTTCTTTTGTTACGTGAAAGCAAGTGTTATCAAGCCACCATCGGATCTCGGTATTCTGAATCCGTTACGAAGTCCTACATTCGAAGCAGCTTTTGGTGTCAGATGTGCGATTGAATGACAAGGTAAAGAGTGGTGGGAACAACTTAAGACAACTATGGTCAGTCTTTGTAGTTCAAGGGAAAACAGAAATTACTGCCACAATGGAAAATAAATTCGAAGCTATGGAAGGCAGAACAACATGGTAGAAAACAGAATTCGAGACAATAAACTAAGAGTTCCTTCTTTCCAATTAAAAGCCTTGAGAGAGCGTTTCTGCTGTCAAAAAATAAATCTGACAAACAGTTTCTGTTGTTAAACAACAAACGGAAAAATTGAGTTTATGCTGTTGCTACAAATCGATTACAGAGTTTCTACTTGCGCCGGCAATGAAGTTGACAGCTTAAAAATATCCAAAGTTGTAGCAGGAAACGATTTGAAGCTTTTAAATGCCTAGCTATGTTTTCTTGTGCTTTTCCACACCTATCCACACATGATGTGAAAACTTCTTGTTAAGCACAAGTAACTCAGTTCTTCGTAGTTACGAACGCAAGTGGGTGAGATTCTGCAGCTAAGCCCTGCCATATAATTGCTTGTCGGAGAACACGCGTAACGGATATCCTTCAAAGTCTTCCCGAAAATAAAAAGCTACACTTCCAAATTCAGTCCCGCGCGATGGAGCAGCGCTTTAACGAAAAGTGTTTAAGAGACCGTAACAGGCTTCAGTAAAATAGTAGCAGTATGGAAAGCTTCCAATCTTCCACGATATGAAAAATTGCCTCATCTCTCATCTTGCCCAACGGAAATAAGGGAAATCAATTCTCTGGTGTACTTCATCGTTGGCATCTGGGATCCTCAGACATAGAACGCCCTGATGGCAAATGTGAAGCATCTAAAATTCTTCTTTTATATCCCATGAAATTCGAGGCAGTCATAGTGCATATAAATTTGTAACTTCGTGACTTTATTTGTTGATTTAGCATTTCATTTAGTGTATGTATTCATTCAAACTATTGTTACAGTTCTGAAAGCAGTTAAATGTAAGCATACTTTACAATTTTAATACATTTTAGAATTTTTTATAGCACTGCTGACTAGTTTTGAAGAAATTAAAGCCTTTTATTTTAAGAAATTAAAAGTAGTAGCTATGGCGCTGGTAACTTACAACTAATAACGTATGATTTTTCGTCACACGCGCATTCCAAAATGGTAGCCTTGAAAGAAAACATATCTTCAGTGGATAAGTTGTGTGATCGCCAGAGCGTCATCTAACATTCTACTTCTTCAGGTAATATCCTTCCAAACCTGCGCTATAGCTTGATAGTTACCAGTAGTTTAGGCATTCACGCTATGCCTCGAATATTGCAAAATTAAAACGTGTTACCCGCAGTAAAAATACTGAAGTGAAGGCACTTTACGTACCAATTTATTCAAATGAAATTTCCAAAACAGAGCAAATATAAGGTTGGAAGGGAGAAGCGAAAAATTACCCTTGTTCTGCACAAACCTTTCGAAATTGCCAACTCGGCTAGCTCTTGCATCTTGCCTCCTGGAGTTGCAATCCTCTCAAAAGACACTATGTAAAAAAGGGACGTTTAGTATGGCGGAAACCGAAAATAAATTCAAAAACGCAGTTGAAAAAAATTTTAAATCTGATAAACGTAACAAAAAATTAAAATATATTCACTCACTTTCATTTAAAAAAAGGCAGTCCCCAAAAATCCCATCATTTATTTTTTCAATTAAGATGAGTATGCTCCAGGCACATCAAAGTCATCATCATCATCAGCAGATGCATTAAAAATTCTTCTTCGGGATTTGTATCGCGTAAAGTGGCGGAGTAAATATTTGCAATGTCAGCAAGAAAACTTTAAATAAATCGTTCTCAATCAAGTGGTACTGTCCTTTCCTCCACATAAATTCATACAGATATTCATATAGACATATAGATATTCGATTAGTAAAATTTCGAAGAAATTCTTCGATCATACACCCCCAGTGCTAATAGTATGCGCACCTGCAAAACACGTACGAAATATTTCGTCTTCCAGACATTTATAGGCAGTCCGAAAGTAGGGAATGATTGTGGTCCCTGGCAACACCCATTCAGTGATTACATCAAGCAAGCAGTCACTCAATCGATTTTGAACCACTCTAAAGAAATCTGTGCGTATCTCTTACAATTCTTCCAAACATCCATCTTCCTTTCACGAGGCCCGAAAGCGACCGAGCTCTAAAATCACTGAATACTGGCAATTCCGGCCTGGTTTTGAATACAATCGAAAGGCCTGGCTCCATGGGCGTGTTCGGGAGTTTTCCCATGTGCAGTGTGTATACGAGCCAGTTTCTTTTAGAAAGTCTTCCACGAAAGCGTTCCTCCTTAAGAGTGAGTGCTCCTAGTACTCCTTGCCATATTAAACTAAAACAAAACCTTTTCACTGGCCTGCCTCTTCTACACTCCCCAAATTTACGTTTATCTTCTTCAATTATCTTAAGGACTCACCCAGTTCTTGCAAATATCTCTCATCATAGCCGAAATGTATCTTTCCCTGCTGAAATGTATCTTTCCCTGCAGAAATTATACCAGTCGACTATTGTGTGATTTAAAAAATTCAGATCTTCGATTTCATATTTCTGGGGGAACTTGCAAAACATTTTCGCATCACTAATAAAGCTGCATATATATTCATCGCACTCAAACACAACCAAGTAATTTTTATTTCTCTCCTACACACATCAATGCCTTCCCTCTTTCACACTATACTGATTACTACAAAACAATTCAAAGCCCTCATTTATTGACTTTTTACCCTTCTTTTCACTCAATTTTTGTACTTTTCCCACATTTCAGACTTGCATGCGACTAACCAAAGAAACCCTTTTTCATACGGCATTCTAACGCAATTTTCTCTACTAAATTAGGCAAAAAACGTATTTCAGAAATCTCAGCATACTTCAACATGCATTGATGCACATTTTATAACAAAACTAATGTTATTGGAGCTATGGTATCTACAAACATTTTTGTAAAGAAAAATAAATTTACCTGAAAACACGTTATCCACACTCTTTAGCACGGCCCAAGAACGAAGAGTAACGGATTTTCGAATCATTGTTTGAAATAACTGCTACTGTCTCATCTACTTCCATCTAGACCAATCAAGACTTCTTATTCTAAAATACATGCTGAAATCTAAAATACTTGCTAAATCTAAAATACATTTGCGGAAATACTCCGAAGTGCACTGTCCACCCAGAGCTACGAAATCGCATGGATACTAGGAATGGCGCACCTACGAATCTGGAGAAAAGCGCTAAAAATGCACCAAAAATTGTGCTGTTATGTTTTGAAAAAACAAAATTTTGAAAAGAGTGCCTTCGTCAGCACTACGATTATCGGGATGAGACGTGCAAAACAATTTTAATTGCACAAAACCGTTTCTTCCAGCAGTTCAACTATTCCAAATCCAATTTTTATTTCCGACTGGGTAGATCTGGCACTTACTAACTTGCTAGCGAACGGCTTTAATTTAGTTTGGAGATCTAAATCCTTTGTGTCTGGTATTAAGGACAGCAAGTTACCTTGAAAATCAAAAGCTCGGAAACGACATCTCGATCAGCCGATCCGGAGTAGAATGCTGTATCCTTGCACACCTGGGACCCAAGCATTAAAGCAATTCGTTTTATAACTAAGTAATTTATTTGTAAATGAATTACAGGTACAGAGCGGAAACTGGAAAGAAAAATACTCGAGGAAATAGGTTAATTGCCACTGCCAATAAATAATAGGCAGATTTCAAAATTTTAGTTAGTGAAGTGAGAAGATTAATTTTGCGAATGAATAATACATAATGGCAATATGCATTAAAATTTAATAAAACACACTTTAGCTAAAAATGTTTTCTTTCATTACTTTTATTACTACGAGTCTATCTTCTCTTTTATTTTAAAAACACTTGCTATCTCCCCAGCAAAAAACAGTTTTCTCTATATAAGATTTCTATAACCACCGTTTTTGAATAAATCAATTAACAATTATTCCCACATTCCGTTTCCGCAGTTGTTTCGTTAAACAATAGCCCACCAGCGGCAGAACGGTAAAGTCGCTGAACACTGGTAGTTCGGTCCGAGGTTCGAATCCCGCGAACGGGCTGGCTGCATGGGTGTTTTCGTGGTTTTCCCCGTGTGTAACGTGTATACGAGCCAGTTTCCCTTACAAAGTCCCCCACGAAGGCATTCCTCCCCTTAGGCAGATAGCCCTAGTGTGCTTTGCCATAATTAAATACACCACCATCCACACCGTTAAACAATAACCGTCAGTTGAAACTCACTATCAGTTAAAATGTCACGTAAAACGCAATCGCGAATCGTTGATTACGTTATTTATTTCACTCGAAAAGGACATGGAAAAGTCTTGTTTCGGCAGTATTTAGTGTTATGAAAATCCTAGTGCAGCGAAAATTACGACAGCTACCTTCCTCCGGCTAGGGAATCTCTCGTCGAGCGCATGTTGATGAAAATTGGTCCGTATTTTGTACCGTTAAGTAAGGGCAAAGTCAATCATATAGCCAGCTCATTGTTCTCTAAAGCCTAACCAAGGCCGAACTACCAGTATTCAGCCTTTTTATCTCAGCCTCCAAAACAATATAAAATCCACAGAGCAATATAAAATAGTGTGTGACAGCCAATATCTGCCTGTCACACATTTTTTTATATTGCTCTGTGGCTCTTTACGATACTTTATTCTTCTTTTAATTATCGGCTCACCCTTAGAATGTGCCTGAGATAACAGTAGCTTGTCTTCATATTTTGCTTTTATATTTAGGGTTTATCTATGTAAGCTATTCAAAGAATCGTTTCTGTTGTACACTTGCTAAAGTGAACTAATCTGTCCACAACGAATCCCGAAATTTGAATTTCAGTTTTATTTATTTACTTCATGTTCTGCATGAAGTTCCTGAAATATTGATTTAACAAACCTAGCAATTTATATGAAATGTGTTTCCTGCGTAGAACGCCTAATGTTCCAACTAAAATTCCCTAAAGGGATAAACTGAAGTTTGCTTTTCCCGTGGCGGGGGGAAAATATAGTTAGAACACGCAGAACCGAGGATGAGCTAACATGTATAGATCCGGCGCTGTGCCGCGTATGATATTTCGTATTTTGTTTCAATCATGTGGTTATTGTTTTCAATAAATAACCAAAAGACAACCACTGTGAATTAAATGACTCAACACTTCGAAACGAAGATATCACAGAATTGTTGGTGAACGCCGAACGTGATTACTGCGAATCTTCTGATGGAATATGAACCTTTCTTTGTTTTGGAAGTTTCTGACTCGCGACCATGGAATTGAGGTAGCTTCCTTTAGATTCAGTTCTTGAAGTGTTATGATTTTGTATGTGATAGGAAGTTTTGAATTTGTAGTGGTAATTTGATTATTTAGTTGTTGTAAATTGATTTGAAATTTAGTTTTGAAAACAGAAGTAGTTTGTGTAAACATGGTGAAACGAGTTGAAAGGTTAAGGCAAAAACGAAACTGCATTAGGCAGCTTTTTTGTAATCTTTTGGCAAAAATTAAAGACGCAATAAATAAACCTTTAAGTGAAATTAAAGTGGTAAAGAACAAAAACTTGATGATCTTTATGATCAAAGAAACCAGTTGATTGAAAAGATAAAGAATCTTAAGGGTTTAGATAGTGAAATAGAAACGATAATTGGTATAGATGAGTTAGAAAACGAAATTGCTGAGAGTGAAGAATATCAGTAACGCGGTATTCAATGGAAAACGAAACTAGATAGGCATATAGAAAGTGCTTTTAACGGGGCTTCGCAAAATGAAATTCGGGTTAAT
This sequence comes from Stegodyphus dumicola, assembly GCF_044657685.1. NCBI lineage: Eukaryota > Metazoa > Arthropoda > Arachnida > Araneae > Eresidae > Stegodyphus > Stegodyphus dumicola. Next base: position 8,122,196 of record NC_140778.1, on the reverse strand, counting down.
GAAAACGTTGGGTTGGAACAACGCGTAGTAAGGAACGAAAGTAGTGTAGTTAAGCTTCCGAAATTAAGTATTGAGAAGTTTTATGGTGATTGTAGCTCTTGGTTGGATTTCTGGAATTCCTACGAAGTAGCTATTCATAATAACAATTCCTTAAGTAAGATTGAGAAGTTTTCGTATATGAAAACATTTTTGGGAGGTACTGCCTTATCAGCAGTTTCGGGATTTTCGTTAAAAACCGAAAATTATGATTCCTCAATTAAGTTGTCAAAAGAAAGATTCGGAAGGCTAGATTTGATTATAAGTTCGCACATGAATAAACTGTTGCTGATTGATTCCGTTAAGACATGCGCGAAAGTTCCAGCATTGCGACGAATGTATGATACGACTGATAATCAAATTCGATCATTAAAGTCTTTAGGTGTTGCAGCAGGAACATACACAGGTGTGCAAAAATTAAGGACGAAGTCGAAAAATTAGCATATCAGCTGAACGAAGAGGCAGAGCGGACAGAAAGACCAATCAGGAGATTAAGTAAGGTGATGTACGGTAGCACATGCGCAGATATGCAGGTAGACGTAATGGGGGAGTGTTTGAGTAGTATAAAGCATGTTGTCGGTGTAAGATCAGTATTTCTGGCAAAGAGATTGCACGCCGTATAGCAGTTAAAATCACACCGAGTTGCTGCCTCAGCGACAAATGGCGAATAATCAATCTGTTAGACGACATCTGGATGCTTTTACCCGAGGTCGAATCATTGGGAAGTTGGAGGAAGGCCGCAGTGTGACAAGTGTGGCTGCAGAGTTCTAAATTGCTCACAGCATCGTTTGACGACTTTGGAGACAATTTCAATCTACAGGAGCAGCTGTCCGGGGGTTTAATAGTGGTCGTCCACGAGGAACCACACCCGCAGATGATCGGTATATTGCCTTACAGGCCAGAAGAAACAGGCGGCAGACAGCAGAAGAAATCGCTAGACACACGACACAGGCGACTGGACGACCGATATCGCGTTTTACCGTGGCCAGAAGACTGCACGGTGGTGATCTGTTTGCACGACGCCCTGTACGGTGTGTACCTCTAACGCCTGCCCATCGGAGAAGGCGTACTCTGTGGTGCCGGGAACACCGGAATTGGAGAGACAATGAATGGCAACGAGTACTCTTTACAGATGAGAGCAGATTCAGTCTGAGTATCGATTCTCATCGCATACTCATCTTGAGAGAGCGGGGAAGCCGCAATCATCCCTCAAACATCATTGAAAGTGATAGGTATGGAGGTGGCGGTGTTCTCGTTTATGGAGGCATCATGCTTGGTAGTCGTATAGACCTTCACATCTTCGACGCAGTTTCAGTCAACGGGACCCGTTATTGTAACGAGATTCTTCTTCCATATGTGGATCATTTTAGAGGCGCTATGGGTCCGCAGTTCCTTTTCATGGACGACAATGCACCATGCCATCGCACAGTAGCTGCCGAACAGCTCTTAGAGAGTGAGGATATTGAACGTATGGATTGGCCGACACGATCTCCGGATCTCAATCCCATCAAACATGTATGGGATTTTCTAGGCAGACGCTTGGCAGCTCGTACCTTACCACCAGTAACAATACCGGAGCTTGGATTGGCGCTGCAAGACAAAGGGGCAGCAATGCCTCAACAACTAATTGACACCCTCATTCTCAGCATGGGCAGACGCTGTATACGATTTCCTTGATGTATAAAAACCTCTAACCTAGTAATAAATTAAGTACCTTCTTTCCGGTGTTAAACTTGTGTTCATTACGGTTAATAGAGTTTTCATCATTATTTTTCCGAGTTTTCTCTTCTCTTCGAGGAAACAAAAGAAAGACAGTCGCAAAACAAATACGTATGCACAATAGGCTGTCGATAAAGGGTGTTGGTATAATAACGTAACACAATACTGTGAAAAAAAAGAACTCCATTTCTAAAAATGGTTAAAATTCGATTTCAGAATTAAAAATAACAAGTTTAAGCAAATTCGAAACTCGTTGTAACTCGAAAATACATTTATTTTATCCTCAAGAAGCTTCTTTGACCAAGCTATTTACTTGTTTTCTATTCCCAAAGTGATTTTACTCTATAAAAGCCGAACTGCCTGATCTCATTCATCAGCCACTTCATCTATTCTGCTGTTAAGTTATGCTATATACATGCATGTATACGTACGGACATACGTCGCGCTAAAACTTGTCGTAAGTCCCAAACATAAAATTTTAACATTTTATGTTAAGTTATGCGACATACGTACGTGTAAACGTCATGATGGAACTATTCAAAATGGAAATTTCCTTTGAAATATGAAAATAGAAATGTTTCCCTATTACAATATTTATTTCTCACAAGTCAAAACGGTGTCATAAATAACTAACTACTAATAAATTTATGATGCAATCTAAAGAATTATTTAAATCTAACACTTTAAACTGGAATAAACTTATAATATTTGAAAATTAAATATAAACATAATACTAAAATAAGTTGCGAATAATTTGTATTCGAAAAATTGGAACACGAGAGAAAAAAATTCTCACAAATTTCCTTTGTATATTAAAAAGTATTTCCTCAGAAAATAATGATAAAAAAATGCAAGATTAACTTTTCACCATTATCGAAGCAATTTCTTAAAGAAACTGGAAATTTAAAGCATTTTACGTAGTTTCTCTTACTGATATATATTGACTAACTTTCTGTACTCGGCACATATCTTGATTTAAGGTACGAGTAATATATAGCATATGTGCTAGTGTTCAAATTATAAAGTAGCCAAATAGGAGATAAAATACTGTTTTAGCAACCAGTCTCGTGACGAAGATACCATAGGGAGAAAACTAATTTCCCTCGCTAAATTCAACGGAGGGGAGAATTAGCTTAATTATATACACATGGTAAGGGGGGCCCGCTTTTGAAGTAGTTTGAGTAAAAATGCTTGCCGTTTTTGCGACAGATCTGGTAAGAAAACGCGATTATTTTTACGTCGTTTTCTGAGAAACCCGTAACCCTCGGGGGTTAAACTCCATGGGATACCGGTAAAATGTTTCTCTCAATTGAAATATCTTGGGCTATTCCTCGACAACAGACTTTCTTGGATTCCACATGTCAGGAATCTTAAGACTGGAATTAGCATCCTAAGCAACAACATGAGACCCATGACTTCACATAAATGGGGTATCTCATCTAAGCTACAAAATATTTGGCATAGAACCATTACAGAAATAGTAATAACTTACGGAGCAGCAATCTGGGGTGGCGAACTTACCTCTCATATAAAAAGATCCCTGCTCTCTATTCAGAGACAGCAGCTACTTCAAGTATGCAGGGCATATCGTACCACGTCAACACTAGCCCTACAACAACTAGCAGGAATTTCTCCCCTAGATTTGATAGTAGAAAGGGAGGCAGCTATCGTAAGGGTTACCAGGCTGGGTCAAACTTCAACACTCTGGGGTCATAGTTATCACCACTCGGACTACGAGGATCGAAACAACTGCAAAAACTTTCATCCAGCAGCTTTTAATCTCTCCGACAGTATCAGTATAAACGACATACCAATTCAGAGGTACAGTAATAACCTTTTCACAGATGGCTCCAAAACTGAGAACGGCACGGGCAGCGCCTTCTGTAGACTAGAAAATGGAGTTGTAACATTCGAGTGGAAAAGGAAATTAGGCTTGAACAACTCGGTATACCAAGCAGAGCTTCTAGCTATCAGTGCTGCAATTAGATATGCGAACACATGTCAACAGGAGAAATTCTCCATACTCAGTGATTCTTCATCAAGTCTGGCGGCTATCGCAAGTTAAAACAGCCGGAGTCCTTTGGTATACAGAATTCAGAAACAGCTTCTGACAATGCCTATTTCGCAAAGACCCACTTTAAAATGAGTTCCCGCTCACACAGGGATTCAAGGCAATGAAGCCGCTGATCTACTGGCCAAGCAGGCAGCCAACTGCACGGATATATTAGAAAGACCAACTAAACTTCCTTGGTCTCATATTAAGCGAACAACTTTGACAAGTCTGCTACAAAATTGGCAAAGTAGATGGACAGAGGCAGAGGTAGGACGAAGGACATTTCGCTTACTGCCAAAAGTTAACATGGAAATAAAGACCCACTGTGCTAGCCTAACACAGTTCTTGACAGGTCATGGACCATTCCCAGTATACCTGAACAGATTCAGACTTAGGGATACTCCTTTCTGCGAATGCGGAGAGGAAGGCGATATGGACCATTATTACTTCCATTGTGTACATACAAGAACCTGGCACTTGAAGAATCCAGCGGACTGTGCCTGGACAATGTGGACTAAAAACACACTCAAAAACAGAATAGCCCTTGATAAAATAGAGAAAATCTCAAGACAAGAGCAGAAACAACCGTGGATAATATTATAATGTTTCAAATGTTCAGAACTTAAAGCAGATAAACAGAATAACGCTTAGTGCCTTGCAGTTATCAATATGTAAAAACTCTTATTAGTATATAATATTCAACTTTGTTACTCTGGAGTCTTCCCCGCCGTGATGGTATATAATTCCGTTTGGTTCATGTCCGTGGTCAGAAGCCATCATAGCGGTGCACTCATTCACTCAGTATGCAGATATGGAGCTGGCTGCAAGCGAAAGGTATAAGTCAAAGCCTGTCCCTTTCGCCATCGCCATTGAGAACTTGGGCAACAATAATGAAAGAGGGTTATCACGGCCAGCTTCGGACAGCGTAGGACGACCTGCAGCATCGTATACAGCAGCAAATGTGGCAGCTGTCTCAGATTTGATCATGGCGAACAGGCGCAAAATGTTCAGCTAGTTTTAATACATTGAATTTCAAAATTTTACATGTTCTCCCAAATATATTAAAGCAATAGATAACTGAATTCAGTTTTCCAAATTCAGCATCGGAAAAGTAATTGAGGACAACAGTTAGTAAAATGAAAATTATCAAAATATTAAAGTTCTTAAAGTGCTATATATTTTGCACTCAGATCTTTATGCCAAGGTATTACGAAAATTTGCGTAATTGTAATTACGGAAATTTCAATACGGTTTCCCCCATTAAAAGTACTGACATCATGAGGAGCCATTTCTGCAAAAAGAGTCAATGGTATTCAAATGCCAACATTTGCTTTTCTATGCCCTTTACAACAACGGTTATTACATCCAAAATGACATATAATTTTCTCTTAGATATGTATACTTTTGCTACTAAAATTGTACTTAATTTATATAATTTTCAATAAAAAAATTACTTTATAATACAGAAAGATGCAATTAGTCGGGCTGAATTTGTAGAATAGAAATAGATTAGCAAATTTTCAAAAAATGAATGTTTTTTAACTTCATTTCAAAATATCTTAATATTAATAAAATATTTTAAAATGTATTACTTATGCTATTGAACTGACCCAAAGGAAAATCATTTTGCTTAGCATGAGAATCATTTTACCAAAATACCGTTCATTCAACATGCAATTCTGTACAGTCGGATGTGAGTACAGCAGATGTTTGCTGCTTTGTCATAGGTTAGTGAACAAGGTTTACATTGCTTCTTTTTTCCTTCGCAATTAAACAAACCTCAAAACTCTCTATAGTAGCCTCTTAAATTAATATATTGTCGTGTTAATTAAATTTATCTTTAGGACCCCTCTATAATGAATAGATAAATCAAATTTTTTACGAAACAACAGAAACGTCTTTCTATGTGCGTGCAGTGCGTAATAGTAAGAGCTACTGAATTCGGTAAGTTAGTGTAAAATGAACCATTGAAATTTTGCGTTAATTAAATTCTGCATAAGTTTTCATTCCGACTATGTTATTTGATTTTACATACATGTTACCAAGGAGCCTTTCACTCTTAATCGCTTTCCTTTTCGCTTTCACTTTTGTATTGATTATTTTATAAAATACTAAAAATCTCGAAACAATTTTTGAAATCCAACAAACAGAAATATACGTTCTATACCTAGTCCAGACTTGGCTACCATCCTCTCGGACTGATACCTGGTGGATCTGCGCAGGTTGTCAGCCATTTCGCATGGTGTGATGGTGTGTGGTTTTTAAAATGTTTATAATTCCGTGCATATTTAATTTTGCCTTGTGAAACCACTTTTAAGTGATTGCTTAGTTGCTCCGGTTTGCGAAAAGGTGCTACACTTCACTGGATGCTGGATACTTTTGAAGATATGAAGATTTTTAAATTCAGCGTCGGCCAACCAGCTCATCTGCATATGAAAAGTTTTTTTTCCTTTATATCTTTTTACATATTATGTGTAAATAACTTCTGATTGTATATTTAGAAACCTTGTTACTTACTCTAACTATATATGAAGAAGGACGGCTCTAGCTCTTTTGGTTTTAAAGAAATGCGTGTTTTAAAACTTTGAGTGGTGTTGGATTTTAATGGATGCCGATTGTTGACAATTGAAAGCCTTGTATTTTGCACCTTCCGGTCAAGTCTTATTACGAAGTGGAAAAATCTTTTGAAACTGTTTTTTATGTTTTCTAGGAGTAACTAATTGATAAACTGGTGCACCTGCGTATGAAACTTTCGGCCCGTTGGTCGATTTTTCTATTTTTGTGTAGAAGTCAATTTTAAGCATGTTTGAATGTTTTTTGGCCTGTTTCAAAAGTATTTTAGGCAATTTTTGAATATTTTATGGAATTTTATTGTGGGATTTTGTTTATTTGCTTATTGTGCTACTTTTATGTAATATTGATGTATTTAAATAGGAAATTTTGAATGTTGTGGTATTTTATTGATTTTTAGAGATTTTTAAATTTATCATAGCACGATTGTATAGCGTGCATTGTGCAAACATATATTTTTTATTTGCTTTTATTAAGCTTTAAATGTAGTTGGATTGCAAATTAGTATTCTGCGTATTTAGAATTTTGTAAATTCTTGTAGTGTTATAAATTTGTATATTATTATTTTTTTAAACTGTCTGTATGTAGAGTGTGCGGAGTTTTGATAAAGGATTGCAATTGGATGTTTTTAACTGTATTTATGTGTTTTTAATACATTATATTTGGAGCCCGGCCACTTAATATAATTTCATTATGCCTAATGCAGATGATAAAATAGAAGATGAGGTTAATACAACTGAAGATGAAGAAAGGGACATTGTGCAAATCGTTAATAGTTTACATAGAGTTGTCGATAAAATCAAAGCACAGCGTAAAATTGGATGTACTTTAACTGACAAATTGACTTATGGACTAAAAATGATTTTGACTTGTGCTGGAGTTCTTGGAGATAAGAAAAACTCTCAAGTTACCGGGTGTGTTGGATGTGAAAATTCTAATGAAGTAATTGCTTTGAGAGAAGAGATTATGAAAATGAGAAGTGAAATGACCTCCGAATTTGAGAAACTGCACGGAGATGGATCTCCTACATATGCTAAGGTCACGGCTAAAGGATTGGATGAGATAGTAATTAAACCTGCGGTTCCAGATATTAACGCATATGATGAAATTTGCGGTAAGTTTAAACCGGAAGAGATTGGGATTAATATTAAAAAGTCTTCATTTGGAGAAAGAGGTGAATTGAGATTGAAATTGGGAGATAGAGAGGAAGTTAAGAGGCTGGAAAGAGCAATTGCTGATGATGAAGGCCTACAAAAGAATTTGATTATTAGAAGGAAACGTTTTATAAAGCCTCGTGTGATTGTATACGATGTTGATAATAGTTTTACAAATGAGGAATTGGGAATTCTTTTAAAGAGAAATTGTTTGTGTTCCGGAGACTGTGTTAGACCTCTTTTCAATTTACCAACAAGAAATCGGAATCATAGTCATAGAGTATTCTTAGTGAGCGCTTCTTGCCAGAAAGATCAATTACTGTCAAGAGGTATTAACCGAGGTTGGAGAAATTATGACCTAAAACTGTTTCTTAGACCTAGACAATGCACAAGATGTTTTTCGTTTAGTCATTCCAAAAAGAATTGTCAAGCTGAAATTTGCTGTTCCAAATGTACGGGAGCTCACTTGAGTAAAGAATGCAGTAGTAAAGAATTTAATTGCATTAATTGTACTTATTCTAATGAAAAATTTCAGACTAACTTTGATATGAAACATAATGCCATGGATAAAAATTGTCTATGTTACTTGAGTGAGTTAAATTTCCTGAAGGATCATTTAGATATTGATTGTGAGTTTTAAACCTTTTTGATTATTTGTGGTTGGGTTCCAAGTTTTTCTGTTTTTTCTGTTTTATTGAATTTTATTGTAAAATTTTATTGTAATTTTATTGAATTTTTATAATATATTTGTTTTTTGGAGATTAATCATGAAAGAGTCTGGTATGAAAATTTTGAGTATAAACTTAAATCATTGCGCACTCGCCCAAGCCCAGCTCCAAGTACTTAAAGAGATTATTGGTTCCTCTCCTGAAATAATTTGTATGCAGGAGCCCTATGCGGTACAGAATGAATTGGCTTTTCAAAATCCTGAATGGAGATCCGCATATAATAGTGGAGGAAGAACGGGAATTATAGTAACTAAACCAGATGTTGATTTCACTCGAGACTATGAAACTGATATTATTACAGCTATTTCTATTTATTTGTCTTCGGGCAGACTGGGCATCATTACAGTTTACTTCTCTGCGGCAGAACACATAGAGGAATATCTCTCTCAACTGGAATCTGTGATGAAAAATTATAATAAATTCATTGTTACCGGTGATTTTAACTCTAAACATCCAAGCTGGGGCGCAGGAGATATTGATGCAAGAGGGCGATTGGTATTTGACTTTATCGTCTCTAATAATATAATTTTACTAAATGATTTGAGTTTTCCTGCAACTTTCAAATCTACCATCGGTGAGGGATGGACTGATCTTGTTATGACCTCACCAGGTTTGTCTATCAATTCTGGAGCTCTGCAAGTTCTGATGGATGAGAGTCTTAGTGATCATCGTTATTTGCAGTTGAATTATGATGAAAATATTCATTGTGCTCCTAAGATTGTTTTAACAAGAGATGTCCACCGGATTACAAGATATTGTTACAAAATTGCTCCGATAATGCAGAAATTTAAATTAGATTTATTGAAGTGTGAGGACGCTGATACAATTGAAAACTGTATTGAAAAATTTTTCGAGGATCTGTCTATCGATGTTAAAAAGAAGTTACAAACAAAACAAAAGGGAAGTAGGCAGATTTCGTGGTGGACTCCACAACTTACTTGTATGCGACGCCGGATACGTGCTTTGAGGAAAAGTTCGCAAATTTTGAATTTAGCGGACAATATACGTAATGAAAGGAAAATTGCATATAAAAAAGAATTGGCAACTTATAAACGTCTAATTCGGAAGACAAAATTTGAAACTAAGAAGAAATTTTTTCTTAATAATCTTTATTATTATGATGGTTTTTATCGAATTGCCTCTAAAAAAGTGAGACGTGCTGTTGCTCTGTATAATCCTCAGCACGTTGACAATTTGATTGAACTCAATAGACAGAAGCTTTTGCAATCACTCAAATTGGGAGCACCTGGGGATATTTCATTAGATGAGGATAGAATTTCTGATTGTCCATTGGATGACGCTGTAATTACAGAGGCAGAGATAAGAAGTGCAGTTGAACAAATGAGGCGTCGAAGCGCTCCGGGCCCGGACTGTTTTAATCCTATATTTGTTCAGATTTTAATTTTTACATATCTGGATATTTTTATATTGCTTTTTAATTACTGTTTTAAATTTTATGTGTTTCCAAGAAATTGGAAAATCGGTCGAGTTGTTTTAATTCCAAAGCAGAATGACAGATATAGACCAATTGTACTTTTTAGTGTTTTTGGAAAAGTGTATGAAAGAATCTTGGTTGAGAGATTGAAGTTTTACCTGAATAGTAGAATGATGCTCAGTCGGCGACAGTATGGTTTCACAGCTGGCTGTTCTACAGATGATGCATTATATGATACTATTGACTTTATTAGAAGCTATAAGAGTTCGCATCACGTAGTGCTGCTGTCCTTGGATGTTTCGTCTGCATTCGATTCAGTGTGCTGGAACTCTATTTTACAAACCATGATTAACCTTAAATTGCCAAGGAATTTGATTCAATGTTATAGGAGTTATTTTAACAATCGCAAAATCTTGTTTAATGCTTTTAAGAATGAAACTGCAGAGATAGAACTAAAGATTTTCATTGGTTGTCCGCAGGGCTCCTGCAGTGCTCCCCTGCTCTGGAATATCATATTAAACAAATTTCTTATTTTGGAATTCCCCAGTGATGTTAACTTTATTGCATATGCAGATGATCTTGCTGTTCTGATGTATGGTGCATCATTGGAAAAACTCGAGAAATCATTTGAGAATGTTATGTTAAAACTGGAAAACTGGAGAATCGGCGAGGGTCTTGAATTGAACTTAGAAAAAACTTTTGCAATCATTTTCCCGCGGGCTGGGATCAAAGTGAGAGCTCCACGATTTAGATATCAAGGAAAAAGAATAAAGTTCGTTGATGTTATTAAATATTTGGGAGTCAAAATTGATTGCAAGTTGACCTTCGCAGATCATTTTAAAACAATTCATCGGCTCTCAGATGATATGTTAATGTTTTACAGGAGATCTTTTTCTAGTGAGACACTTTGTAACAAATCATGCATTCTTAAAGATATTTTGAATAATGTAATTATCCCTAGAGTTTTCTATGGAATTGGTGCCTGGGGATCCAGAGCCGGGGATTTGGTCAGGTTGAGGAACAAACTCGATGCGATACAGAGGAGCTGGTGCTTAATGATTACAAGATGTTTCCGTACTGTTTCAACTGAGGTGCACTGCGTTCTAGCCGGCACGCCGCCTCTTTCAATTTTATATAAATTATATTTTGAAAAATTTTTGTTCAGAACTGGTATACTTGATTTTAAATTGTATGAAGATATTTTGATTACAAGGCTTATGTTTGAAAGAATTAATAATATTTTGGTACATCCTTCTGATTTATGTGTTTTTGAATTTGATTGTAAACTCCCAATAATTGGAGAATTGGATATTTATACTGACGGGTCCAGGCAAGATGATAAATTGGGTGCAGCATTTGTGATTTATCATTATGGAACTGAAATTGAATATAAAAAATATAAGCTTAATAATTATAATTCTGTATTTCAATTGGAATGCTGTGCTTTACTTAAAGCCCTTCAATGGGTTAAGAAAAATTTGACTTGTGTTAATTCTATTCATATATATACTGATTGTATGTCTTTGCTTCAATCCTTGACCTCGGCCCGTCCTACTAATTTATTAATATTTGATATTAAATGTCTATTGAAATTTTTGATGCAGAATATGTGCATTCATTTACACTGGATAAAAGCCCATGTTGGCTTTGTTGGAAATGAAAGGGCCGACGTGCTGGCTAAAGAGGCGACCACTAATGATGATTGTGAATATATAGAAATTTCTGGTTCGAGAAGTTATGCAATTAGAAACATGAAAAATTTTTATGATGATATTTGGAATACTAGATGGAATGAATCAGAGAGGTGCGTGGGTCTTTTGAAGTCTATTAAAATTCAAAATGGTATGCGACCAATTAGTAATATTGATTTAAACCTGTTTTTAACTGGGCATGGAAGATTTCCCGCGTACCTCTCGAGATTTAATTTACAAAATTCAGACTTGTGTGGTCATTGCCATCAAGTTGGTAACGCAGATCACTTCTTGAATCATTGTTCCTTACTGGAAAATTTGAGAAAGAAATGTTTGGGAGATAAGTCATGGAACTTGGAAATCTTAAAAACATATTCTAAATGTGCAATGAATTTGATTAATTCTAATAGAGTTGAATTTGGGATATTTGTTTAGTATTGTGTATATTTATCTTTTGATTATATGTATTATATTTTCAGTTATGAGTATTTGTGGGTTTACTGCGGGGATTTTGAAATTTTTTTGTGTATTGTTTTTTTTGGTGCATTGTGGATGTTTTGTGCATGTGGTGTTTCGGGGGGATGCGGTTGGTTGTTGCATGGATGTGGCCTTGCAGATGTTGAGAATCCTGATGGATTACCAGATTTAAATTATCGAAATCAATGGTGGTTTTGAGTTTCAGGAATTTGATTTTTAAATTTTAAATTTTATGGAATTTTTATATTTTTTCTTATTTTAAATTGTAGTTTTTGATTTTAAAATGTTCTGAAATTTTAAAGTTTTAAAATTTTTCTTGTGTTCTGTTCTTGGTGGAGTGATTGCTGGGGTTTTGGTGTGGTGCATGGCGGTCTTGGGTTTTTCCAGTTTTGGTTTTGGTTTGGTTTTTGGCAGTCTTGGAGCTTCTTTTCTATGATTATTAAAGATAATTAATACATTTGAATTCAGATAGTGGTAGGACTATTAAAGTAAATTTTTGAAATAAATTAATAGTTTAAATAGAATTATGATTATACAAATAATATGCTATTAAAGTAATATTGTGGGGAATTCGGTTTGACCTTCTACAGGTTATTTAAATTGGGAATTCCTCGATGGCTTTGGACCGCGTGTGCCTGTTCCGAAAATTCATGTGAATGAATGTTTCTTGAGAGTTTCCGCCACTCTGTTTGCCCGTGGGGTTTTTAATTGTTTTTGGATTTTGAATGTTTCGTGCTGTGCTTCGTTGTTTGTATGTCTCTTCCTTATTTTTAGTTCGTTAATTAACCTCCAATTATTTTTAGTTAATTAGCTTCTTTTTTTCTCTTCTTTCCTTTTGTGGTCTTGAGGGGGTCGACCCTTTATGGTCATATGGTCCAGTGGGACTAGGAGGATTGGGTCTTCCCTGTATTATGACTATGACCTAGTCCAGTGTTTAGCTTGTTAGACGCCGAATCGAAAGGTTCCGAGACAGAATCCCGCTAACCCATTGTTAATTTTTATAAATCTTTTAGTATTCCAAAATATTTTTCTTCCTACTCCCTAAACTTTCTCGTCATGTTAACTTCCTCTTTTAGTTTCCTTAACGCCTATTTTGTATCCTTTCTGAATTCTGCTAACTATTTTAATTTTTTTGATATGTAGCTAGAGGTTACTGCACCCTTTGCACTCCGAAATACTTAATCCTTGGATCCTTGTATATCACTGTGATCATACATTGTTTGTAAGATTCATGTAAAGCACAATCTCAATCCGTTGGTTACGTTCCCTTATCCATTAAAGAAAATATAAAAAATTTGGTGTGGTGTTTCACTTACTTGTTCCAGCACTACTGAAAGCTGGTTTAGTTAATTAGAGCAACGCAAGAGAGTGCTATCAGCTTAAGTTGAGCCTTGTATCTGGTGAGGACCTTTTGTTCTTGTTTAAGGGCCGGTTCCTATTTATAAAAATAAATGAATAAAATTAAAACGAAATGAAATTTATAAAACGCAGCATGTGACGTTGTTACGTTATGAGGATTTACATTTATGAGATTTTACGATGGTGTTTGTGTTGTTATAAACTTGAAGTCATCTTGCGTTTTGTTACTCGAGATTTTACGATGGTGTTTGTTCCCTGGTAAGTGTTTAGAAGGTAATGCAATGATGGATGTAAATTTGGGTGGCAGTTTCTTCACAGACAGAGATTTATGATTTAAACTTTTATATTAAATTATGGATGGTGTAGATATCGATTAAATAGGTTTCCATTATTTCGGAGTACCATGCAGGAGTTCTCTGTCTGAGGGGAATGATGCCGTTCTGGAGGATTATCTAATGGGAAATGATTGCATCCAAATTACACTTGCGGAAAATCTTAGAAAAGCCGAAGTAATTTTATTATTTTTTGTAGATTTCTTTTTTTTACAACTATTTTCTCAAAATTAAATTTTGAGTTTACGTTTATGTCCAAAATATTTTATAATTCCGGAGCTGTAGGAAAAGCTGCGAAGCGAAAGCTTCTTTGTATATTGTCTTCTATAAGCGTCTTGGTGCAATTAGAGCTTAAAGAAGTAGGATTTCAAACTTAGGCAAAACAGCATTTTTACTTTGACCGTAGAGTTTGAAAGAAACAGAAGGTAAATTTTCCTATTTATTCGAATCTGTGAAGAAATGTGAATTAATTATAAATCTAAAGGATGTGTTAGAAGTGTTCCTTTCAAATGACGATGTCCTAATCAGCAGTCAACTAACGGTCGGCAGTATTTGTCTTATGGTTTAAAAGTCGGAAGATATCGCCGCTATTAGGGAAGAAACTGACAAAGAAGTATTTGAGAATGGAAAGAATTCCAGTGAGAGTTTAGTTGGAATTCTCAACATGGTAATGACAGGACTTTAATATTGTGACTTTGCAACTAAATAAGAAATTTTGTCTATCGATAAATTTGAAGTAAATTTATTAATATATCGTTTAATAAACAGAAATGATGAATAGACGTTGACAAGAAAGAAATGTTAAATAAAATAAGCAAGCATGTATTGAGATAATGATAAATTATGATTCCATCAGGACATTATATCTTCGTTATTTCACATTGTTCATTTCATAATTTTTACATTTTAAGTTATTGGATTTACATTTATGAGTTGAATCTACTATAATATAAAGCCGAATTAACTTAGTCACTTACCTTATTTTTTACAAACATAATATTAGCAAATCAGGACTTAAAAATACTCGCATTTGGTTGGATCATACGGCTGAGACTCGCTCACGACAATAATGAAAAATTAATAAACCTGTACTGACAGCTACAGAGTTTATGTAAACCTAACACAAGCAAGTTTAAACCGGAAAACGTTTGAGCGAACGCGCGAACCTTGAGCCCCTAATGTGGAATAGGAGTACTGCATTTCATCACCGGACTGTTATTGGTATATTACACCACAAGCGCCGTTTAGTGTCTCGATGGCCGCGAGCGCCTTTAAGGTCTTGGAGCCGTTGGGATCCGCACGACCTTGCCTTTATGCTTTCTAATAAAGTTTACTCAACTCAAGCGAACATAATTTGCACTTAGGTTCACGTGTGGTTTGACGTATATCAGATTAGCTAAATGAATGTGATTTCCGAGCAGATGACAACATAGTAGGGTCAAACATCACTAATCCTAAAAGCCAGTGGTTTGAAGCCAGATGCCGTTAGGGCAGTCTTACGAAGCCGGCAGTCACAATCTCAAGCAGTCGAGGCAATCCTACGCAGTCAAATTTATTCATGAAATACAGAATGATTATGATTAAAGTTGCAATTTCAAAACTCTCTAACTTTAAAACTGCAGGCCAGAATGACTTGATATTTTACCAGAACAATCCTGAGTTATTGGAAATTTGCTCGGCGAAGGAAAAAAATAGTTCTAACAATTTTCAATAGATGACGCTGTCTGCGTTCACACTGCTGTCGTGGGTGTATAGCCGAAAGGAAAAGGGTTGCTTCACGAAGCCTTGGAAACATAAACGAGCTTTGTCAGACCATAGAATGTTCCAAGGTCATTCATTATCCACTTCCATCCGGGCAAGAAATTATAGTGTAAATGATTCACGTGTTTCCATGTCAGAAGGATTAAATTTATCTATCATTTTCCACAGGCCATATGTGATCATTGGGCCAGATTTTATGCCTATTAGTGTTCGGAATTTAATGATAGCTTTTAACGCGCAGTCACAATTCTGATAAGAAAGCTCCACGAGAAGAGCACGATCCTTCGTCAGAGTCATGATGAAGCACTCAAGCAAAATGTTATGTGTGTTATGTTAGTGCTCTGAATTTTTGTCTTAGCCATGTTTGCAGTGCGCATGTTTTGTGTTAGTAATTTCAAATACCAACAGCAATGAGAGACCTGACAGCGCCATCTATCGGTATATTTTGAAACTATTTTTTCATTGACTAAACAAAATTCCATTGCCTCACGATTGTTCTAGTAAAATATCAAGTCATTCTGACAAGTAGTTTTAAAACTAGAGCGTTTTGAAATCGCAACTTTAGTTATAATCACCCTGTATATCTCATACGGAAATAGGTTTCGATTCGATGACACAGTGGTTTTTTTTTAATTATAAGTACAGTTTGGGATTATACTTATCATGAAAAAAATTATAATCAATTTGTTAAATACCAGTTTTTTCGTATACTTCTGCCCTATATACATTTTAAAATTTCGAAACCTTCCGTTAAAAATTCTTCTCGTTTTTAGATTGTATTAAATAAAACTGCTTTTCTTGTTGTAGGCAGAGCGGTGGCTTTGGGATGAATTGTTGTCTTTTTTCCACTGTTTACTTTTAAAGCAAATGCGTTTATTAGCGTAATTTATGAATTTAATTTAAAACGTACTTGACGACGATTTAACACTTAATGTAAAACTGGCGGAATTTCGAAGACATTCTAAAGTCTTTATCTAAGGCTTCACTCTCAATAATATACGTAAAGGCACATTCACAAAAGCTTTTCTAAATCCTCAATGGAACTAATAATTCTCAACGGAAATTTATCAATATTTAAGTAATAGTAAAGTCTTTATGCTAAATTTTTAAGTGTTGAAACGTATTGTAATTCTATCGTGTTAAGTATCAATATAATTTTGTTAGGAAAGTTTCTACATTTCTTAACTTGACGTAGATCAGTCCCATTTCCTTTAGTGAATCGAACTGAATCAAACCACTAGTGTTCAGCATCTGTACCTCTCGGCCTCTGGTGGAGCCTTCATCGTAAAAAAAATGCATTACATTTAATTTTCCATACACTCCAAGAAGTTGCATATTTACCTGGCAAATAATCAAAGCAACAGAAACTTCTCACTCTCGGATATTCCCTTGAATACAGGCATTCAGCAGCTACACTGTAGAGCAGTGGTTCTAAACTTTTTTTTTGATTAACGCGTACCATCTAAACAAAATAGAAAACTTTTAGTAAAACCACTACGATATGCCACTACCACCACCATTCTTGAACAAAGCTCAGATTTCATAAATTTTAAGTGTGTTAGAAAAGAAAAAACTCAATCAAGGTGCTTGGGGGGTTTTATATTTTGAATTTGATTGTTAAAAATACTTTGCTGCTTTGCTCACGACATTTTTTTTTTCTTCTGTACCACCGGTTGAGAACCCCTGATGTAAAGGATGTTTGTTTGATGCTTTAATGGTGAGGCCTCCAACAATTCAGCTTTCCTACGCCACTGTGGTTACAGATGAGATATTTTGGACAATGCGAATAATTTCTAATATCAGTGGACAACTGGTTACCTCTCATATGAACCAAATGTCATAGCTGAGCAAATTTCATTGAAAATTCTTAGATTTTCTCACGTTTGATACCTGAAATAAGTTTTTGAACTTTACTATCAAGAGAGATGTGCGTATTTGAATGCGCTCTTTCAAATTTTCTCAGTGTACAGTATATACACGAAAGCGCATATCCAGAAAATTTATGTGAATCAGTGATTTACTTCATTCAAACGGCGACCCGTTATTGCCCAACACTAACGACGGCTGATGACAAAAATTAAAAAATATATTTAAGTAATTTAATCTTTATTAATTTATCTTTTATATTGTAATGACAGCTATATAGAATTATTTTGACATTGTATTTGATTTCATTTTAAATTTTGGTTGCGATTACAAGAAATCATAATATTAATATAATATTCGACCTAGATTTTGGCGCAAAACACAGAATAGCTTAAGTGGTCCTGTTTAGGTGTCAATATTTTGGGACATATGTAGCCTATTCTGGGTATGTTGATTCTTAAATCCTAAAGACATCGCAGTTTAACATCCTGAGGAAGTTTTGTTTAAGTAGTTCTGTATCGGGATATTTGAGTATGTTTTGAAGATGTTCATTCCCAGACTTCCTAAGGGCTTTACCAATTTCACATCATGAGAATATGTCTTTAAAATTGGGGTTTAAAGTGTATTATATGTTTCCAATAAAAGATACCTTAAGGTATTTTTCATTCTTTAAGCATAACATTTTTGCTCGCATATTTTGGTAGTATAGTAGCTCAGAAATTTATAAAACAAATTTATAATCAAAATCTCTTTTGTAAATTAAAGAAAAATAACCAAGATGTGATGTTTGAGTAAATACTACTAAACTATACAAATTGCCATTATCCAACAAAGAATGTTTCTTTTATGCTGACATGTCCCTCGTTTAAATTTGTGGAGAGCTGTGATGCGTGGATATACTATCAAAGAGCTGTCAAGGATGCTCTGGGTGTAAAGAAAAAAACACTCCGTCTGGAGACCAAAGCTTGTAAGCTATGTTTAAGCAGTTAGAGTGGGGTTGGTGCCTCCTTTTATTCTTACCTCCATGGAGAGCACCCGTGGCAAGTTGTCACACAATCTCCGTCTGCTATTCCACTAGATCTAACATCCAGAGAAGACTTATCGCTAGCCCCATATTTAAAGAATGTCCCCATGAATCACATGCAGTATACATCTACAAACATTCATGCCTTCTCCGGGGTTTGAACTCGGGTCTTTCGGGATGGCAATCAGCGTCGCTAACAAGTATCCCGGCTGTTGGTATAAAAATACTGTGACAAAGATGAGTTTGTTTCTATTGTAGTTTAATTTCTAATATTTATAAACTTAAAGTTTAATTCAAAGTTAAATAGATATGTAACTATAAGTTCTTCACACAGTTAAACTCTTACACAGCTTACCCGTAGCTCAGTCACTATCAATATTTGGCCTTCAGATGCATTTGGCCCGAACTACATTTAATGAGGCAGTGGCAACACTCCACTAGCCGAGCTAAACTCCTCCTTTCATGCTCTGCCTCACTGAGTTTAAATTCCTATAACTTTCTGCTCTGAGCCCAAATTGTGGCATGATCAAAGAAGAATAAAACACCTCAATATGTAGGAGTTGGTGAAGGTTATGAATAAGTGTCACAAACTTTCTAAATATGAAACTGCTTTTTGCTCGTTCTAGACTCGGAATTTGTTCGCGTTAATTTTTAAATCCAACGTTGCAGCTAGAGATGAATGAATATTTTTCCATATTTAAAAGGTCTGACCGTTTCATTTGACCTAACTAAGGCCATAACAGATAAAGTATAAAAATATATTTGAATAGATGTTTTGATGTTATTAAATCTAAGGAAACTGGTGCTTTTCAAACTAAATCACATACAGGTCGGTCAATCATGAAAAGAAGTTTTATCTACATAATGACGAAGACTTACGAAGCAATTTGCAGAAAGAATGCTTACTTTTTGCTCAACAAGTGAACAGATCGCTTGTTCGTAAGACTTCACGCGCAGGCAATCGAAGTAATCGTTCTACTTAGGCAGAGGTTTCTCGCTTAAGTAATGGCTCGCACAGTATGGACTTATGCAAACTATCTAAATGCATGCAAGATTGTGGTGTTTGTTAAATTAATAATTGAGCTTAATTTCTGTGGTTCAAAATTAAGGTCGATCAAGGTTAAGGTGCAGACTTCGGATCAGAGAAAAAATGATACATATTAACCAGGTAAATTTAATAAATATAAGGTTTAAATATATTAACATGAATCGTAGAACGCATGGCTCTCCATCTAACAGTCATTCGAGTTCAGGTTCAGAGTTCTAACTGCGTTCTTCCGTAGGATTATTCTAGAGTTTAGATGTACTGGTGCTGATAATCCGCAGTTTAGATGTGGTGGCACTGATAGTGAGGAGTTTGGATGTAACATCTCCCACCATTGAGGTCCGACGGTGGGGAGGAACTCAATATACATAGGTCGAGTCGATGAGAAGGCGGAACAAGTCATCCAGCTCTGGTCGTCACTCGAGGACTTAACCCTCTGAGTGTTATGACCGGGTTTAGGCGGTCAAGACGGCCTACCTCGAAAGCGTTACGGACGCTTCTAGGCGGTCACTGGAAAAGTGTTCGAAAGCGTTACTGACGGTTCTAGGCGGTCAGTGGTGAAGACCTCGAAAGCGTTATGACCGCCTTAAAGCGGCCGTGCAGATGTCTCCTGCCCCCCTTATTTCTGGAACCCTGGAGATCTCTAAATGACAGTTCTCAGTAGGAGGCAAAGAGGGTTGCTCTTTTTCGTTTTATACCGATATGTTTAATCGCAAAGAAAACGCTTGAGCATGTAGTGGTTTATAAAAACAAACAAACGTGGACATTCTTTGCGAAATAAAAAAGTAGCATGTAAGCATGTTTTTTCAATACTCTCTTTAAACAGATAACATTTTCATAAAATATCCTTTAGTTTTTAAATTGAATGTTCAGAAATATGCGAAATGCTCGTGAATTCAATTAAAAAATATCATTAGGAAATATTTAAACAAATTTACTTATGGATATATAGATACATAATTAAAACCGACAAGTTATAAATTTTAATTATTCGACCGAAACGAAGCGCATTTAATTTAATACTGCATTTAATATGAATTATATATAATTACATGTAAAGAATAACATAATTAAGCAATAATTCAAATAAAAATTAGCCATCAACAGTAATTTATAATAAGCGTATTTTTAACGGGTTTATGAAGCATAATCTAATTTGATAGTAAAAATAATAATGGCGAATTATTTATTCATTTTGAACAATATTCGTGGCTTATACTGGTTTGATGAAGTTCTGTTCAAATTCATTTCAAATATTCCAAATCTTTTTATGTACATTGATTTCAATGCGATTTTTATTAGAAAAAAATTCAATGAGTTTGATTTTCTTACATAATTGTAATTGCATTGTTCAACGCAAAATAATTACAAGCATAAAGGCAAAGGTGTGTTAAAATTTCTGTATTTTGCTATATAAATTATTAAAATAACCAACCTACAGCCTAACAACTGAATGTCCGAAATATAACCCGCAACTTTTCTAAAAGTAACAAATTTCAGTTTGAAAAAAACCGCAGTAAATAAATAAAACGAAATACTATTAAGAAAAGAAGCACGAAAATTTATTTTTTTATATTTACTTACTTTATTTTTAGTTCAAAGGGACAATTTGGCCTGGAGGACTTTTAATTTCTCTTTGGCATTTTTCATTGAAAACTATAAACGGCGAATCACTTTTCAAATTGTTGCCACTAAATATTATCGCTCTGTATTATACTTAAAGAAATTAAGTATTGAAGAATCTGCATGAATGTACGCATGTTTCTCGCATTGTGATAAAACAACGGTACCTAGAGCTATCAAAATTTAAATAACGTAATATTCCATACAATATGGGCATGTGGAAGCCCTAATTTGAATTTGAAATTTGTTTTATTATCGATTTCATATTTTATAACATTTCAACGAATTTTTGATTAAAAAACTACACGATTTTAAAGCGAGTAATGTCAACACCGTACGAAAAAAATCCTATTTTTATCTCGAGCGCGAGAGACTCTAAGATACGGTCATTTAAAAATAATTTTGAGATATTGCTGTTGAACTGAACTTTATGGTTTGAGTACGTAAAACATGATATTTAATGAGGTAACACACAAAACGTTAAAAACGCTCCTTTGGACGTAGTTTAAAATCTGAAACCTTTCATATTTTTATTTATTAGTCCAAAGGGACGTATTAGTATTTAAAACAATAGTCCGTGAGAGACTATTGTTTTAAATACTAATACAGTTTTCGTTTTTGCGATTTTGCGTTGAATCACTAGAAACGGCGAATCACTTTTCAGACTGTTGCCACCAAATGTTATTAGTCCCGCATTACATTTGAAATAATTAAATAATGAAAATCTGCGTAAATGTATGTATATTTCTCGCATTGTGATAAAAAAAATGTTTGAAAAAAGGCCATCTAAGTTTGAATGACGTAATCCTCCTACGAATATGGGCATGTGGAAGACCAAATTTGAAATTTGGAATTTGTTTTATTATTTATTTCATATTTCGTGAAACTTTAACGAATGTTTGAGTAACAATCTCAAAGATTTCAAACCAAGCAATAGCAACACTCTACGGGGGTGGAAACCTTTTTATCTCTAGCGCGTGGAATTGTGTACAGGAAATTCTAAATATATGCTCATTTTAAAATTATCGACATTGCTATTGAACTGAATTTTATGGTGTAAGTGCAAAGAACATTGTATTTAATAAATAAAGGTAGCACACAAAACGTTAAAGAAATGTCCTTTTGCACGTATTTTTTTTTTAAATTTTTTTATTTTTATTATGGAAAGCATTTAGATAAATTTTAAAATTTTACTGGTTTTAAGTCAAATTTTACATTATTTTGATGATAATTAAAAACGAACAAGCCCACCAGCGGCCGAGCGGTAAAGTCGCTGAACACTGGTAGTTCGGTCCGAGGTTCGAATCCCGCGAACGGGCTGGCTGCATGAGTATTTTCGTGGTTTTCCTCTTGTGTAACGTGTATACGAGCCAGTTTCCCTTAGAAAGTCCTCCACGAAGGCATCCCTCCTCTTAGGCAGATAGCCCTCGAGGCTTTGCCGTAATTAAATAACCTAACCTAACCTAACCTGAAATATTCTTCAGCAAAACTGGAGCAAAATTTCACCTTTATCGCGATTGAAATTCTCGCATTCTGGTGCCCCTTTCACAATGTTCTTGGTAATGAGAAAAAGCTCTAGTAATTGAATAACCTAACCTAAAAACGAACAGGAGTAACTTCTTTGAAAATCTACAAACTCGGATATAAATCTTATTCAAAGGTTTGAAGTTACAGATTTGATTGCTTACATAAATTTGTATTGCAATCATTGGTAAGATATGTTAATTTCAAAATTATGCTTTTCTTGCAGCTTGAATAAAGAAGATTCAAGTCTCAAAATTTAAGAGAAAAAGACTAGTAATCAAATGCAGATCAACGTTTTTTCACAGGCAAGGGAATTAATTTTGCTACCTATGAAGTCATGTAAATTGTACGAGACTTGTAAAGATTAATATAAACATATTGTTGCGTGCGTACGTGTTCGTTACGAAATGAATGCACAAGTCCGATGAAAGAATGAACAAAAATTTATTATTATCACAACAAATATGATTAAATCTCCTCAAATAATCGTGCAGTATCACAATATATCACAGTAGTTATCTCCTAATACTCAAACGTTCAAGAGAACTTAATTCAAAACAGCTAAAGAAGCTAATCCGCGAATTCGCTACTGTCAACAAGAGCAGTTTTCTAAACAACAACAAACTAAGTAACTATTACGAACTGAGAAGTTTTCCTCCTTTTATACAATTTTAAAATCGCGCGCGAGCATTTTCTAGTACTTTCTCGAAATAATAATAATAAAAAAAAATATTTATTGTTACATGCACGCGCTCTTGTATTTTCAGTTTTCCGGCTTAGCTTTCTTTTAATATTCGTCACGCGCTGCACTGCGCGGGAACTAAAACCATTTAATTTACAATTCAACTAACATAAGCTATTTAAATACCAAATCCGTCACCTATTATAACTGAGACATGGAGGATATCTCACCTTTCAGTTTCTAAACAAATGTATGATATTCTCTTTCATTGCTACCGATGAATATTAGCGACTTTTTAAGAAAATCTGCGAAAACATTAAAGAAATGAATGCAGCCCGTGAAATTACGCCTATTAATAAAAAAATATATTTCCAACTTGTTACTTACTAGTTTTTTCATATACTCTTGCGGTATATGTATTTTAAAATGACTTCTATCTACACTTTGGAATTAAATAGTCGTACCTTTCTTTTAAATAAAACTGCTTGCCTATTTCAGGCTTAGTGGTGGTTTTGGGATAATTTGCAATTTCTTTGTTTTTACTGTTGGGTTTTGTATTTAAATTGCGTCTACCCTTTTTTGTTTTCCAGAAATGCAGTTTGAAATTATCCCGTTAACTCCCGGTGATCTATTTATGGATCAGTTACATTTTGCCTGCTCAATGAGAGTAGTATCTTTGAATCACTTCTTGTCATTCTCTGGTTTCATTACACATGTGCCCCTCCCAAAGGCGGGGCTTTGTAACATTCTTTTCCAGATCAGTCCAGCAGATAACTTCTGAAGTTAATAAGTGATGCTTCAAAGCGCAGCTTTCCATTTTGTATGCAACGGAGGAACGTAAAAGTAAGTTATATACATTTTCAAAACCTCCGTAATTGTCCTACACTATTCAAATTAGAAACATAACTGTTCTTATAATTAATGTTTTAGACTAAACATGCTGATGTATAAATAGATCGCTGGATGTTAATGGTAACTAATACTATTTTTTTCGTTTTCATTTTTTCCAGAAACTCCAGACGTAAAGTGTTTCACACCGCCTAAGAAGAATTAGAATATATGTTTTCTAAGGAGGTTGAGCCGGGTATAATTGCTTTGCCGCCTGATGTGGATGATTTATCTAAAGAAGAGTGCTTTGATGATGGTGAAATGATTATTCCATCAGAAAAAGACTTGTCAGGTAATGAAGAAATTTGTTTATCCGATGAAGGAATAGAGGTAAAAAAACAATATGAATCAAGAAACATAAATGATTTTAGACCTAATATTATGGAGCATCTTCCATCTACAGCTAGCGTCAGTATTGAAAATGAAAATAAAAAACAAGTTAGGTTGAAATAATCAAATAAAAAGTGCTTGAAAAAATTAAAACTGGAGCCAAAAGCTATTTGGACATAAATAACTTTATTTATGCTTTTAACGAAGAAGATAATTTCTCTAGTGATAACCTTGAGAGCATTTCAAATCTTTTAGAAAATTAGAATCTACATGAAATTTTTAAGAACTTTTATTTCCCGAATTTTACGAATTTATAATAAATGAAACAAAAAGATATAGGACAGAGGGGAACACTAAGCGAGAGTTTCCAGTTACATATGAAAGGTTTTATTGGTATATTGATTTTCTCCGGCTACCTTACTTTACGTAGTTAACGTGATTACTGGTCAAAGGAAGAAGATGTTATGGTACCGATAATAAAAAATGCAGTGCCTCGAAATAAATATTTAGAATTTAAATCTCTAATTCATTTTGCCAACTATAATTATGCATGAATGCAGAAATCAGACAGGATATTTAAAGTAAGAACATTAATCACTGTTTTAAAAAATTTAGAATTTTCGATAAATTTCTGTCTGTTGATGAAATTATGATTAGATATTACGGTCATCATGTTTTAAAACAATTTTTTAATTCCAAACCCCTACGGTTTCGCAATAAATTTTGGGTCATGCGTGGAGTAGGCTAGTGTCATAATTTTGATTATATTGTGATACAGAGTTTTGAGAAAACTTCGAACGAACCGCTTGGAACACGAGCGGCGAAAAAAACGTGCTCCAACCAGTAATTTATCCCAATAGCCTCATCAAATTTTTGACAATATATTTTAATTCTTATCATCTGCTGTTACATTAGAAACCGAAGGATTCAGAACCACGGGCACAATTAGAAACAACAGAACTGCTTCTTGCTCTTTAATGGCTGATAAGACATTAGCAAGAAAAAAATCGTGGTACTTATGACTACTGTTTCGACGAAAGGAACTAAATAACTGTAGTTAAATGGAAGGATAACAAGTGTGTAACAGCAGCAACAAACTTTGATTGCATAGAGGCTCTAACCTAACTTTCAAGGTATGAAAAAGGTTTGAAAGTAAAACCACTAATTTTGTAACCTAGTACTATAGCCCAATATCAAAAAAATATGGGTGGTGTTCATCAGCACGACTGACTGTCAGAAAAAAATAAATTAAAATTGTGGCAAAAATGGTACTGACCAATTTTTACAAGAGTTATTGACATGGCTGTCATAAATACGTATATTCTGTTCAATTTAACATATTCTGAAAAGAGAAGTATCAAAGAAATCAGAAAATATATCGCGTTTGGTGTACCTCAAGCTGGGAATAAATTCTAAGATAAGCATTGGAAAACTTTTGGGGATGTTATCGAGGTCAAAAGTAATAGAATCTGTACATTTATATAGAAAAGACTACCTGTTACAGGTAAAAGGTAAAACCAAAGATGCCACTTTAAAAAATGTAAGGAAAGATTTCCTACGTTTTGTACAAAATGCGACGTAACATAATTTGTGAAATGTTCTCCACTATATCATCTTTTAATATTGCAAATTGCTTGTTCTTTCATTACCAGAAGAACCCAGCGATCTGTTTATAGGTTACCTATTATCTGAACTCCTAGTTATGGTAGGCTGCGGTAAATGTTATAGTAGGTTAGTTATGGTAGGCTGCACCAGCGGCCGAGCGGTAAAGTCGCTGAACACTGGTAGTTCGGTCCGAGCTTCGAATCCCGCGAACGGGCTGGCTGCATGGGCGTTTTTATGGTTTTCCTCTTGTGTAACGTGTATACGAGCCAGTTTCCTTTAGAAAGTCCTCCACGAAGGCATCCCTCCCCTTAGGCAGATAGCCCTCGTGAGCTTTGCCATAATTAAATACACCACCACACCAGACCACCTAGTTATGGTAAGCGAATAAAACTTCATAATTGCTTTATTTATGGTATACGAAATGTAATTTTAAAATATTTTTCCAAAATTCACATCTTAATGTAATTTGGGGGTTAACGTGTTATATCCAGTTTCCGTACGAAACAAATTATATACAATTTTTACATCCTAGTTCTTTCGGAACCTGTTGCCGCTACATATAGTTTAAACACCGTTCACAAGGAGGCTTGGCTTTGATTTTTATTGCCTTTTAAAAAACCTGAAAATTTTCCGGTTAATATTTTACTATTATTATTATTATTTTGGCATGTGATTTTGTGTTTGAGTATCCTATGGAATGCTAGTACGAACAGCGTAATTCTTAATACATCACATGAGAGATTCCCTATACGTAGGGACCGCATATCCCGCCCACTCATTTAGTCTATTTCGTTATAACGTTCATGGGTAAGGTTATGAATCATCTTTTACTGATGTATGCAAATTAACTCTTCAAAAACTACTGTTCAGAATTTAGTATTACTTATTAGGCATAAACATAGGATTTTTTTTCAAATTAAAATGCACTAGTCTAAAAGTAACTTGTGATTTTATAATTCTAGGTGTTGCTTTTCATTTATTAAAGGAAAATTATCCAGCATACTGGTATAAAACTATACCTGGTTACTGCATTTTTCGCGACCAGAACAGAATGGAACCATTAAATTGCTTACAACACAGCAGCAAGCGCCCTGCATGAATTACGGACAAAAGGTGGACGCCTTCTCTGGTAAGGGTGACACTTGATGCTTAATCGAGTGGTTATCTAGTAAACCTTCGTATATTAAAAACGCCAGAAAACGTTGCATATTTATAATAGTACTGGTAAAGTACTATTATAAATAAAATAGCAACTGATGTATGAAACTTTGGGTTTGAATGTGAACTTCACGAAAACGTACATCCTGTATATAATCGCTCGGGCTGTCCAAACCATGGCGAAGTCTCCAGAAATGAGAGCTAATGTGGTTGGATATTGCGTTGTAGGGAATCTGCGCACAAATAATGGAAGTCGATGTTAACCCATTTGCTCCAAGAAAATCATTTGTATCTGCTATCGTTGACGTCTGTCACTTTGTTCCCTTATATCGAAACATTTCCCGGGTGTTCTACTGACCATACTAAAATTTCCACGGAAGTGTTTGCATTTATGTGAAAGTCGTTTAAAGATAAAAAATGTTTTTTTACGTTATTTCATTTATGTTAAACATAGAAAATGCCGTGGTTCGCAAAACAAATATTTATTATTGAGATATGCAGAGATACACGCAGAGTTAAACGCAAAGAAATACAAGCAAGCAGAGATAAGTACAAGCAGAGTAATACAAGCAGAATAATACAAGCAGAAGCAGCGATAAACGGTTTCAGATGTCATATATATAACTTTACAACAGATCATGGTTTAACAAATCATAAACAAGACACAATAAATAACCAATCAAAAATAACATGGGATTCGTCTTTATATTAATTACATCTGTTTTTTTCGCGTGGTTTCGTAATTACGCTACTAAATATTACTATCGTTGCCTTTTATAAGACTGTTGCTATAGCTCTAAAGTACAACCTCATCCCACACATACATATTCAGATATATACAGTACAATGTCCGAAATCCGGACGTCCATTATCCGAAATGATCTAAAATCCGGACCTCAAAGCCACAAACATTTCTTTGTATGCTTCATACAGGCGCATTTGATTTTCCTTCCATAATAAAACGTGTGGAGATTTTCACTTAAATATTCCGATTCTTAATTTCACTTAGGAACTAAATAAAATAACTCGTTATAGAAAACAATCATGTAAGCATAAATTTGTGAGATTAATAATTTGGCTTCGTTGTTGAGTATCTGCTTGGAATACATCTCAAAGCAAACATTCACCTATTTCATATACCTGACGCCGGCACGGAGAGTCATTATTTATAATATTTTGCTTTCATCGTCGCATGTTTATCAATACATGACAGCTTCAGAAGTAACTCATCCAGTGATGTCTAAACTTTTTTACTTCCTTGTACGAAGTAAAAATGAAGTATTGTAATCGCGAAAAGTTTCAGGCAACATATTTCAACCAAAATATCCATTTTCACTGCTATCAAATGAAATTTCACGATGATTTTGCGTGATATCTGTACGTAAGAACAGAATAAAAGACTCTTTTCCTCCAAAAAAATTATAAAACTGGTTTAAAATGAATTCTGAAGAGAATTTTTCGTGGCGTCTATACGAACGTATGTACGTACGTATCTCGCATAACTCAAAAACAAGTACCCTTAGAACGTGGAAATTTTGTATATAGGTCTGCTATAATATGTAGATGTGCACCTCGTATTTTGGTTGCAATTGGCCGCACCAAACGTATATAAATATATTTATATATATATCCACTCTGTTACCCGGCTCAGTGATCTCAGTTTATATATATATCCACTCTGTTACCCGGCTCAGTGATCTCAGTTTCTTTATTCGTATATGTTTGTAAATTGTACATTTTTTGCTTTAAAAATTATTGAATTATGTTGTTTTTATCTTCCGGTTAAGGTTTTTATGCCTTTAGTAAATCTTTATGCAATATTTTTAGAATTATCAACAATTTTAAAGTTGTTTTAAGTGCCGCTAAGCCTTTTTTTATGACAGCTTCAGTAGTAACTCATCCAGTGATGTCTAAACATTTTTACTTCCTTGTACGAAGTAAAAATGAAGTATTGTAATCGCGAAAAGTTTCAGGCAACATATTTCAACGAAAATATCCATTTTCACTGCTATCAAATGAAATTTCACGATGATTTTGCGTGATATCTGTACGTAAGAACAGAATAAAAGACTCTTTTCCTCCAAAAAAATTATAAAACTGGTTTAAAATGAATTCTGAAGAGAATTTTTCGTGGCGTCTATACGAACGTATGTACGTACGTATCTCGCATAACTCAAAAACTAGTACCCTTAGAACGTGGAAATTTTGTATATAGGTCTGCTATAATATGTAGATGTGCACCTCGTATATTGGTTGCAATTGGCCGCACCAAACGTATATAAATATATTTATATATATATCCACTCTGTTACCCGGCTCAGTGATCTCAGTTTCTTTATTCGTATATGTTTGTAAATTGTACATTTTTTGCTTTAAAAATTATTGAATTATGTTGTTTTTATCTTCCGGTTAAGGTTTTTATGCCTTTAGTAAATCTTTATGCAATATTTTTAGAATTATCAACAATTTTAAAGTTGTTTTAAGTGCCGCTAAGCCTT
This sequence comes from Stegodyphus dumicola, assembly GCF_044657685.1. Lineage (NCBI taxonomy): Eukaryota > Metazoa > Arthropoda > Arachnida > Araneae > Eresidae > Stegodyphus > Stegodyphus dumicola. The sequence goes on along the minus strand of NC_140778.1, from coordinate 8,092,637 downwards.
TTTTTATGGCAACCATTGCTTGTTTACATTTGAAACAGCAGACTAGTGGGTTTGTTGCCAAACAAAAGAATCTTAGCTTCGCAACAACAAAGATATCGCCTTCATTTACTATTGCGAATTAAATCATGCTTAATTCTTTCTGGAATGTTTTCGAGGAAATAAGTGTCGTAATTTTTTATACAAATATTTTGAGTGTTTATGTATTTTTGCTTTGCTGCGAAGTGAGAACTGAATTAATTGAATGAGAAATACTCAATCGTCTGTGAAAAACTGTTTCTTTTTTGTTTTGTTTGCTTAATTTCTTTTATGCATCATTCTAGCTTTAGTATTTGAATAGAACATGTGGCAACGATTAGATAATTCTTTAAATGATATAAATTTTGTGCATTCTGAACATTATATAAATTTTATGCATTCTAATATGAACGAAATATAATACTGTTAAGTGAACCTAGCGCAAGAGTGTCGCTATGGTAAACAAATAGAGTGAATTTTAAAGAATTCATTTATTCTGTTGTGGTTCATGCGCTGTCGGCGAAGTAGATATATTCAATCCAATAAGTTTAAATGAAATGCAAGAAAAATGCGTATAATTTATTATTTCGTACAAGGAAGTCATGTGGTGTATACATCAGATTTTTATTATATTAGTAACTGAATAACAAGAGTATGGCAACCTCTTTTGCTAACATTACGGTCGGCGATGATTTTAGATTTTTAAATGCTCTAATAAATGTTGACGAAAAAAAATTAAACAAAAATTTCTTTTCATATGCTAAAAATAAATTTTGTTAATGAAACTCATGGGCCAAAAGTTTACATTTAGTGCTATTTTAATTAAGAATAACTGATATGGTATTCACCATAAACTCAGAAGTGGCGGCAAAATATGTCGGCACCGAACGGCAGAATTTAGGGAAGACGAAATGTTTGGAATTAGAGGAACCACCGAGCGGCAAATTTAAGGGATGAGAAGTTTTTTATGAGTTAAGGAAAGCACCTGGGATCCAGAGTTTAGACGCGGTGAAAATTTAGAACATAAGGAAGCGCTTTGTATCACAATTTAGGACCTGTGGAGACTGCACCAGGCGGAGTCTAGCGCCGGCCCTAGATAAAGCCTTGAGGATATGTGGGAGTTTATTTATTCAGGACTGGGATTAGTTTGAAGCATGAGCAAGAAATAAACGTAGGTATAGTAAATAACTAATACAATTCAGGCTTAATTCAGTACGCAGTGGGAGCAAGAGCAAATTTAACGAAACAACTTTGGCTTTCGTCGTCAATCTTGTGATACGCAGCCAATAATGTATAACGGACGCTATTGAGCTAGACTAAAATTATCTTTACTGATTCTAAGGCATTTCAGTTTATGTAGCATACTCCGCTGATCCTAATCTTCTAATTTAATCCAGCTTATTAGTTTTTGCAATCTGTTATTATTACGGCAATTTTAGAAAAATTAAGTTTGAACTTTCGATTATGTCGAAAAGAGTTTCCAATTCTGGGGCTGCCTGCAACTTACATTGAAGGAAATGCTTAATAAAGTAAACAAATAAATATTAACGTTTTTTTTTTTTTTTTTTTTTTTTTTTTTTTTTTTAAATTTTGATACCCTTGAGATCATAATTTCTCTTTAGTTTATAAATTACGATTTCATATTTTTAATTGTATAATTTCTGCATGCCATCTTACCAGATTTAAATTAATGATCTAATATCCGAAAAAATCCCAAATCCGGAATCGCCGAAGTCCCGACAAGTCCGGATTTCGGACTTTGTACTGTATCTACAAGATGCAATATATATATATATATTAATTATTAATATTTAGTGAAGGAGGCGCAAGCTTACGTTATTTCGTGAATTCAAAACTGGGCAAATTTATTCTTTGAGTTTTAATTCAAGGTTTGCATTTTAAGTTTGAATGAAAATTCTGAAATCGAACTTTTCGAAACAAACTTTGATACGAAGAATTAACTTATCAAATGTAATACTTAATACGAAAAGGTGCTGACCACCACTTTTTTTGTCCCGTTTTGTGGTATATAACTCTGAAAAATTACCTCGAAAACTGCACACGTTCACGGATAATTTCGGAAGTTTTTTAAATAAAACTGCGATGTCTCTTTGAAGCAAAACGGTGGTTATGAAACAATAAATTGATGGTTGTGGCTACGTTATGCTTGCGATGGTGGTTGTGATGTATTTCGGCTGAGTGACGACTGTTCACTTAAATTGAAATTGAAGAAAATTGCAACAAAATTCTAATGTAGTTAGCCTAGATGTAAAACAGAGTTACGTTTTATTCATGAATTAATTTAAACACTAAACGCAATGATTTATCAATCAAGCCTGTTTAAATTTTTCCTAAATATAAATTGGAATTTCTAATTCTATATATTCATCGCAGGCAAATTTCGGCATTTTAGTTTAAAAAATGCCAATCGTTATTGAAATGGTGATTACTGGGTCTAGTCGTGTAAGTCCTTTAGAAACACATTACAAACAGAGCAGAACTCTGTTCTCCGCCAAATATATTATAAATTAAATATTTCAATAAAGAAAAATATAGGAAATCATAAAATAGTTTTTAAATATAATTTGGCGGAGAGAAGATGTGCGTGATATCGCAATTCATGAAGAGTTGGAAAGTGAACAGCTTCGCACCTTCTACAGCCATCCTTTCAAATATTTTATTATCAAAATGAGGGACATTCCTAACCAAGAATTTATAATTATAGTTATTGCAGCACTGAAAGCAATAATAGACCATTGGCAATTTTAAATCGCAGTATTGTGCCTGAAACTTAAATATATTTAATTGCACCTGTATCGTATCTATTATTTTATTATACTGTATTGTAGTAAATTAATTATTTTTCATGTAATAAGCTCTTTTATTGGCATTGGGTGATTGGGGCTTTACCTTTATGTACCATACCAGCTGAACAGCTTTCCATGCGCTAGACGGTCATCTCTATACATTTTGTACTTTTAATTACATTATCATATTTACATAAGATAGTAGTATAAAAAAGGTTTAAGATTTTTTATCTAAGTTAATATTGGAATCTATTCTCAATATTTAATTGTATTTTGTTAGAGGTAGGATCTTGCGCGTCGGCACCCTGGTGTCTAACGTCATTACCCCGGAAATGAATTCCTTCGCGACTTTAAAAACACCCAAGTTTTGAATATATGAATGTTTTGAATTGGAGTAGATATTTCCAATATTAGAATTGAAGGCTTGTTTTGAAAACTATACAAATAATTCTGTCTCTGAAAACCTGTAATTTACAGATAGAAACTGGGTTTTTGAGACTAAGCTTTTTTTCGCATACTCTATCATGGGTTCGGTAGACAATATCTCAACAGTATCAAATTAAACATATATTATCTCTTCAATTCAACAAATAAGAATGTTTTGAAAAAAATTGTTGGTGCAAACTGGAACAAAATTTTGAAAATTTAATTAATAAATAAGATTTCGTAAAATTCTTCTGAATCTTTCCTTGCAAATTTGGGCGAGTGACCACGGCAGGCTATGGTAGTTTGACTAAATTCAAATCCCAGTGAACAGATATTTTGCTTATTCGTTTAGATCGTGTTTGCTTTTTATTTTTATTTATTTATTTATTTATTTATTTTTGCCAGTTTGGGAATCAGTTTCAGTACAACTGCCTGCACGAAATGGCCAATTTATGCCACGGATAGAGAGCACAGTATGGTTATAATTGAATATTCCAATTTATTCCCTTTATTTACTGTTTTGTGAGGAAAAATGGAATATTCTCTTAAAAGAAGGAATTTCTTATATTCCACAGCACTTAATAAGCTAAAATAATAAAATAAAAATGTGCAGCTAAATGAATCATGTTTTTTGAATCAAAACATTTATTAGAAACTGAATTTAAACTCATTCAGCAGCATCAATGATAAGTCGAATAAATAAAATTGGAACGATGAGAAAGCTTCTTCCGGAAATACGATTGATCCTTTGCTCACAATTTCATAAATTTGAGAAAAGGCGATTTTCAGTAAAATATTCCTTCCTTGTCTGTATACAACCCGTGCAGTAGCTTTGGACTAAAGGGAAAGGAGGGAAATACTACTCTTAGAGCATTCACAATATCGTTTATAAATCAGTTGATACAAAATCCCCTTCGTACGTTCAGCTGTCCAATTTTCCGGAATGCACTATCAGCTGATGCGAAGTACAATTTGATAACTAATTCCGGGTATTAAAAACTGAAATGGTTATATGAAATTATCTAGAAGGTAGAAAGGATGAACATGTAATGGATGTGACCGTATTGAAGAAATGTCCGATATAGAGAAAGTATTTGAAGTCTGTCTTTCTCATGCGTATGCAGCGACAATATTTTACACGTAAACTTTCTGAAAAAAATTAACATATTCAAACTAATGATTAATTATTTGTTTATTTTCATTTTAACACTTTTTTTTTTTTTTTTTTTTTTTTGGTAATCATTTTCAAGAATTCTGTGGCCCAAAGTCGCCAGACGTGGCAAACAAATTTTTCTCGTTAAAAAAAAATAAGTCAATATTATACAGGAACATAGAATTTAATGATTAATTAATTCAATTAAAATGCCAGTTACAATTATACAGGAACTAGAAATATTTTTCTAGTTCGTGTATAATTGTAACTGGCATTTTAATTGAATAACTCAAAATGGTCTCTAAATGTAACTGGCCCACCAGCGGTCGAGCGGTAAAGACGCTGAACACTGGTAGTTCGGTCCGAGGTTCGAATGCCGCGAACGGGCTGGCTGCATGGGCGTCTTCGTGGTTTTCCCCATGTGTAACGTGTATACGAGACAGTTTCCCTTAGAAAGTCCTCCACGAAAGGCATCCCTCCCTTTAGGCAGATAGCCCTCGTGTGCTTTGCCATAATTAAATATACCACACCACACCACTAAATGTAACTGTAATTTTATCCTGCCCTCATATGCCTTCCAGTAATTTCGAGTTACTAGAGATTTCTCTGTGCCGGGTAAAATCTATACTAGACCCGGGAGGTATATAAGTATTCTGTACCGCGCCACGCACATGGGAAAAATCCTTCCTCGTGAATGGATTTGGCTTCCGATGACATCATTCCTTCTACGCTTGAACGCCTTGACTTTGAATTGGCTCTAGGGTACCGTTTACATCCATATAGTTTGTTTACATTTTGATAGCAGTACCGAAAAGATTATTACGTGCGTTGTATTTTTGTTGCTATGAGATTACACTTCTTACATCACTAGTGTGATGATCTTAATATAAAAAATGTAGCAGTTTTTTCTCCTAGAGAGAAAAGTATTATTTCTTCATGGGCTAGCTCCGTAAATGTGTATTAATTGCAGAGATTTTTAATAAATGTATTGTTAATTTAAAATCCTTCATATTTAAGGTGTTGTGATTATTAATTCATTATTCACGTTCACTGTATACCATTTTCTGCAGATGTATTCTTGAAAGCATGACAAAAGTCAGTTTTCGCAAATGGCAAAAACGATATTGGGAGCTAGCATAGTACACAGCAAATTCGCAATATTTACTATGTTAGATTTCTTTGTATTGTTCTAATATAGGTATTTTGAAACAAAATCGGCCTTTTTCTCAATAACATATCAATTTTTTTCCATATTTCATTACTACGATAGAAATTAGGCCTAGATATTAAATTTTGTAATTTTGGGTGGGAAATATATGGAGAAATTAAAAATTTTATCCCTAAGCATTTTTTTTCAGTTTGCGCCAAGAACAAATCACTTGGCGAAATTTTGAATTTATAGTAATCTACTTTCTTTCCATTTTTTTCATTGATTCACTATTGGAAAAAACGTATATCGTTCATTCTTTCAATTAGTTTAACAAAGTGCGTAACCCACATTTTTGTTATTATTAGTTATAATAAATACGTCAAATTTCGAAACGTTCAAAAATGTAAATTCACGTATATCTTAGGAAATTCTGAATAAAAACTCTAATTTTTTTGCAGGTATGCTTAGAAATACATCCAAGATCAGAACTCGACGTGCAACATGTGGTCATGCATGATCTTGCTGGATGATGGCGTTTGGCAGGCCTCGAAGATAGGGTGTTACCACCGGACGTAAGACGTCAGAAATGTACCGATCTGCGTTCAAATTACTGTCGATGCGAACCATAGATGTGCGTGTCGTGTATCCAATGGCTGCCCAAACCATCACACCAGTTGCAGGGCCTCTAAGCCGATATCGAATGCAAGCAGGAGACATGCGGTCTCCTCGAACCCTCCAGATACGTATACGGCCATCAGAATACCTCATACAGAACCGGGACTCGCTTGAAAAGATGAAGTTGTGCCACTCCTGTATCCAGCTTTATCGTTCGGCGCAACAGAGTCGCCGTCTCTCCCTATGCTGCATCGTCAATGGACGCCGAAGTAATGGTAACCGGGCTGATTGTTCGCGTTGCTACAAACGTCGACGCACAGTACCAGTGGATACTGGACGTGCAAATATGCCTATTTCCTGACTAATGGTCCATGATACGGTTGCACGCTTTTGCAGGGCTGACCTCACAATATGTCTGTCCTCGCGGGCGTTATTCATGGAAGGGCGTTGAGATCCTGCATGCCGTTCAGTATGACCCTCAGAAATCCACTGATTTCATAATCGCATGACAGTAGTTTTATGTTGACCAGTGCGATGGGCGATACCACGGAACGATAATCCACACTTTCGATAGGCAACGATCCTGCCTCTATCGAATTCCGACACTTTCTGATAAGCATTTCTTCTTATTATTCCAGGGATAACACGATATTCTGATCAAACTCCGACCTTACAAAGCGCTTTTAAAATCAGAAATCCACTACACAACTTTTCTTTTATGCAGTGCTTCAGATGTCGTTTCTCCCTCCTGCTTCGTCTAAATGCGCTGAAATACTAATCAGTTGCAGATCCCAACCTCTTCTTTCTTTCGTAAGATTTTGACGCGTGTCTGATTATTCCTTCCTGGTGTTGCAATTTTAATAGCCAGCAGTGTATTTTATTTGCTCAAAATGAAAGGCCAGAAACATTTTTGCTTTCTTTTTTTTTTTACCTTTTCATATTGCAATTTAATTTTATGTCCAAAATAAATGTTGCACTTACAACGTTTATGTATTTAATTCAATATCTTTACTATGTAATCATAAAGTATAGAAATATCGATTTTTATATATTTATTTATCTTTATAGGAGTATTAGGAAAAAGTAACATGAATTTCAAAAATTTTTTAGCATTTCTTTCTATGTATGCGAAAAAGAAATGAACGTAAAATACTAGAACTACTTTTACTAGCATTATTCTATTTTTGTTATTTATTATTTCTTTTACCATGATTTTTAAAATTGTTTTAATTAAGGTGTAAGCGGTTAAAGTGAAAAACAGAAATACTGAGTTATGCATTTAATATGCTTGTAAAGTAATGATGATAAATACGTTAACTAAATGAAATACATCCATAATTATGTTACATAATTTTAATTATTACGTGACAAATATATTATGTTAATGACAGTTATCTTAATATAAATAATAATTATATTATAAATTTTATTATTAATAAATAATTATTATTTATATTAAGATAACTGTCATTAACATAATATATTTGTCACGTAATAATTACCCGTATACTTGAAGATACTGTAATAGGTAGAAGAACAATATAGCCATAGGAGTCGTAGCCGGCAACCCCCACCCCCCGTATTTTGAGCATGGAGGTAGGAAAGGGAGGAGGGGCCATTCCGCGCTAGAAGTGAAGCACTGCTTTGACGCTTGGGTCACCAGACGGGGTGTTCTTTGTTTACATTCAGAAGCTCGCTTGACAAGATTCTGATAGTATTTCGACACACGACAGTTCCATAGAAATCGAAAAAGGGACACTCCCGCATGAAAGAAACATTCATAGTGTGATGGATAATAGCAGTTTGTATAGTTTACTGACATTTACGCAAAAATCTTGGTTATTTTTCGATAACTAACAACAGCGATTTTGATTATGATGTTTTGTAAAATTCTAAGCTGTTGCACTACAAAAATATAGATTTTAAGAAAATTGCTAAAAGAGATCTGCCAAAATTTATTTTCTAGAAGATTTGAAAATTTTGAAACTTGATGGCTAAATGTAAATATAAAATTATGTATGTTAAAATATTTGTAATTAGGCACATAGGTCAGATTAAGTTTTTATTAAATAGAGTAACGCATGCAAGGGCTATCTGCCTAAAGAGAGAGATGCCATCGTGGAGGAATTTTGAAGAAAATCTGACCTTTGAGTGGGTATTAAAAATAATACTTATAATTTTCATTCAAATTATATTCATATATATTTTTTATGTAAAACTTTCGGGTGTATGCTAAATTAGTGTAAATTACTTTACACGAAAAATATAGTGAATGCACAGAAATTAAAGATTTGCACATGCCGTAAATGATAAATAGGAAATATGTATGGGTATTTATGCATGTGCTTGCAAAAAACTTAAATATTCATTAAATTATTTATAAATGTATTTGAAATGAAGAATTTATTCACTTATAAACAACTGTGAAAGTACTGTGAAGAAATCTAATGATTAAATGTATCTAATTTATAATGATTATAAATGTTATCTAAATATATAATAACCTTAATATTGAATTGTAAACGTAAATTGAAATCCTGTTGACAAATACGTTATAAAACTATTTAAGCAAGAATTGTTCGTATTGGAAAGCAATCTGTTAAAAGGTATTGTAAAGCAAATGCTATGAGATGCGCACTTAAGAACGTAATAAAGAGTTTTGGAATATGTATTGTTTAAATAAAGGGTAAAAAAAAATCTGATAAGTATAATTAAAAGAATTATTCCCTTTACATTTTATAATAACTTAGTTACAAGTTTTAAATAATATTTAAAAAAAAAAAAAAAAAAACTTATTTTATTCCCTTTCAGAAATGTTCAGAGAAAGTCAAATACTATTTAATACCTATTTAATTATTAGGAATTAAGTATTTCGCTAATTCCTAATAATTCTCTAATTTAAAATGAACCGAATAGAGCATTAATTATAAATTGACTTACATTTTTTGATTTAAAAGAAGCCAAAAAATCATGTCATATTTAAGAAAGTATTTTAGGAAGAAGCTCTATAAATAGAAAAGAAATAATGCATAATTTTAATATTAATAATACAATAAACTTTGATCTTAATTTTTGTACCTTAACCGAATAAAATCAAATTACCGTAATTTTTTTTTCTAATTTAATTAACGAAAACTTGTGAAAATATTTCATTCAAATTATACCATTCTGAGAAAACTGTCCTGTGAAAAGTATAGCATTTAATTACGTTCAGAATGATATGTTGTTTAAAAATATGTTGTTTTCCCATACTTAGGACTCTGAAGTGTTGTAGAAAAAGAAAATATATACATTTATATGTATATTTGCAACGTAATTACAAAATATTTACACCCGAACGCGTCAAATCCCATAGAACTCAATGGTAAATGACCCAATGTTTTGGTCACCACGTAGGGATCGCCGGTGCTTCAGAGCAGGGTACGGAGAAACTTGTTTAGGGCGACTCCTTTTTACTTCCTACCTCCATGATTTTGAGCTGGCTACGCACATGTATGAAGTACTTCTGATGCCCGAACTGACATCGAGCAGTAGAAAAAGTAGTTTCTCGTAAAGCCTGAACTAAGTTCGGATTCATTTTAGGATATTCATTTAAGACTTAATTACTACTTTCATAATAGATGGAAGTATTGGTCCTATGTCTTCACCGATTTCAGTCGGGAGAAGACGTGTGCTTGTTTAGCTGCTCAGCGAAACAAAGACAAGTTTGGAATGAGAGTTTCGCTTTCACACATTTTAGTTTCTGTTATTTTTCCGTTAATTTGATACCAAAACGTTTTCTGTTTTTGAATTGCCGGATTCAGACGTCGATGAGGAATATAGTTTAACTTCTTCGGGATCGGATACCGATAATTTTTACAGACGAATATACGGAAAGTAATGATGCAAGTGATATTTCTTCCTGTAAAGAACGTTATGCTTAGATAAACTTCGTCTCCATCCTCCAGGGCTTCCGTTTAGATCAACACATGTAGGTGCAACAGTTGACACCTCAAATTTCATAGAAGACACTGAATATTATGAGCAGCTTATTGAAAATAATTTGTTGCACTTTATCACCACGGAAACTAATAGATACGCACAACAATGTATTCAAATCCAAACCTTTTAATCAAAACGCAGAGGAGAAAAGGTGGGTTTCAATAAATGAAGACGAAATTAAATTAATCTTGCCTTGCATATTTTACAAGATATTGTAAAGAAGACAGCTGTAGAGATGTGTCGGTCGAAAACTGAGTGTGTTGAAACTTCATTCCTTCGTAATGTTATGACAAAAATATTTGTGTTTTGTGAACAATGAATATGTTGATCAGTTAATACAAAGCTTTATAAAATGTGGCCAATTTTTAAACACCTGAAGGAAAAATTTTATTTACTATACATTTCAGATCTTAATGTGACTGTAGATGAACGTCTGATGCTTTGTAAGGTTAGATTGGGACGGATCCGACATATGCAACTGAACTGATCTGGTTTGGGATGTGGAGATTTATGGTTATGCAGGAGTAAGACTGCATATGTTTCTTAGTGTTATTTACACGGAGAAGGAGTAAAGCTTGATAGTGATTTTGAACATATTGTTACGTCTGTTTAAGTGGTTGTATCACTGATGAAACCACTGTTAGACAAAGGTTAATGTTTGATCACTGACAATTATTATACGTCTCCACTGTTGGACGATGTACTGGTGCAAGAATGTTCTAGTGACATCTACGATTAGGAAGGAGTTGCCATCAAATTAAAAAAAAAGAAACTATGAAAGGTGACCTTTCTCGTTTGAAAGTGGAAAAGTGACTGTTATAAAAGGGCACGATGAAAAGGACATTTTCATGATGTCTTCAGTTTATACCGCAGAAATATTTTAGTTAGAAGATAAGAATGAAAAACAAATTAGTTCATCACTATAAGAACACTATAGGAGGTATTTAAAAAGTTGATCAACATGTTACAGCCCAGCCAGTTGCAAGAAATCGGGGTAAATGGTATTGCCAAAAAATATTTTTCCATCTCATAGACCAAGCGTTACGGAATTCCTTTTTTGTGTATAATTCAGGTGCAAAATATAATATGAAATATAGAACACCAGTTGAGGAAAAGAGCTGTTGAATTAAATAAGCCAAACTTTCAGTTACCAGATCGGCCTCATGTAAGTTTTCTGCGGGAAACAGGTCGACACTTTCAGCATATTCCGCCAACGGAAAAAAAAAAATCTTTTTTTCCACAGTTTTGTAGTATAGTAAAACCGATTAAAGAGGGAAGAGGATAAATAGTCAGACTGGAATTTAATACAGAGAGTACAAAATGCATTTTTGTGGAGTACCGTGTTTTGGTGTACATCATACTGTAAAAGATTTGTGAAATTTGAATCTTGAAAATAATATTGTTGTAACAATATAGTTTATATTATATTTAGCTTCAAAATTATATTTCATTTACTGCAATTCAATAACATATGTCTATTAATCCATTACTTATTTATGTGGATGTCAAAGTAGTAAATAGGGCCCACCAGCGGTCGAGCGGTAAAGTGGCTGAACACTGGTAGTTCGGTCCGAGGTTCGAATCCCGCGAAAGGGCTGGCTGCATGCGCGGTTTCGTGGTTTTCCTCATGTGTAACGTGTATACGAGCCAGTTTCCCTCAGAAAGCCCTCCACGAAGGTATTCCTCCCCTTAGGCAGGTAGCCCTCGAGGCTTTGTCATAATCACACACACACAAAGTAGTAAATATAGTACTTATTACATTAATTTTTTTCATATTTACTAAATAACCATTTTCCGACTTTTATATTGATATGAAGAAGAAAATTTAACAGTCAAAAGGTTTCCATTTCTGGTGAGTTTACTGAATATGTGTCACCTTTAAGGGGTTAAAATTAATTTACAGATTGAGATTATACTTATTATAAAAGAAAGTTCTAACCAACTTGTTACTTACTAGTTTTTTCGCATTCTCTTATGCTTTATGTAGTTTAAAATTACAAAATTCCCCAGATTTTTTCAGCGTGTTCTAATTGTATTAAATAAAACTGCGCTGCCAGTTTTAACCAGTGCGGTGGGTGGGGGAAAAGTATTAGTTCGTTTATTTCTATTGCGTAATTTTATACATTAAACTGCTTCTTCGGTTTGCTGTTCACCGAAAGCGCTTTCAAAAACGTGACTCGGAAATTTGATGTAGAGCGTGTGTCACGATGATCTAACAGTTGATATAAATGAATGGAATTTAAAAAAAATTCTGAAATCCTTGCCTTAGGGCTGCATTCTGAAGAATATGCGTAAATGCTCATTTTTCAAGTTAAACAGAACTTGCAGTTTAAAGAATTTAAGTTTTCTTTTTTTAAAAAAAATATTGATTTAAGCTTTAAAAACCTGAATTATGTTTCATCCAGTAGCGCTTTTCTAAAGCCCCAATAAGAAGTTTTTTTATTAGTATTTAAATAACTGCAAAGACTTTCTGTTAAAATTTCAAATATTAAAAAGTATTGTATGTCTAACATGTTAAGTATTAATATAGTTTCGTCAGCAATTTTTTTTTAACATTTTTTTTAACTTCCTGAAGTTTCGTCCTATTTCATTCTGTAACTCGACCTGGATATATCTGGCAGTGTTCAGCAATTTTATCTCTCGGCTGCTGGTGGGTCCCCCACTATAACAAATAATATCTAACATTTAATTTTTTACCCGCTTCAATAATTCAATTTCATAGTTATATATTTCATATAAGTTTCATATTTAACCTGCAGGTAAGCGAAGAAACAGAAACTAATTATACTTGAATACTACCCTGAACACAGGCATTCCGCTGCTACAGAACAGAGGCTCTTTTCTGTTTGACGCTTTAATGCAGAGGAATCTAACCGTTTAGGTTGCCTGGGCCACGGTGGAAAAAGATGAGATATTTTGGGCTACACAAATAAGTTTTAATGACATTCTAATTAACTCGTAACCTCCGAAATAAGCAACTCACATAATTGAGTAGGTTTCAATGAAAATTATTGCAACTGTAGCTGAGCAATGAAAATCAATGAAAATTATTGCAACCTTTCCTACAGTTCTCGTCACCGTGGATGGAGAACTCAGCACGACTTACGTTTCTTCTCATATAACATACGCAATTTTAGCCGCTGCCCAATATGGACCCATATTTTACTTCAGGATATTATTCCGTTTATAGCATGGTTTTATTTGATCACTTTTATGATCCTAGGGAATATGACAGCAATATAGTGATAATGGCCCTCACCGGTTTTAAAGCACTTACGAAGCGACGATCTAAGATCCAAGATAACGATTAATGACAAAAATAAAGAAGGTTTTGGGGAAAAAAAACAGTTTGCTTCTTTATGGCAAAGCTGAGGTTTTAGGTATATTGTACTTCTGTAGATTGTATTGATTATTTTCGTTTCTTTTGGTTTGAACAGATTTATTTCGTAATGGGAAAGGGATATCTGCCTAAAGTTACCATGTCTTTAACGAGAACCTTCTAAGGGAAATCATCTCATATCCGAATGACACACGGAGAAAAACTTCCATTTAGCAAACCCATTTGCCTGGATTTGAACCCAGGTTAACAGCGATGTTAGAGTTTTGCCACTGATGGACCGATTTTGGTGTTGTAGTTCATTGGTTCCCTCAGCGTACGCACTTTGTTACACAAGTTTTCAGCATTATACTTCCGATATTTGATCTACAGAATGTGAATACAATTCACGATATGATATCCAATTTGCAGAACTTGTAAGGACATTTCGAAATATTCATTAATGGTTTTTCACAAGACTGGTTTTTCAGTTGAAAAATAAAGTAGTAATTTGTTGATTTTTATATTTTCCCCAAATCTTAAATTCAGTCTAACAAAATACTGAGTTTCATTTCATTCACCAACTTAGAGAACAATTTACTGAAACATGGCTTTTATTGACGCATTATACTCCAAAACACATGCTCTTCCCTGTACAGGTAAACTGGAACAACCAACTGTGCGAACGCCCTCGGTCGCCACCCTTCAGCCTATCGTGATCTTATTCTTAAATCCTCTAAAAGGCACAAGGGCCGACCAGCGGCCGAGCGGTAAAGTCGCTGAACACTGGTAGTTCGGTCCGAGGTTCGAATCCCGCGAACGGGCTGGCTGCATGGGCGTTTTCGTGGTTTTCCCCATGTGTAACGTGTATACAAGCCAGTTTCCCTTAGAAAGTCCTCCACGAACGCATCCCTCCCCTGAGGCAGATAGCCCTTGTGTGCTTTGCCATAATTAAATACACCAACACCAACTAAAAGACACAAACTCAACGGCAATACAACAAAAAACTCCAACTTCGAAATATAACTGTGCAAATCCAACAGCTGTATTCCCTCCGACAGAGTACTGCTGTTACACACAGGAAATCCTCAAATAATAGTATAATGAATGATAACTTAAATAAATCTAATAATAACGCGAAATCTTAATTCACAAGAACTGGCATGAACTGTAAGAACTGGCATGAACAGAAGTGGTACCAACGATAGACATTCTAGTAACAATAACAATACTGGAACAAAAATAAATCAGGTCTAACTTATGTACTTTATGAAAGAAATTCAAAATACTTTTAGCAAAAACTGTTTTACAGTCTTGCTCATGCTTCGAAATATTTATCCCAAAACTACAGATAAATAGATAGATATACGCTGTATTGCCGAAGCCATTGCACGAAAGAGCAGAGCCGCAGGCTCCAAGAAATAAAGCCCTCAGGCAAATAACGATATATTATACAGACGATACTATTCTTGACAGCAGAAATTCGAGACAAGATGGAATAAGCTGGCTGACGAAGAGGTCAAAGGTAGCTGAGAGAAAATTCTGACGATCTATAAGTAATAGAAGTAATTCAAGACATCTACTGGAATCGATGGAGAGAATATCATGAACCCCAAACTGCAGTCGTGTCATACC
The DNA here is from genome assembly GCF_044657685.1 of Stegodyphus dumicola. NCBI lineage: Eukaryota > Metazoa > Arthropoda > Arachnida > Araneae > Eresidae > Stegodyphus > Stegodyphus dumicola. The sequence continues at coordinate 8,077,539 of NC_140778.1, read as the reverse complement.
ATTAGTTTCAAGTCGCGTCGTATTTAAAGAACAGGACTTCGGTCATCATATGACCCATAAAGGCTTTGAAGAGTGTAAAATCGGTAATCTACATAGGGAATTAAGTGTGTTAAATATAAATCCAAGTCAGAAGACGCCTATTAAGGTATTAAGAAACTCCTACTTCCGCTTTATGCTGTGAATATCGTGCGGATGTCCGACATTTTCCGACTCAAGCAGAGTCCTCTCTGCACGGCGGCTGTTTCGGAATATCCTTTTTACCTTTTTCATGGAGAATGCTTTGCAGTTACAAAAACACTCATGCTTTGTGTATTATGAATCTGTTATATTTTGTATCTCCTATGTATCCTACTATGGTGTTAATTCTTAAAATGTTGCCACTCCGCAGTACAAAATCTTTAATTTAGGTTACAAATAAAGTCCACTTATTATATATTAACAAACACAAGTATTTAAATCTAAGAAGCGTACTTCGCTTTTCTATAAATTCTTATTTTCTTTCATTAATAAATCGTCTAAATCATCGTTTTTCAAACTGTTTTCTAGTAGGAAGCATTTCTATAAATAAAAATATTGTTACAAAATGTGCAGGCTCGGTAAGATAGCTTCCCCCAAAACCAGTTTAGGGTGGCCATAAAATGGCAAAGGAAGGCCGGGTTCCCACATTTGGAGAGGAATCGCACATTTGGCGAGATTTGGCGACAAAATCGGTGATATGCCATGGACGGATGGAGAACCTTCTTGAATGAATTCTTACCGGTTTAGCCCAGAATGTTCTCAAACGCAAGCCAAAAACTATATAAACCCTGCTGGTACGCGGAGAATCAGTGCGAGATAGTTAGTCTCGAGTTAGTCAGTCCTTCCGGAGTCGATCGGGTTCACAGCCGGGCAGCGAGTGCCGAGTGGGTCTTCGAGTACATCGACGTACGTGCATCGTCGTGAGAGTATGTTGAGCTCTGCGAACGGCTGAAACGAGTTGTACCGTGGAGAGTCTCGAGAGGACGTGGAGTTTCGAGAACGACCGAACAGAGTGGGGAACTGTACTCTGGTGCTTTCCAGTGAAGCTGTTTCCATCGTTATAGCCTGATAACCTGAAGGCTGTGTCGCTTATTGTCCCAGTGAGTGTATAGTAGATCTTCGACGACTGTAAAACGTGACTTTGGAGATGTCCGGATTAATATTGGCTAAATAAAGTGTGTTTCGATACTTCATTAAGTGTCGTCGTTATTCACTCCAAATCTACGAACCACGTACGAACATAACAATATTGCATAACCCCACGAACAGTTTCGTTTTAGAAACGATTAAAAGCGGTTTTAACTGATAACTTCATGTCTTGGGGCCGAATTCAAGCTTCAAAAATTACAAATTTATAATCTGTAAGGAAACGATTTTCGGAATACGCATACTTTTGAGAGTGATTTGGGATTTCACATTTTCTAATCGCTAATTTATGTTTTTCTACGTAGGGATTTCTCTGTTACACGGATGGCGCATTCATAGGCCAATGTTTCCTAACGTATACATCATGTTAAGTACGTGAAACAAAATATTAAGTTAGGTTTTGATCCCCATTTCGTTTAACAATATTGCATACAGCGCCATTTCGAACTGGTGGTGAATTTTGAACTTTTCTTTTTTTCGCGAAAAATAAATTTCCGTGACCTCCTTTACACGATTACCAAGATTGATAAGATTTAGTCCTGAAGTTTTAATTTTATGACCATTTTAAAGTGTACCTTCAATTATAACCCCCCCCCGGTGTTTGTCACAAGCGCGCATAACATAATAATGTCCCGATCCGTGGCAAACGGGAACTCAAATGGAAAAAAAAAAGGGGTGACCATGCGGTATAAGGCAGGAAATCATACAATAGCAGGCATCAGCATTTATCACTTTTAACTGTATAAGAAAACCTATCATAACAATTTACTAATTTTAAAGAAATGAATGTATCATACTATATAGTACTGCCAAATATATAGTACTGCCATCATCATATATAGTACTGCCATCATCATATATAGTACTGCCAAATAATTCGGAAATTTTTATGTTCAAATAAAAAAAAATTGAAATTTCTTTATGAAATGCAACTGTCATGAAAACAGATTTCGCTTCCATGACACAACGGATTTTCAAAATTATATTTGCTATTTAAGATTATACTTATAATGAAAAAACATATAACTAATTTGTTACTTACTAGTTTTTTCGGAAAATTCTGCGCTATATATTGTTTAAAATAACGAAAAATTATATGAGATATAAAATGACTCTACAGTCTTTTAAACTAAACTGCTTTCCTTGTAATAAGTTGAGCGGTGGATTTGTGTTAAACTGTAATTTCTGTTTGTCCTAATTCTACTCATTCTTCTGATGTGGAGGTAAGCGGTAATTATATAGTTAAATAGATTTAAAAGACACTAACTATTTGATCTACAAATCGCCATGAAAAGAGGAGTTCCACAAAGAAAGATGCTTAGCTTTGAAATCGCGCAAATCAATCCCTAACTCCGATGGGCGGAGACTACTTCAACACTGCATTCCGTGCCTCAACTGAAGTAAAGTGCTGATCTGATTGGGAAGCGTCGTGGATGTAATTAAGGAACGGAATTCTTGGTTGGTTTCACTAATGCCACTAACTGTTTGGTTGCTTGTTGCCTGTTAAGGGAGTATATGTATCAGAACAGGGAGAAAGATTGCTACTAAATTTATTAGGCATGTTTGCGTTTTGATTCCATGTGCCATTTGCGTTATCGAAATTTTCTTCACTTCATTCAAAAATTAAGAGCGAATTGCGGAAATTCTAACATTTTCTGCATGTATTAAAAATTTTGCTGTCCGTAATTATGTGAACATAAGGTAAGCAAATGAAACAGAGATGTTCAGCCTTTACAAATTCCAAACGTTAGTTTCAAGAATTGTGCACATTTCAACAACAAAATATCACCTTTACAATACGCACAAGTTTTTGAATTTTCTAAAAGTGTTGTAAGAGCTTTGACATTTATTGAACGTCTGGTTCCCTTTGTGGAGATTTGTAATGTGATAGGGTGCTAACTTGTTCCTTCAAAAATTGTTTAATGCTTCCTATCTCATCTTTCTCAAGTGGATGCATCATCCACAAACAACGAGGACTTCTATCCAAAGTTTCAACTAATTAATAAACATATAGCATATCGAAAAATTCTTCCAGTTTTTTCTCTAATGTTTCTAAAGATCGTAAACATTCAGGTAGATTATGGACAAATTTTAAAATTGATGGAGCAGAATCACATGTTTGAAGTAGAGAAATGAACTCTTGATGATAGAATTGAGCGTGTCGTTTTAGTTGGAAAAGCGTTCAACCAATAAACCTCATGCTACGTCGTAACTGGAATCTGAAATTGCGATGGAAGGAATAATATTTAAAGAATCCGCCTAATACGAACTCTTCAAATGCTTTAGTTTTTGCGCATTGTAGTTAATTTACCGTTTTTTTGCGTAACTGCCGAAAAGACATCATCACACTCAATCTGTTCTTCGTTTTTACCGCTAAATATAGGAAGAGATAATTTAGGCAACTAAAATATCAAAAACAATTATTTCTTTACTCAAACGGTTTTCTATGGAACACCTACTCCTTCGAGAACTGTTTCAGAAACGTTTCTTTTAATTAAAAAATAAATTTCATCGAGACTATGTACTATATTTTCGTTTTCCTTAATGAATTCAACAGCTTATTTTTCCTTTTAAATTTTATAAATTTTAAATTTTTTAACACCAGTATGGAAATATCCGCTTCATCAACCGTTGAATTTACCTTGTTTTCAAACTTTGTGATACAAACCTTTAAACTGTTTCTATAAGCTTCAATAATTTTCAGTTCCCTCATGATGAAGAAATAAATAATTGCCCTCTCACCGTGATTGCAGACGTCTCGACAGCGAAAACCGAAATCGAACGACGGATGCTGTAGCCAATCTTGACTGCGGAATCCAAACAAATCGGAAGCATTCCAAACGTTCTATATAAAGTTCACTTTTGCGGTTTTATCTTTATGAACCTCTTCGACTAGACCAAAAATGTTCTTGCGATGCATGCATTAGTTAGTTACCTTTACAAATAATTCAAAATTACCGATAAAGGGGACTGTAATATCGCTATGTTATTTTATTATTCTAATCACAGGCGAACCATCTTCCCAAGGGATAACTTACACAGCGAAATGAACAACAACAACAAAAACCGAGTGGTTACATTGTTTCTGTAATTATAACATACGCCATGTAAGGTGCCAAGAAAAGAAAGCATGAATTAATTTTAGAGCTTAATTGTCCTAAAGATGATGGCATCCCGCGAAGGAAAACAATATTCCCTACAAAGGTCAAGATGAAGGTAAAAAGCTTCGGTAAACTCGAGTGAAACTAACGCGAGCCAAGTATGCCGATCGCGTTATGCCTAAAGTTCTAGACTCCGGTTATTTATTTCCAAGTTACGCTGCAAGCTCAATATGAAGGATGAGAAAGTGCATAGAGGAAAAAGAGTCTCAGAATGTCGCGACCATAAGATAGAATTGCAGTGTTTTAACCATATTTGGTTTTTATCCGCACCTTACGCACTTCTTTTCAATATTTAAGCACAATTACGCTTTTCGGAAATATTTACGCGTTGGGGGAAGATATGCTTTAGAAGATACAGAAAGAGCAACAAACATTTGCGTGTTTATATCATAAGCCAAGAGTTACGCATATTGTTGTATATAAGAGCTTATAAAATTTGCATGTTTGTGGGATAATATTCACCCCCTAATTTCACTTTTGATTATGTTCACTAACGATAGTATTTTACTACTCAAATTATAAAATTTAATTTACAGCTTTCGTGTTAAAAGGACCTTAGTGCCTGTTAAATATAAGTTTCGAGTGCAAGTCAATTATCAGTTTTTTTCTCCAACAAAAGAACCGTATTATTGTTAATAACGCTACACACCTATATATTAATTTAGACATTTTCCTCAATAATATTCCTTTCTTTCTCACAATTTGTAAAATTCTTGTATCTCAACACAGTCTCATATAAACTGTGACGAAATTTTAGTCAATGTTACACAGAATTTTATACTTCAATCAATAAATTTACCGCAACATTGTTTTCAGGAAACTTATATAAACACATGTTGGTCTATCCGGCATTCACTTAACACGAAAGCTCAAGTAAACGGAAATAAATTAAAATGTGGGAAACTCCTCCTCCCTCTACAAAACTAACTCAGGAAGCACTGTCGAATAGCAATGGTGAAACGGGACTTCGCAGCATGAGCATAAGATCGTCGTTTTGATTTTGTTGATTATTGAAATAGCATACAATAGCAAGCGACAGAAGTCTTTATAAGCAAACGTCAAGGAGAGATGGCAAAAGTAGAACCTTTATTAGAGGGAGTGGCTTTATTTCTGCTGTTATTTAAAAAAAATATTGCTGCTTTTAAATTAAAAGTGAATACCTCCTGCTGATATCCATGTACATCTTGGGCGCTGACTTCAATGAACAGCTCACTTGCCGCAGGTGCCAGGACATCAGTCCGATAGCCTTGATACTTTGGTTTTTCATTCTGGCCGTCTCTTTTCAGATTCCTGAATGAATCCCTTTAAGGTCCTGGCATATGTCAAAGTCAAAAAAATGAAGCTTCTTCAACTGAGATAGCCTTGCAAAAGTAATAGAGAAGTGAAGCTCTGAACTTCAATTGACGAAGAGTATTATTATTATATTGATCATCATCATCATCAATATTGCCGGCATATTGCTGTTTTTACGCAACGTTTCCGGCTCATAACACATAGCCCCGAAGGGCGCATGACGGTATTTGGCAATGACGATTGAAAGGAGGCATCAGTAGTGTGAAGAGGGGGTGACAGCGTGACGTCACAAGTTTAGAGAAACTCGCAGACGAAGTCCAGCACCAGGAGAGGTGAAGACAGGGTGAAACTCAGACTTGTTCTGTTGTTCATGGTAGGTACATGTCATAATAGAGTTACACAAATACATGCAAATAAAAATGAAAATGAGTACATAAATAAAATACGGCAAAATAAGTCTATATACATATTTACAGCGACGTTGCACTCGTGATAATGTTACGTAGGGAAGTTCGAGTCTCGAGTGGTAAAGGCCGCGAGTGGTCGAATACGTGCGCTCTCTGCAAAGATCTGATAATCGAACACTTTGAAGTGTTTCATATGTGAGCATTTTTTTTTTTTTTGCCTTTTCAAGGAATTTTCTATTAGCTTTATGAAGGAACTCTTCAACTCTGTCGATACGAAGGTCTCTGTGTAAGGTCTCATTCGAAACATAAAAGTGCGCATTAGTAATAATTCTGAGAAGTTTGTTTTGCGTTACTTGGAGTTTTTTCATGTCACTTTGAGTGTAGGTCGCCCAGGCAGGGGATGCGTAACAAAAAATTGGTCTGATAATTGCTGTATAGATGTGTCTTTTCCTTTTAAGATCAAGTCTGGAGTTTTTACCTATTAGCGGGAGGAGATTTTTGATAGTATAGGAGGTCTTTCTTTTAATATTGTGAATGTGGTATTTCCAGGTAAATCTGTGATTTAAGACTACCCCAAGATATGTAGCCTTCTTAACAAGTGGTACTTCTTCATTAAAGATATAAATTTTTCTGTCAATAGGGAATCTGGAATGTTTTTTGCCGATAATAATCAACTGGGATTTTTGTCCGTTAATCGCAATTCTCCATTTAGCGCACCATTCCTCTATGGCTGGAATTTTTTCTTGAAGTTTTATCAGTGCATGCTCTTGACTATGTGACTTCACGGCAAGGGCGGTGTCATCAGCATAACATCCGAGGTAAGTATTGAGGTCGGCACTGTTGGGTAAATCATAAACGTAAAAAAGATACAAAATAGGACCAAGAATAGAGCCTTGAGCTACACCGGCTTTCAGATATTTGGTCTCAGAGTGTTCAGGTCCAAAATTTACAAAGAATTTGCGGTTCCGTATTAAGGAGTTGCTAAGTAAGATGAGGTCTCTACTGAAATCAAGTGTGATGAGCTTGAAAATGATCCCCTCATGCCAGACGCGGTCGAATGCTTTCGCCACGTCTAGCATGAGTAAGGCGACACTTTCATGCCTGAATAAAGCAGATCCAATGAATTCGCAGAGACGAACAGGTTGTTTTGTCGTTCAGAGATTTCTACCGAAACCAAATTGTTCCATTGGGAGCTTATACATACGCGGCTCAATTCTTTTATAGATGATCCGTTCGAAAATCTTACCTAGTTCTGGGATTAGACTAATCGGACGGTATCCCTCCGGTTTGGTGGCATCTTTTCCCGGCTTTGGTAGAAGAATGACTTTCGCCTTTTTCCATTTTTGGGGAAAGTAGTTATTTTCCAGGCAGGCATTGAGAATGCTAACATATCTTGTGACCGTGTTAAGTGGCATAATTTTAATTGCAACATTCGTAATTTCATCATAACCAGGTGCTTTCCGGTTTTTCAGATTTCTGATAATGTTCCTAACCTCAGTCGGGGATGTATATTCAGTGCGATTTTTGGCCCCGGGTCCTTCAAGCCAGTCTTTGATAAATTGCCTAGTATTGAATGAGAAAAGAGGGTCACAAGCGTCTTGATTCGGCACGAAATGTTGATCTAAGTGCTCTGCCATAAAGGCGGCCTTTTCCTTGTATGTAAGTGCGATTCTGTTGTTACTATAAATTGGTTTATAGCAGGGGGGCTTGCGCTTAAGGTTTCTTGCGAAAGACCAGAAATCATTTCCAGATTTATTAAAACTCTCAATTTTATTATTCCAGACCTCATCCCGGTGTTTCCGAATCTTGCATCTGATTTTATTATTAAGTCTGTTAAGTTCTTTCTTGACCCCTGGATCCCAAGAGATATGCCACCTCTTTCTCAATCGGTTTCTCTGTTTAATCATATCTCTGATTTCTCTGGGTAATCGGAAATTTATCCGATAACCTGTTTAGCACTTCTAGTGAAACCATAGCAATTATTGTGACAAGAATGGTGTCTATGCTGGAGTAAAAATTTAATTCCTCCCAGAGGTTGAAACGAGTACTGTCATTTCAGGAGATCGTAGATAGAAAGTTAACGATAGAGAGATCCGGCCATTACACCCGCTGAAACTAGTTGGGAGATGTTGCGCACACCTTTTCTGTGACTCTTTTATTAACCACACCTCTTTATTTAGATGTTACATAGATAGTGAGAGAATTAAACTGTTCTTCAATACTAATTTAGACTAAGAAATGTATTCTAACCTTTTTATTACGAACGTAGCTTGAATTTCTGAGAAATCGAACTTCTCATACAGCTTACGACAACAAACTCTAGCTACACCTACTTAGTTTTCCTAAGCTGCGCCTACTTCACTTAAGATACGTTATCTGCCTAGCATTGGAAACTGGGAATTGTAAAATTGTTTAAAATTTCCTGCGTAATATTAAGATGCTTTCTTTAACAACATTGCTAAATTTGCAAAAAAGATTAGGTATGAAATCAAATTAAACGTGAAGATAACGTTTATAAACTTTTGAAATAAAAACGTAAAATAGGAGACAGCAGATTCCATTGAAAATAGTTTTAAATACTAACAATAAATGTTTTTATTGAGAACAATAATTGTTTTTTAGATTCAAGAAATGAAGTAGACACAGGAAGATTGTTTTGTAAGTGTGGGGAAGAGTGTTTATGAAACGGCTTTTCTTAACATGTTTGTAAGTAATTATTTACGGCAAAGGGCGTTGACATAATTACATCATAGCTTTCAACTATGTTTTTAAAGAAATACCCGATTAAATGATCTAGAAGCTCTTCGCGTCTTGAATTATCCTGCAATATATTTGTTTTAAAAATGTAATAAATCGTGAATTTAATACATATTATCATTAATTTTTTAAATATAAATTTTAAGAAGAATTTTTGAAGTCTGCAAAAATTCAAAACTTTGCAACTGCTGATTATTGGGACGTTGAAAGTTCAAAATTTCACCCAAAAATTAAAAATTGCATTCGAATTGGCCTGATTAAGACCATAACCGATAAACTTAGAAAATAGAATTGAATCAATTTTTTATGAAATTAATCTAACGAGAAATTCAATCAGATAGAGGTTGGTCACTCACGATATACGTACTTCGGAGAAATTTGCATCTGTATGACATGAGTTACACCTTTCATTTGCAAAAAGATGCTTAATTTTTATTCCCAAAATGTGAACAGATCCCTCTTCCGTAAGACTGCTTTCACAAGCAATCGAAATAATCATTCTACTTAGACACAGGTTCTTCGATAAAGTAACGGCTCTCACAATGTGTACTAAAAATGTCTAAATGGGTAAAAAATTGTGGAGTTCACTTAATAATTGAGCTTTATTCTAATTGTGGTTCATAATTAAGGTAATTATGAATCAATTTTAAGGTTCAGGGTTTGGAGTAGATAAACGCAAAAATATATTACCCCGTAAATTTTATTAATATTAAGTTTTAAATTTATTTAACTAGGAAAATAAAAAAATGGAAGCGTACAAAATCTCAAAGGCAAGCAATTAATGCGTACTTAAAATTAATCATAGCTAAACCCTGATTATAATTCTGCCATTTTAAAAGCGATAAATTCTTTACCTAACTGTTCTTGAATTCTGAAATGCGTTACTATAATTTTCAATAAGAAAAGTTAGTATTCAGTACGATATTTTTCGACCGGATATGTGTTGAGGTGCGGCTACCGGGGAAGTAGACCTAATTTAATGTTGTACGATTTTCGATCAGATGATGATATGAAAAGAAGGAATACGTAGAGGGGTAAGTTCATAGTATTTTCAAGAGAGTTCATATCATAAGCAGCAGTGGAGTAACATTTCGTGAAGACGTCAGTAATTAGGAGACGGTAGTAATAGTGCAGATAGCGTTGAATCAGGGGAATAACATAAGCGACATCATCCAAACTTTATCTGAGTCGCCTCCGCCTAGGACTTTGCCGATAGCAATAAGGTTCGAGAAGCAGTCGATGAATTGTAACTGAAACTGCTGAGCTGGTGGAGAAGCGTCCTACATGGCAGGCGGAAGGATTAAAAGCAAATGCATTTTTGTTTGCGGAACTTGTCTTTTGATGTCGATTTATGAATTGAGGAGTTAGTGCCCTTAAAATCTATTTAAGTAGAATTATACATGTATCGTGCAGAAATGACTGACACAACGACTCTCACAACGAAACTGTTGCAGTATGTGAATTGTTAGGTTAGGTAAAGTTATTTAATTACGGCAAAGCCTCGAGGGCTATCTGCCTAAGGGATGCCTTCGTGGAGGACTTTCTAAGGGAAACTGGCTCGTATACACGTTACACATGGGGAAAACCACGAAAACGCCCATGAAGCCAGCCCGTTCGCGGGATTCGAACCTCGGACCGAACTACCAGTGTTCAGCGACGTTACCGCTCGGCCGCTGGTGGGCCTTTTTGAGTAGACATCCATGTGCCTGAATGCCTGATCTCACTAGCCAGTCATTTGGAAATCGCCAAAAATTGAAGCCATTGTCCACATTTATCATCATTAACACAGTCAGTCTTATACTTTATGCATTATAAACTATGAAAAACTTACCTGACACATTATTAACATTTATTTTATTATCAATCTCTGACTTAACAACACTTTCGATTCATAATGACGCAATACACTCTTAGGTTATTCCAATGCACTGGTTTCCATATGCGACATTAGGGTGCAGACTACTCTACTAAGAGACTTCCTTAAAAGGGTCGGCCCAACAGCGGCGGAGTGGTAAAGTCGCTGAGCACTGGTAGTTCGGTCCGAGGTTCGAATCCCGCGAACGGGCTGGCTGTATGGGCGTTTTCGTGGTTTTCCCCATATGTAACGTGTATGCGAGCCCGATTTATTTTTGAATTTTGAATGCAAATTAACTGAAATCTGACACAGATTTTGTGAAATAATTTAATTATGACTATATTGAAGAATTCAGTTTTGAGCTATTAGATGTTTAAAAACAATCAAAAGATTTTCAATATTTTAAAAATAAAAGAAAAATGTTCACTTGTAAATATTTTGTATTCCCTTTTAATACCTCACATTTCATACTAATGATCACTTTTGGATATATTTACAAATTAGTAAACACATTTAAATTCAAACTTTAAAAAAAGGAATATTAAACTTCTCAACATTTCTTATTTTTGCATAGCAAACCTAGGAGGAGAACCTGAGACCATGTGTGGAGAATAAGTAGGTTTTATGTTATAACAGCACCTTCAGGGACTTTCAGAGGAATGTAAGGAAGATTACCTGGGATATACTGGGATATGTCATTAAGTAGTCGACAGTATGTGTTTAGCAGGTTAAAAGGATATTTCGGATATAGTAAGTAGTATTTTAAATCCTGATAATATCCTCTATGCAGTCGATGGGACCTAGACAGGATGTCCTAAGAATATACTGGTTTGTGACATTAAGCTCTCGGCAGGATGCGTTTAGGAGGAAACTAGGATATTACGGGATGTCCTGAAGATGTGGTACATTGAAATTTAAATATTAATAACATGCCGCATGCTGTCGTTTGAACCTAGATAGGATGATGTTCTGAGGATATAACGGCGTGTGTTTAGGAGGTCTATGTGATATTCTAGGACGTCCTGATTACGTAGAAAGTAAGACCTGAGATCCTGATAACATCCCGTACGCTGTCGATGGGACTAAGGATATCCTGATTTACAGGAATGTGACATTGAGCACTCGAGAGGAGGTGTTTAGGAGATACGGCGATATACAGGGATATCCTGAGGATGTTTGTGTACTCTGTGGGTAGAGATTATCTGTTTGATGCTTTGCAGAGGAGAAGTCCAAACTTTGAGCTTCCCTGGACCACACTGAAAATAGATGGGATATTTTGGACTACAGTTCTAATCTCAGTGGCAACTCATGACTTCTAAATTTGCAAATCACATTTTGGCATAGGTTTAATTGAAAATTCTCGGATTAGATTAGCTTTGACTATTGAAAGAATTTTTTTTAAAAATTCAACTCTAAAAGGTAAAGTTACAGATTTGACTACGTTATTTCAGATTTGTATCAGGAAGCGCATGTTTAGAAAACTTGAGTGATAAATAATGAAAATAATAACTTAGAAATACACGTAAGTAATTTAAGAAATTACTAATTTATGATTATTTTAATTTAATGACAGAAACATCGATTTATTTGGACATTTTACGCATAAAATTTAATTGAAAATTTTTGTTGTGGTTCCAAGAAATAAAATTAAAATAATTTTCCCCTTTAAATCTGAGAAACTAATGCATTAAATGTTTGATTAAAATGTTCGTAATTCTCAGGATGTTCGTTCCATGCTCTGTTTCTAATTTCACTCTTAGGATGCTTCAGTATTGAAAATATTTTTTCATATATGTATATATATATATATATCCTGTCAAATAATGATGAAGATGAATAACGCATGACTATGCAGTGAGACATATATATTTCTTGTTAGGCATGATTTAAAAAATTCCAGCAAAGGCACGTCATCAGTTTTTTTCTGACCTGAATGTCACATAACAACTCTGTGTATTCTCTTGAAAATCCGTTGGCAATATCTACATCGACTGCAAATAGAGTCGCAAAAAATATAAAAAACTTGATTTCATTTTTGAAGACATTGAAATGTATTCTCATAATCTTGGGTCAAACCAGAAAGTAATTCTCGGTTTTTGCTTCATTTTTAGGGTTATGTGCGTCCACACGACTGAAATGTAAATAAATACATGCATTTATTTGTGCTTGCTTTATGTCCCCATTCAGCAGGCATTTTATTTCATTCCAAATTATCCTTAATTTTGCTCTATATTACCTCAGTTTAAACGCAGATTCTTAGAAATTTGCTTATACCCATTGCTGTTCCATATAACTTCGTTTTTTTAACCTCTCTTTTAGAAACTGTTTGCAGCTGAGATGAAGTGAAAAGAAATGGATGAAACAGTGAATTCCAGTGATGAAATAAGTGCTTGAATTCCTGCTGAAAAAAAAGTTCCTATTTTAGTAATCACCTTAAGATAATTCACTGTAAACTGAAAAATATTTCTGTCATGAAGTATATATGTTCGTAGTAAATTCTATATCACACAGAGATTCTTCGCTAGACTTTATTTTTTTCATTTTCTGCAAACTTTTAAAGCATACACGCATTTTGCTACTTAAGCATTCGGGCAGGATGATCAAACCTATGGTTCATTTAGCGGTCTAGTCTCCAAAGAAATTGTCTAAATAGCACCAGAAGGGGCGAATCACACTCGAGATAAAGGAGAAATTAAGCTCCACTTTTGCTGAAGAATGTCTCAGAGGATGGATCCAAAATCTTCTATTAACACCCTCTCTACAAGACTTATCGATCGTAGTTCGCACTCACCAGTGGCCGAGTGTTAAAATTGCTGAACATTGGTAGTTCCAAGCTATATTCGAATCCAGCTATATTCGAAAAACTTCATGTGTAACGTTTATACGAGGCAGTTTCCCTTAGAAAGCCCTGTAAGAAGGCATTCTTTTCCATAGTCCTATACCCTTAGAGTGCTTTGCGTTAAACAACTAAACGTAACCAAACTAAATGACAGAAGTTCAAGTGCCTCTATGGCGCATAGAAACTATACACGTAACGAGGATCCTTGCTTTCTTTAGGATTCGAGCAGGAATCCAAGGCCTTGGCAACCGGCTTCCCTATCTCCTTACCAGAAATGCCTCAACAGAAATATTTTAAAGATTTTCTGAGGTTCGCAAACCCTGGAATTCCATTATAATCATAATGGGAGAATGATATATTTTCGTTATAATCCTGAACAACATTTGAAATTGTCCTTAAGAGGTTTGGACTGATTTCGGTCTATAAGATTCATTATAGAATTTTTGGCGTTAAATCATTCTTTACTATCACTTAGTTAGAACATTCTTCTAAATATCTCGCAAGATTGCAAAACTAAGGTCAGACCGTAGAAGTTACTGACCTTACTTAACCCAGTTACTTGAACAGAGTAATAATTTGCAAAGATTTGTTGATTTTGTTTATTCAGGAAGTCGCGAATATTCTAAACGTAATTTTCTAATGCTACAACAACAATTTATATAAACGCCGAAATTTAAAAATTACTAAAAAGAGTTTTCAGGTACAAATTTTAATTAAAAGCTAACTGATGTATTAATATATTAATAAAATTGCATATTTACATGCATATGAAATGAGAAAGGTAAGAAAAATCCGAAAATAAATTTCGCCTAAAAATAAACCTTTCACTGCTTTATAACAATTGTCACACAAAAATAGAATGTTGGAAACTAAATTGCAACATGTTATCGCAAAAGAAGTCTTAAGTTCTAAAAACATGCAAATGTTTCAAAATAGAATATACTGTATTTAGAAATATTAGCTAAGCGAATGAGACCTCTCAAAAAACCATTTAATACGTCTGACGTGCGTAATTTGTGCAAGGGCAAATTGTAAAGCATATTTAACAATTACTACAATGGCTGGCTTATTTACTTGTACGCTGCTATCAAATATTTTCCAGGCATATTTCAAGGGCTGTGCATGCCACAACAAGGAATTTGGCATACAGAAGTTATTCTCAGCATTCACTTCGTTACTATTAATGGGATACAATGCAATAAGAGAATAAAACGGGGTGCAGGCCTTTTTGCAGATTTCACTTTGGCTGCCAAAGAAACAAAACTTAATGGGTACATAACAGGATTAATGGCTTTGATAATTTCATGAAAAATGAAGCAATATTCACTAACACTCTCCAAAGGTCCTAATCTTTGACATTTGTTTTTTACCCTTTTATTACAGCTTGTATCATGATGATTGAAATCTAAATATTTATCCGACAGAATCTTCTAACAAAATTCAGATCAATATTTTCGCAGTAGATTCAATTTTCAATACCTAGTTGAGTCACGAAAATGTCAGACCCATAGCGTTTAATATAAAAACATTGAGACATTCTCGTCCGTTGGTGATACTGGGATACTGCTGTGTTCCAATTGCCTTAGCAATACTTCCCAGACATTCAAAGTAGAGAGTCCTATGCGATCAAAAAACTTGTTTATTTCTCTGAAAGGAAAACGGGATGATAGAGCGTTCATTGGTATCGATCAATATTAGGATTTTTTTATAAATGTTTAAGAAGATCTGTGATTACCCTTTACGTACTTTTAAACAAATGAATGCAGCTTATACAGGTTGGACTCTCAAATACTTCCGAAATTTAGTTCTTCAAGTTTCACAATATTACAAATTTCTTCATAACATGTACCTGACATGGAAACAAGTGTGAATTCGAAAAAGCCATAGATTTTTTTTTAAATTATATTTAATTTGGGATAACGCATATTAGGAAAAAAATTGATAGACAGTTTGTTGCTTACCAGTTTTTTCGTATCGACATGAGCTACATAAGTTTAAAAATTACAAATGTGCAATAACAATGTTAAAAGCTACAGAGTGCTATTTAAATCAAACTGCTTTGCCTGTTTTATGCGAAGCGGTGGCTCTGAATTTAACATTAGTTGTTTTATTTTATTTTATTTTTTGCTTGTTTTTAATGGTTTCATGCCCCACCAGCGGCCGAGCGGTAAAGTCGCTGAACACTAGTAGTTCGGTCCGAGGTTCGAATCCCGCGAACGGGCTGGCTGCATGGGCGTTTTCGTGGTTTTCCCCATGTGTAACGTGTATACGAGCCAGTTTCCCTTAGAAAGTCCTCCACGAAGGCATCCCTTCTCTTAGGCAGATAGCCCTCGAGGCTTTGCCTAATTACACACACATTAAATGGTTTCATTCAGTTTAAACTTTACGACAAGAGATTTCAGGAAGGTTTTCCCCATGTGTAACGCGGATACGAGCCAGTTTGCCTTCAGTGAGACTCCACGGAGCATCCTGTCCTTCCCGTGTAGAGCCAAAGGGTGGAGCACGTCATAAGTAAAAATATCTATTTCGATTGTGTTTACTTTACCAACAAAACTGTTCGATAATTTTATATTTGCATATTTGAAAACTGAAAGAGTTAGTATTTTCATGCTGTCTTTATCCGAGCGTATTTCAAAAGAAACATTTTTTATACTTCCAAAACTCTTAATGAATCAGCAGTGATTTGTACTGTACATATGCGTTCTGATTCAAAGGACAAGCAGAGAGCACATTAGTCTAAAACTCAGTATTATATAAAATGAAATAAAATTCTATAGATCTCACCGTTTCCCACTAATCAACTAAATGTTTCTAAAAAAATTTAGTTATTTATCAGGCAAAAATTTAAAATTAGTAACAAACTCAAAATATTAAAGTCGATTAGCACATTGCGATTTAGCGCATATCAAACGTTTTAAATCAGTGGTATTCAAATTTTATGGCAATACGACCCCCAAAAAATACAAAGGCATCCAAAAAACAATTTTACGATCACAATCAGAAACTCCATTCTTAGTTATATACCATTAACCAAGATTTTTAAGGCATTTGTTCACTTTGACCTATTGGAAATTTTTAAGATTCCAAATACGCTCGCGACACATAGTTTACCATAATACCAATTTTTTGAATAATTTGCAATTGCGGCTTCGAAACAAGGAAATCTACGGGTTAACAAAGCAGTTTCATTACGTAAATTTTCATTTCCAGTCTGATGTGAGATAGAGTTCCAAAGTTACTGTTAATAAAAGATATAAAATATAGGCGATAAAAGAACTTTCGTCACAGGTAAACAGCTGGGAAATTATGTTACAAAGACTTCGTTCGTGTTTCAGACAAATGCAATTTTGATATATGGCAGTTTACATTTATTTATGTTATGAATGATGATTCATTTTTGTTATAATGAATTTTTTTAAATAACGGAAGACATACACGTTTATAATACATCTGTTTTAGAATACATTAATTTTATCATTATGCTTACCTTTAACGCAAGTTAAAAAAATGTTAAAATGTTATGGGAAATCTGAATTTAAATGGTACAAAATATTACTTCAGAGGCATTTAAATTTTCGTTAAACTTAAAAAGCCCAAAGCTGAGAGCGTCTAATTACAAAAATTCTAAATTTATAGTACGAAAAAATGATTAATCCTAAAAGCCAGTGTTCTTAAACTAGAGGCCGTCGAAGACATTTTCCACTAAGGTAATTAGTATTACAATGACATCAATTTTTATGGCAAGAATTTGGAGAAATTTTAAGATTGTGATGATTTTGAACCCAGGTTATTTTGATTACGATTAAAAACGAACATGAGTAGCGCCTCTGAAAATCTACAAACTGTGACATAAATCATGTTGAAACATTTGAAGATACACAGATTTCATTAATTTCATGACTTGGCAATAGAATCGTTTTGGGAATATTTTATTTTCATAATTATATTTTTCTTTTATTGCAGTTTGTATAACAATGTTTGAAGTCCCGTGCACAGACTGATTGCAGATATGTTGATAAAAAATATTAAATTTTAGAAAACAATCTTGTAACAAAATGCAGATGAAAATTTTTACAGTTAGAATATTTTTTTTTTCGTTCCTAGTACAGACGCGTAAGTTATGCCAGACTTGTAAATATTAATACAGAGAATTCATCGTGCAAAAAATCTCACAAATTCTCAGTTTCTTTTTCTAAGCATATACATTGTTTTCTCGTTCACTGCTATTCATCAATATTAGCATTTATCTTTGGAACGTTTTAAGGACAATCAAATACTTCGGAAATATAGTTCTTGAAATTAAAAAAAAATTCAGATTCCTTCATGAAATGCGTCTGGCATGCAAGTAAGTTTCAATTCGAGTGTACTATATATTTTTAAAATTATATTTACAATTTGAGATTATGCGTAATATGAAAAAAATTATATTTAGTTCATTACTTACTACTTTTTTCGTATACAGTTCTGCTCAATGTATTTTCACATTTTGTACCCGCTACAGCTAAATTGACATCCCACCAACTTCGATACTCAGATAGTGAAAAGACGCTAAGGAGCAAGATCGCTGCACAGCCGAAGCCCCAGTGCTACTTCAAAGTTATGTCAAAAGATTGAATACCTACTGTTATCAAAATAATTTACTTATGCTACACCATCCCGCATCGGAAATTTTCAGGACAAATAGTGCATAGGTTTGCTCCATTTACTGAATTACTCTTTTATTTATGACGCCTAGATGAAACAAATATAGAATGGGAAAGATCTCCGTGTTGTACACGTACCCTTTTTATGAGTGATGATCCTCGATCTATATATAATTAAAACGCAACTGATTTGTCCCGACTTTAGGCAGAGCGGTGAGTGTATTACAAATTCTTTTTCTTTCATTATCAGTGTTTGATTTGGTACTTAAATTGCTTTTCGGCTTGCCGTTGACAGCAATATTGATCAGGACGTATTTCGAAAATTTGGTTTAGACCGTATTTGACAACGAGTCAACACTTGATATAAACTTGATAGACTTTCCAAAATAAATTTAAAACCTTGCTTAGAGATGCATTCCCAATATTAAGCTTAAATGCACATTCTTAAAGTGAGAAAAACAATTAGCAGTTTTAAGATTTAAAACAGGGATTCCCAACCTTTTGTTCCTAAGCGCACATTCTAGAATATCTGGAGGACGGCGGGCACCATGTACTTTTTCAAGGAGAGTTTACAATGGATACAGTTGAATAGAGTTAATAATACATGGATTTAAAAAAAAAAAGATATCGGCCGCTTTTCGCTTTATCATGTATCTGTTTTGGGCACAAATTCTATTTCATTAAAAATCTAAAACTTTTCACATAGAACTTTATTGAAAGCTAAAACATTTTTATTGCGATCGCACAGCAGCGATCACACGTTAAACGATCAGCGGACGACATGGGCTCGGAACCCCTGATTTAAAAATTTTTCAAAAAACAAAATTGATTTAGGCTTTACAATATTGAATTACGTGTCATTCAGAAACGGTTTTCTAAACCCCTAAGGAAGGCTTTTATCAATGCAAATATTTCAATAACAGTAAAGACTTTCTGATAAACTTTCAAATGTTAAAACATTTTGTAAGTATAACGTGTTAAGTATTAATATAGTTTTGTCAGCAAATTCTCTACATTTTTTAACTTCACGAAAATCCCTCCTATGCCTTGTAATTCGACCTGGACTACACTACAGTGTTCAGCAATTTTACCTGGTGTGTTCTGGTCGCTATAAGCAAAACAAGCCAACACACATTTAATTTTTCAGGTGCTGCAAAAGTAAACAAAGTTGCCTATTTATCCTGGCAAATAAGCAAAGAACGAAACTTTTCAAACATTTAGTAGCTGCAGCAAATACGATCTATATATGCGATCTATATAAACTCTGCCGGTACACGGAGTAGCAGTCTATGTCGAGTATATCGCGAGTTGGTGCATCAAGAGTGGACAACGTTAAAGCTATCGACTGTATCGTTGAGTTTTATGGAGTGTGTTGAGCTCTGGGAAGGACCGACAGAGTCGGGAGCTGTACTTTAGTGTTTTGCCTTGAAGCTCTCTTCACCGTTATAGCTTGATACCCTGAAGGCTGTATTGATGATTGTTTCAGCGTGTTGGTTGCAGTTTTTCAATGATTGCAAACGTGATTTTTCGAACTATCTCAAATAATACTGGCTAAAGAAATTTTGTTTTGGTTATCCGTCAAGTGTTGTCATCAATCACTCCAAGTCCATGAACATGTAGAACGCAACAATATTTTTGTGACAATAATGGAGGTAAAAATTATGTTTCATTAGTGTGGGATGGCATCGTTCATTATAATCAGATGACGCGACAAGCTGTGAAAATAAATCTTTTACTTTTCCGATGATGGAAGGCAGACGATTCCGCCATTAAGACGATGACGCGACTGAAAGATGTTTACATGAAAAAGACAGTCGATTCTCTTCATCTGTATATATCATCTATGTAAATTCATCTATTTCCTTCTACGTATGTAATTACTTTGTAGTAGTTTGTAGCAACTATTCATGTTTCATTAAATATTCAAGTTTTACATAAATCGGACTAGTTTATTAGCCCCTAGACAGCCACATCGGAAGTAAGTTTACAAACATCATATTCCTAGACAGTAAGTACCGATTCTACAGATTTGGGCGCTCAGGCCGCGATGAGCCTGGGAAGAAACATGATGAATATTACAAAAGAAGAGAAGTAAGTTTTGTTTCGATTATTTCCACATTGTTACTTCTAAGAATAGTGTTCTATGATACTGTGAATTAAGATGACTACCTTAAATTCTATTCCTAGAATTTCAAATTCTTTAAAGACTGGGCCTACTAAGTCATTAAACTTTTACATCAAATTGTGTTTGGAACTTTGGGTGATCGAAAAAATAGAGCTAGATTGCGTAACTTTTGTGGTTTTCCATCTGATTTTAATATTGAAGAAACAAAACAAAAATTACTTAAAACTCTTACTGCAAATGATTTTATTTCTGTGTGTAATTTGTTACATCTTAATTATGATTCAAATCCTGATAAAAACTGTGATTTAATACTGAATAGTCTTTGTGATTTTAAGCTTTTAAAATCCGAAATAAAAAAGTGATGACGATGATGAGTTATCTGAAAACGAAAGTGTTTATGATTCTGATAAAAATGATGATATTAATTCTGTTCGGTCAGAATCACCTCCCTTAAATAACTCAGTGGATGAAAATATTATAATGCCTAGCAATATTTCCTTACATTTTCGTGATATTTTAGAAACTGTTTCTGAATTTAATGGCACTGATACATATCCAGTTGAATCCTTCATTGGTGATTTAGAAGAATCTTTTAAATTATTTAAGTTATCGGAATTACAGAAAATTGTGTTTGCTAAAAAATTGCTTACTGGTTCTGCTAAAGTATTTATTAGGTCTTTGAAAGGTATAATATCATGGGACAAATTAAAAGAAAATCTTTTATCTGAATTTGGTTCTAAAATAAACAGTGCACAACTTCATAATTTGTTACAGAAACGACACTTAAAACCTGGTGAATCACTTTCCGAATATTTAATTGCCATGCGTGAAATAGCCAGTCGCGGTTCTGTTGATGATTCATCAATTCTTGATTATGTAATCAATGGGATACCAGATCAGAGTAGTAACAAATTGTTTTGTACGGTTGTAAAACTATTTCTGAATTCAAAGAGAAATTAAAAATTTATGAGAAAATTCGCGTTCCAGATACGAAGAATAAGGGTTATTCAAGTAGACGATGACGCGATTAAAAGATGTTTGCATATTAAAGATGATTCCTTCTCTTCATCTGTAAATAATCTCACCTATTTCCTTCTACGTATGTAATTACTTTGTAGTTTGTTGCAACTATTCATGTTTCATTAAATATTCAAGTTTTTTTTTTAAATCGGACTAGTTTATTAGACCCTAGACAGCCACATCGGAAGTAAGTATACAAACATCATATTCCTAGACAGTAAGTACCGATTCTACAGATTTGGGGGCTCGGCCGGGATGAGCCTAAGAAGAAGCATTATGAATATTACAATATAAATAAGTTTTGTTTCGATTATTTCCACATTGTTACTTCTAGGAATAGTGTTCTATGATACTGTGAATTAAGATGACTACCTTAAATTCTATTCCTAGAATTTCAAATTCTTTAAAGACTGGGCCTACTAAGTCAATTAAACTTTTACATCAAATTGTGTTTGGAACTTTGGGTGATCGAAAAAATAGAGCTAGATTGCGTAACTTTTGTGGTTTTCCATCTGATTTTAATATTGAAGAAACAAAACAAAAATTACTTAAAACTCTTACTGCAAATGATTTTATTTCTGTGAGTAATTTGTTACATCTTAATTATGATTCAAATCCTGATAAAAACTGTGATTTAATATTGAATAGTCTTTGTGATTTGATGCTTTTAAAATCCGAAAGTGGTGACGATGATGAGTTATCTGAAAACGAAAGTGTTTATGATTCTGATAAAAATGATGATATTAATTCTGTTCGGTCAGAATCACCTCCCAGAAATAACTCAGTGAATGAAAACATTATAATTCCTAGCAATATTTCCTTACATTTTCGTGATATTTAAGAAACTGTTTCTGAATATAATGGCACTGATACATATCCAGTTGAATCCTTCATTGGTGATTTAGAAGAATCTTTTAAATTATTTAAGTTATCGGAATTACAGAAAATTGTGTTTGCTAAAAAATTGCTTACTGGTTCTGCTAAAGTGTTTATTAGGTCTTTGAAAGGTATAATATCATGGGAAAAATTAAAAGAAAATCTTTTATCTGAATTTGGTTCTAAAATAAACAGTGCATAACTTCATAATTTGTTACAGAAACGACACTTAAAACCTGGTGAATCACTTTCCGAATATTTAATTGCCATGCGTGAAATAGCCAGTCGCGGTTCTGTTGATGATTCATCAATTCTTGATTATATAATCAATGGGATACCAGATCAGAGTAGTAACAAAATTGTTTTGTATGGGTGTAAAACTATTTCTGAATTCAAAGAGAAATTAAAAGTTTATGAGAAAATTCGCGTTCCAGATACGAAAAATAAGGGTTATTCAAGTACTAACACACAAAATAAAACACGCGCTGTACCTAGTAAGATTAAAGAGCCAAGGTGTTATAATTGTGGAAGTTTAGGCCATAAGTCGAATTTTTGTAACAATAAGAGTAAGGGATTTAAGTGTTTTAAATGCGATTTGTTTGTACACAAAGCCGTAGATTGTTCGAAACCATCATCTAAAAATATCCAAGATGCCAAAGCTGTTACTCCAATAACTCAGACTTGTCAGAAAGAAATGCATAAAACTGTTAATTTGGGTAATTCGCAAATTGATGCTTTAATAGATACTGGTAGTCAGGTAACGTTAATCCGAGAAGATATACATAAGAAGATAGGTTCTCCTGAATTTAAGTTGGCAGAGCTACAGTTAACGGAATTTGGCAACAAACCTATAGAGAGATTTGAAGGTGAATTCCAAATCGATGGTTCTTTATTTAAATCAAATATTTGCGTTATCGCAGAAAACAAGAAATCTGAGAATTATTCTGAAGAGCATAAAAATGCTCATTGCAATGGAAATGGTTCTGAAGAAGGATATGGAAAAGTTGTTAATTATGGTGTTTTACTTCCAAAACCAGAAACTGATCCTGTTAGTATAGTTCCTGTTACAATACAGAATTTGATCAAACTGGATACTTCATCTGCAATCAAAGCTAGTGGCAATGATTCCATGATTTTGAATTCTGATGATGTCCCGAGTGATGCAGATTCTGCTGTAAATGAAAATGATGCTATTAAAGATGAATTAGTGCAAAAAGGAAACTCAAGCACAATACAATCAGCTCTGAAGGCAATGAGGAGAAACGCCACTGCAGAAGGAGATTCTGAAGAGAAGCATTTTCCCGAACAAGAGTCATTTGCTAAAGATGATGAATCAAAAGTGAATTCTACTAGAACAATTTCAGTAAAATACCTTGCAATAGAGAAGCAAAAGAAGCCACTGGAGACGAAGAAACTACAGAGGCCACCGAAGAAGAAGAGAAGATTGAAAAGCAGAAGTCAGTCAGAAAACCTGATCACAACGACGCTGATACGGAAAGCAAACAAAAGAAATTAAAGAAGGTGAGAAAAAAGAAACGAAAAAGCAGATTCAGAAGATCCAGGAAGAAAATTAAAAATCTTTGATAATGAAATGCCGATTTTGATGATTCCTGATTTAGACGTTTTTCCCGACTAGACAGCCACATCGGAAGTAAGTTTACAAACATCATATTCCTAGACAGTAAGTACAGATTCTACAGATTTCCACAATTTATGCAGGTCACTAGTTTGTAAGCAATTTAATGTTTCCATTCTTGTGCTTGATTGTGTTATAATTCCAGCTAGGTAATTTCTGTTTCGGTCGCGGAAAATGCAGTAGCCAGATATAGTTTATAAGTTTGTTAGACAGTTTTAATTGGGTAAAATTCGAAATTTATGCCTAACAAGGAAATCTAAATTCTAAACTTTCGAAGAGTTATCTTGCATGTAACAGTATAAAGAAGATTAATAATCTCATCCATCAACTTTATATGAAATAGACTATATGAGTAAGCGGGATTTGCGGTCCTCAATCGATAATTACACTGTTCGATATTAGAACTCCATGAGATAGTCAAACACAAAAACAAACACAATAATAATATTAATAATAAAATTAATAATGATGATAATAGTAATAGTAAAATAATAATCTAAAAGCTTACAGATTTTATATTACGCCCAAAAGAGCGTTTTTTTCATTTACACACACATAAACGTTTCGAGGTCATTTGGTCTAACGTTGCTGGGCTGAAAATATTTAAAAGCACCGAATCTTTAGAATTTCGTTTTCGCGCGCTGGACATAGAGATGTTTTTATTCCAAACAGTGTTGCCAGTGCTTGCTTTGAAATCGTTGAGTATTTACTTCCTTGTATGGCCTCGCAGCAGTACAAGGATCTAATAATCTTATAGTGAACGTTATTTCTTGTTTTGTTTCAGTTTGTTCTTAAAGTGCCATTAAAATTATCATGCACTGCGTGCAGTCAGTTACTCGAATGTCGATTTGTTAGTTATGACGAAAGTCAGCTATGTAATATTTCAGTAGGGTTTGGATTTATTAGATTATGCCAAAGCACACTACGGCTATCTGCTTAAGGGATGGGATTCCTTTATGGAGTACATTCTACGGAACTTGTTCATACGCATATTATACTTTAGGAAAATCATGAAAATCTTCCCGCAGCTTTATTCTTTTTTTTTTTTTTTTTTTTTTTTTTTTGGTGGGGGGGATGTGTTTTTTTAGAAATAATGTATACTTGCCTTCTTAGTGATTGCTTCCCTAAGTGTTTTTGAGAACAATAAACATAGGTTTTAATGATTACGCAAGTTCACCATATCCACACAAGTTTAAAAAGATATGGAATTTTGACTACTCACTTTAAATTGGATTGCTCACATTTACTTTTAGATTTAGACATTTCTTATTAGCACTTTAAAAGTATTATTTAATTTTTTCATATAAATTGTATTCGAAAATTTTGTAGTTACTTATTGAACATAGTGACTGTTAGTGGCATATTAACAAGCGAAGTTTAAAGTCTCGATGGCTTCGAGGGCTTTAATGTCTTGGCGCCGTTGGGCTCCGCACCACTTTACCTATATGCACGGCGAGCCCTTCAGCGCTCTTATTGTACAACGGCTCGAGATAATTTTGAATGTTAGCCATTAATAATTTTGAACATAATTCTGAATGTTAGCCATTACACTCCGTGGCTAGGAGGTTCTGAGTATACCCACAATGTATTACAATGTTAGCCATTACGTTGAGCTTTCAGCTTTGTAATGAAGTTTACTCAACTCAAGCGAACATAATTTGCAATTAGGTTCACTTGTGGTTTGCCGTATCACAGGTTATCTAAATGAATGTGATTTCCGAGCAGATGACAAAACATAGTAGGGTCCAGAGACACTAATCCTATAAGCCAGTGGTTTGAAGCCAGTCTTAAGCAGCCGGCAGTTACAATCTCACTCAGTCGAGGCGAACTTACGCAGTCAAATTTATTCATGAAATACAGGATGATTATAATTAAATTTGCGATTTCAAAACGCTATAACTTTAAAACTGCAGGTCAGAATGACTTGAAATTTTACCAGAACAATCCTGAGGTAATGGAAATTTGCTTTGCACAGGAAAGAAATAGTTCCAAAATTTTCAATAGATGGCGCTGTTAGTTTTTGCATTGCTGTTGTGGGTGTATAGGTGAAAGGAAAAGGGTTTACTACAATTTTTATCAGCGAAAAGACAAGGATACGTATTTACAGAGAAAACAGACATAGCTACAAGAGAAGCTTCACGAAACAAACACCACCTCACGGATGATTAATGCATAAGTTGCTCGATATGATCGCTTCCTTGTTCCGTTGCTAATTGGGAGCGCAAAATTGCATGTCCCATAACAAATCGGGAGGGTATCTGTACTGATGTTATGAATGTGATGCGTGACGCTTGGCTTCAAGTGGACCAGATTTGCAATCCGCCCAGTGTAAACATTTTTCAGATATCCCCAAAGCTAAAAGTCACGCGGGTTTAAGTTGGGAGAGCGTGACGGCCACGTTGTTGGAAAATGGCGGATTATGAATCTATCATTTCCGAAATGACCAATCAGCACGAGTAACAATGTTCGGAGAAGCGCGATCTCGCATGAATATAGTGCTATCCAAACACTGACGTTGCTGAAGTGCCGAAAGGACATAACTACGCAAAAGAGCTTCACACCGCTTGCCAGTAACTGCCCAGGTAACGGGACCTAGAGGGGTGATCTCCGCAAAGCAGAATGGACCGACAACAAACGTTGTTGTTATTCCGCACCACACAATAACCTTTTCAGAGTGAAGAGGCTGTATCGAGAACGGATTCTCGGTCACTCATGCCCTTCAAATTTTGCCTATTTACAGAACCTTGCAAATAGAAATGAGCTTCGTCAGACCACAGCATGCAATTTATGTGTTCTAATTAAAGTTCGAGAGAAAAATAATTAGGATTCTCTTGGATTCGGGATTCCAATGATCCTACGTTGGAGACAGAATTATGAAGCGAATGAAAGCTGATCCTATTCGACAGAAGAAAGTAATACTTGGTTTGTTTGGGGGGAGGGAAACTGCGCCCGTAACCCATTCTTTTTTTCCTATTGCCATAAGCATTTTAGATAACACTTTTAGGTGTTGTTTTGAAGCTTTTTCAGAAAAAACGATATGTGGATTTGTGCCAACAATTAAGGATACTCAGATTATAGAGGAATTGAAGAGCAGGAAAATTGCAGTCAGTGACACATTTTGCGAGGAAAATGAAATTAATTTATTAATAGGCACAGATGTCATTGGTGAATTGTTAACTGACGAATACCTAGAATTATCCTCTGGTTTAACTGCAGTCAAAACAAAACTGGGCTTGACGGTTATGGGTAAAGAAAATGATACTGTTAGGAATAATGTCCTAATAAGTCTTTCCCTACATGTAAATAATACTTCTTTGAAATCTTTATGGGAGCTTGAAGTTTTGGGTATTTCCGATCTGACGAAAAATAGTAAAAGGAAAAATGCTCATTGTGACTATAAGATTGGTTTTCAGAATAAATTATCTATTCGCCCCGATGGTAGATATGATTTAGTGTTAGCCTGGAAATTTAGTGTTAGCCTGGAAATGCGAATCGACCAATTTATCAGATAATAAAAGCATTGCGTCATAAAAATATTACGTCACGTCATAAAAAATGATTAAGATGGCAAAAGAAAATAATTCTTTGAAAGAATATCAAGAAGTGTTTAGAGAGTGGGAAAATTTAAATATTATAGAAAGTGTTCTAGAAAAGGAACTAAACAATAAATGCCACTTTTTACCACACAGACCGTGTGAAATGAATAGCGAAAGCAATAATGTAAGAACCGTTTTTGATGCTTCTTCAAATGCTTTTGATTTCAAATGCTTTTGATGCTTTTGTGCTTATTGAAAGGAATTAATTTAATAGAATTAGTTCCTTATATTTTAGACAGAATGAGATTTTTCCTATTGATGTGAGTGCAGATACAGAGAAAGCATTCTTGCAGTTAGGAATTTCTCCGAAGGATAGAGGAGTTTCCCTTAGAAAGTCCTCCACGAAGGCATCCCTCCTCTTAGGCAGATAGCCCTAGTGTGCTTCGCCATAATTAAATACACCATACCACCGAAGGATAGAGATTACTTGCGATTTTTTTTTAATCTAAGTTATGAGGGAGAAATAGTGTATAGGCACCGGAGAGTAGTTTTTGAAGTCTCCTGCAGCCCATATCTACTAGGTGCCTCTATTAAGCATCTCTTGGGTAATGATTCATCTGATTTTGTAGTAATGGCTGACAAATTGAAAAATTCATTCTATGTAGATAATTGTATTACGGGTGTTTACAATAATGAGAATCAAGAGGATTTAATTCAAAAGGCCAAAAGTCTTATGTCGAGAGGCAGATATAATTTACGGGGATGGGAGAGAAATGTTGCTTCCAAATACACTACAAAGCATTCTGGGGACACACCTTTTTTTAGGAATATTGTGGAATTTAGACAGTAATACGTTAAGGTGTAATATAAATGTAAATATGATAACTTGTGATACTAAGATAACTAAGAGACTGATTCCGTCTACTGTATAATTAATTTGTTATCCAATTGAATCTAAAATAGATTCGATCACCAATAACTTTGCATCCAAAACTTTTGTTGCAAGAAACATGGAAGTTTAAATTTTTTTGGGACGAGGTAATGCTTCATGATTTTCTAAGTAAAATTTTTGTGTGGTTATCTGATATATTTTGTTGAAAAATGTGGTAATACCCCGATTCATTGGAACATTTGCAGCAGTTGAATTGCATGTATTGGTCGATGCTTGCAAATTTGCTTATTCAGGATATATTTTCGCAAGAAGTGTTGATTCGTGTAATGTAAAAATTACTCTCTTAAGAGCAAAATCTAGAGATACAAATAGATGAAAATAATTTAGTTGAAGAGCCTAACGTTAACGACCATAAGAAAAATGATCAGACTGACATAGAACATATAAAACAGAAATTTATATGTTATTTATATGTTTATGCCATCAGCAAGGCTTGCTAAAAAATCCTAATGTACTACACCTTTTTAATAGGGTAACCTATGTTTTTGAGTCGTCTCAAAAACGGGGCAAGATGTTGCATAATCAACACAATATTGTTTATTTTGAAATAGGAATTTTATTATTACTATTTTTATCATCATTGTTTATTTTTCAAAAGTTTGTTTTTGTTTTATTATTGTGTGAAGTTTCTAACTATATTTCTTTTTTTTGTGTGGCAATAACGCTTTTATAATTCTTCGATTTGTTCTTTCGGATGTGGGCCAAATTAGATGGCGTAATGTTTTGAAGAGAGCGTCGGTTGATTGTGTAGATGAAACATGTTGTTTCAGAACGTTATTTCTTTAAAAATATGTAAAATAAATGTTTTGTTTTCTGAACTCGGATTATGCAAACGTTATATAGTTTCAACAGTAAATATTCTAAACCTGATTTTCTAATACTACAATATCAATTTATTGAAACGTCGCAATTTCAAAATTCACTACAAAGAGCTTCAAGCACACATTTTTATTAAACGCTAACTGATATATTAATAGATAATACAATTGCATGTTTACATGTATATGGAACGAAAACGGTAATAAAAAACAAGAAAATAGATTTGGCCTAAAAATAAACCTTTCACGTTTCTATAATAATTATTACACAAAAAATAGAGCGTTGGAAACTAATTTGCAGCATCTTGTAGCAAAGGAAGTCTTAAGTTCTAAAAAAGTGTAAATATTTCAGAATAGAATATATTCTATTTAGAAGTAGCTACGTGACTGAGATGTATAAAAAAACATTTAATACGTCTGAAGTGCGTAATTTGTACAAGGGCAAATTGTAAAGCATATTTAACAATTATTGCAATGGCTGGCTTGTTTACTTGTCTGCTGCTATGAAATTTTTTCCTGGCATATTTCAAGGGCTGTATATGCAACAACAAGAACTTCACATACATAAGTTATTCTCAGCCTTCTTTTCGCTACTGAGAACGGCAAGCAATGTAATAAGAAAATAAAACTGGGTGCAGGCTTTTTTGCAGATTTCACTTTGGCTGCCAAGAAACAAAACTTAAATGGGTACGAAACAGGATTAATGGTTTTGATAATTCTATGAAAATTGAAGCAGTCTTCACTAAGACCATCCAACGGTCCTAATTTTTGACATTTGTTTTTTACCCTTTTTATTACAGCCTGTATATTGATGATTGAAATCTCTATATATGGGACAAAATCTTCTAATGAAATGTAGATCAATATTTTCGCAGTAGATTCAATTTTCCGTATCTAGTTGAGTCACGTAAATTGTGTTAGACTCATAAAGTTTAATATAAAAGCATTGAGGCATTCTCGTTCATTGGTGATACTGTGAATATGCCGTTTTAGTTTTGGGTTTCTGTTGCCTGAGAATTACTTCCCAGACTTTCAAAGTAGAGTCCTTAGCGATAACAAAACTTGTTTATTCCTCTGAGAGGGAAACGTCATGATAAAGCTTTCATTGGTATCAATAGTTATAAACATTTATCTTTGATAATTTTTTATGAACATCTATTATTACCCTTTACGAACTTTTAAACAAATGATTGCAGCTTCTACAGGTTGGACTCTCAAATACTTTGGAAATTTAGTTCTTCAAGTTTCAAAAAATGTCAAATTTCTTCAATATATGTATCCGATATGGAAAGAAGTTTCAATTCAATAAAGTCATAGATTTTTAAATTGTATTTAGTTTGAGATTATATATATTAGGAAAAAAATTGATAGCAGTTTGTTGTTTACCAGGTTTTTCGCATAATCATGTGCTACATAAATTTTAAAATTACGAGCCTCCAATAACGGACTTTGGGTATGAATGACATGCTTAAAACAAACTGCTTCGCGTGTTATATGCAGAGCGGTAGCTTTGGTCTTAATGGTAGTTCTATTTTTCCTCCTTGTATGTGCGTGAGTGGTTTTGCTCAGTTTGCTGCTCACGACAAGAACTTTCATGAAAGTAAAAGGTTTCCAGGAATTTTAAAATTTGATATAGAGCGTGTGTGACAATGATTCTACGCTTCTAAAAACTTCGTCTAGAGAAGCATTCTCAAGCATATACTTAAATAAACATTCTTCAAGTGAAATAAAATTAACAGTTTGAAGAACTTAAAATTTTTCGAAAAGTAATTCATTTAGGCTTTAAAAACCTGAATTATGTTTCATTTAGGAAGGAGTTTCAAAACTCTCGCAGGAACGGCTTGTCATATAGCGTTTTAAATAACAATAAAGGCTTTCTGTGAAATTTTCAAAAGTTAAAACGTATTATAAGTCTAACACGTTTAGTGCTAATATGGATTTGATAGCAAACCTTTTGCATTTTTTAACTTCACGAAGATTCGCCCCAACTCTTTTTGTGATTCGACAGAGATCAAACTACCTGTTCTACAAGTGTACCTATCGGTTGCTGGCGGGGCCCCCACTGTAAGTAAGAAAGACCTAACATTTTAATTTTCCACGAGTTACAATAGTACACGAAGTTGCATGTGTATTCTACCAAATAATTAAGAAACAAAACCTTCTGATACTCAAGCATTCAACAGCTCTAGCATAGAAGCTCCTTACTTTTTGATGCTTTAATGCGAAGGAATCCAACCTTTTATCTACCTTGGGCCACACAGAAAAAGATGAGATATTTTGAGACATACAAATCATCTATTATCAGTGGCAATTCGTGATCTCAAAGTAAGCAAATCGCATAACTGCATAGATTTCATTAAAATTTTTGCATTTCTCAGGTTTGAGCCTTGAAAGAAATTTTTTAATTATATCTGTAACAGAGAATTACTTACTGCGTAACAGAGAATTACTGCCTGTAACAGAGAATTACTGCGTTGAAGAACTACATTATTTCAAATTTGCTCAGTGTGTACCACATTTATATGCCCATATGTAACAACGGCATATATAACACATATACATGGAGCATTTAAGTGAATCAGTGATTTACTTGATTTATTTGGCGAGCCGTCACTACTGCCTAACGATAGCTGATGACAAAAAAAAAAAAAGAAAATATATTTAAACAACTTAAAAACCCTATTAACTTATGATTGATTGAATGTAATGACAGCAAATTAGAAATATTTTGACATTTGCCTTTACAATTTATACATAAAGTTTCATCGTAGATTCTAATTACAAAGAATCATTAAATTAATATTGTATTCGACCCAGCCAGATCCAATGTTAAGCAGCGAGTAGTTGCTCGCTTTGTTTCCGCTGTCGTCACATAAGGTGCTACTACGAGCGAGGCTCTGAGTTGAACGCTCACCGTGGGTCCGAAGGATAAGCTAGGACGTTGAGTGGGTAGTAGTCAACCTTGCATTTGAGACACAAATGTATTGATGTCTGTTTCGATTGAAGTGGTTGCGATTCTCAGAAAGTCTCAAGATGTTAATAAGATGATCTGGTTCGAATTTTACACTTACTTTTCTTCTGTATTGAAAATATATGCTCACAAGCATACTTACTACCAAATATTGAGAACAATGAATACGCATGACTATGAAGTGAGGCATATTTATCTCTCCGTAGGCATGATTTATAACATTCCACAAACAGACGTCACGAATTTTCTTTGAGCTAAATGCTCGATAGCGATTCTGCGTATTTAGTAAATTTGTTCCCAATTCCTATATCGACGACTGCAAATAGGATGGCAAAATAGAAAAATTTTGATTTGCTTTCCGAAAAAACTTAAATTTTACTTTTATATTTTTATGTAAAATGAAAAGGTAATACCGCGTATATTTCCTTATTATGTTTAGTTATTACGTTATTTAGGGTATGTTTGTTTAATGTATTGAAATGCACTAAATAATTGTATGCATTTATTTGAATTTGCTTTATCTGGCCATTCATAAGACATTTCACTGCAGTCCGTTCCGAGGGTCAGAGAGCCTGTCCGTCCATGCTAAAGGCCAACCTCGAATCACGAACTTTATGCCAATACGACACCATAAAAATACAAATGCATCCAAAAAACAATTTCACGACCGCAATCAGAAACTCAGTTCTTAGCTACATACCATCAATTACGGTTTCTAAGGCATTTGTTCACTTTGTGACCTATTGTAAATTTTCAAGATTCCAAATACATCCTTCACTGTAATACCAATGTTTTAAATAATTTGCAAATTCGACTTCGAAACAAGGAAATTTACAAGTTAACAAAGCAGTTTCCTTACGTAATTTTTCATTCATAGTCTAAAGTGAGATAAAATTCCAAATTAACTTTTAATAAAAGATATAAAATCTAGGCGATAAAGAAAATTTCGGTCACAGATAAACCAACTGGGAAATTAAATTAGGATACAAAGACTTCTTTCGAATTTCAAACAAATGCGATTCTGATATTTGCCATTTCACATTCATTCCTGTTATAAATGAAAATTAATTTTCATTATAATGAAATTGTTTGTTAAATACGATTCCGATATTTTGCATTTTACATTTATTTTTGTTATGAATAAAAATTCATGTTTGTTATAATGAATTTTTTGAAATAGCGGAAGACATTTATACACTTTTAGAATACATCTGTTTTAGAATACTTTAAAATTATCATTAGATTAACTTTTACAGACGATTTAAAAAGTATTATAAACCAAGGAAAATCTGAATTTAAAAGGCAGAAACTATTATCCCGGAGGTATTTAAATTTTTGTTGAACATAAAAAGCCCAAATTGAAAGCATCTAATTGCAAAAATTATAAACGTATAGTACGAAAAAACATTAATCCTAAAAGCCAGGGTTCTTAAACTAGAGACCGTCGAAGCAATCTTACGCAGCTAGACAAAACATGTTCCACTCAGGGTATTAGGATTATTGTGACATTAATTTTTATGGCAAGATTTTCGAGAAATTTTAAGTTTTTAATGCTTTTGAGCCCAGTTTGACATTATTTTGGTTATCATTAAAAGCGAACATGAGTATCGCCTCTAAAGATCTACAAACTGTGACATAAATCATGTTGAAAGATTTGAAGGTACACAGATTTCATTATTTACATGACTTGGCAACAGAATCGTTTTTGGAATATTTTATTTTTATAATTATATTTTATTTTTATTGTCGTTTGTGTAACGACGACTGATGTCCCGTGCACATACTGATTGCAGACATGTTGAAACATTTTTAAATTTTAAAAAACAATCTTGTAACAAAATGCACATCAAGAATTTTGCAGTTAGAATATTTTTTCCTTACGTAGTTCAGCCAAGAAAATTACGTTAGACTTGTAGAGATTCATATAAAATCTTCATTGTGCAGGAAATCTCACACATACACCGTTTCTTTTCCAAACATATGCATTAATTTCTCGTTCATTGCTATTCATCAACCTTAGCATAACTTGTGATTTTTAAATATAGTGGTAGCGAAATAGAATTATTTTCACATATTACTAGACGTTCTATGCATACAATTTCATTGTAAAGTTTGGTTGTGACTAACACAAATCATAAAGTTAAAGTACTATTAGATCTTAAATTTGAGAAACTAATACTTTAATGTTTGATTCGAGTGAAGTGGTTGAAATTCTCAGAGAATTCTCAAGACATTTATCCGATGTTCTGGTTCTAATTTTACTCTAGGTTTGCTTTCCTATTGAAAATATTTCCTCACACACATACCTACTGCCAAATAGTGATGACGAAGAATAACGCTGGACAAAGCCGTGAGCCATATTTATTTCATACTAGGTATGATTTATAAAATACAACAAAGATCTGACATGAATTTTTCTTTCAACTGAATCTCAGATAGCGAATCTGTTTATTCTATTCGAAGATTTGTTGAAAATACCAATATCGATTGTAAGTAGACTGGAGAAATACAAAATTCTTGATTTCTTTTCCAAAAATCTTGAAATTTATTTTCATATTCTTGCACAAAATCGAAAAGAAAGGCTGCGTATTTTTTCCCATTTTTAGTCTTACGTCTGTCAAACGTGATGATTTGTAAATAATTATATGAGTTCATTTGGGCTTGGTTTATCTGGCCATTCAGAATGCATATTTTTTAACTCATTTCTGATGGCTGGCCTTTAACTCGAAAGAGCTTGTCTTACGAGTTAAAGGCCAGCCTTAAATCCCGATCGCAGTTGTGAAGTACGTCATCGGGGGGGGGGGGGGGTATGGGTCTTTGATTTACCTTCCGCTTGGTTTAGATCTCATTCATACTTGCTTTGGTCGACCACTCGGAAGCCTTTGTTTTTGTTCTTCGCTGTTAACACTGTTTTTGAAATATGCTCCCCTTATTGGACTATGTCCATATGAGGCCGATATGCCTTTATTTTAAATTCTAGCTACATGAAATTCTAATATAATCGTTAAAATATGTTGAACTAGAGGATAATCTAACAAATAAAGGAACACTTTTATGGGTAAAAAATTTCCAAATTTTCTTCGAAGCAATTTTAAATGTCAGGAGAATTCCTAACGTTTCGCAAACTGAATTTTGTCAGCGGCTACCCAGTGAATTAATAAATTTCAGATATATTTTTACTTATTTTTTAATTTCCGCTATACATGGCAACTAATCATTCATATTTTAATATATTTATAAGTTATGTTAACTAAATTTACAGGGAAAATATATTTCAATATGTTTTTACTCCAGTATGAGCCTTAAATGTGATTAAACTTTACCAGAAATTAAACTCTACTTACCTTAACTCTGATCAACCTCTACTTTAATTTTGGAAAACAAAAATTGTGTTCAATAGTTAAACGAACTCCATAATTTTATACGTACTTAGACATTTGTCTAGTCTATACTGTGCGATCCATTCCTTTTTCAAAGAACTGGAGTCTAAGTAGAAAGTTTACTTCGATTGCCTGAGAGTTGCCTGTTCATTTGTCGAAGAATATAAACTAAGCATACTTTTAGCAAATTAAAGTATTCTTGTCATGTAGATAAAAATTTCTTCGAAGCATATCGTGACATTCAAGTCCTTGAGATTTTTAACATTCGTTTATTTTCAGCTGAAACCTTGCGTTTAAAAACTTAAAATATTTTTGAGTTTTTGAAGCGGATGAAAGAATTTCACATTTAGGAAATTTGCGACAACTATTTATATGTTTTACTAATATTTGGATGTAGGCAATTCTTTTATCACTCAACGATTTTTGCTCAGATCGAAAAGTTAAAAATATTTAAACTAAACGCGGCAGAGCTCAAACGTTAGAATTTATTTCGGTAATAGAGTGTTCTCACTGCCTCAGTAAAAGGTAGTTCCTGCCAAATTCATTTGAGGGCCAAAACGGTAGTTGCTCTGCTACTGGTAACCTGCGCAAGAGTTCAGAGTAATGTAAAGCTGTAATATGTTAAACTTTGGGTTTATAAATATTTGAAACTTAAATACAGGCGAAAACAACCTCATCCGTTTTATAACACTCTTATTACCAGTCATCGTTTTTGATTTGTGTTATACTTTCGGTTATATACCACAGGAATGGCTTATTCATTTTTATTTGGATTTTAACCAAACTTACTTTGTGACTACATGTAGTAGTTGTTAATTTGACTAATATTTCAAAAGGTTAGGATAATTTTGAATTTTAACCCATTATGTTGTGTTTTCAAAGTTTCACATGTGTTTTGGCACTGTAAAAAGTTTTACCCAACTCAAGCGAACATTGTTTGCAAATAGGCTCCCTTACATTTTCTGCTATCTGAGGTTAAAAATTAGAATGTGATTTCCGAGCCGATGATACAACATATTAGACTGAAACTTTCTTAAAATTTAGCATTTAATAGGACGAAAACACACGAAGCCTAAAAGCTAGTGGTGTTAATCTAGAGGCCGTTGGTGAAATATTAACCACCAGCGAATACATTTTCCGTTTAGTTAATTCGCATTATGATAATGACAATGATTTGTGGAAATTTTAAGATTTTAATGCATTTGAGTCCAATTTCACATTACATTGATTACCATTAAAATGAACACGAGTAACGCTCCTGGAAATATACACCTTATTCAAAGATTACAAATCTTTGAATAAGATTACAATCAGAGCTATAAACCTTATTTAAAGGTATGAAACTACCGCTTTGATTATTTATATGACTTATCATCATAGTCGTTTTTAGAATACTTTATTTCCACGAGAATATTTTAATTTTCGTTAGATTGTATAATGCTGATTAAAGTTTCAGTCTTTTACTAGTGTTAAATTGGTGCGCACATTGATTACAGGCATGTTGTTTAAAAGAATTAAATTTAAGGAGAAAAAACCGCGTAAGAAAATGCAGATCAACTTTTTCCCAAGTTCACTCAATTTTTCATGTCTGTTTGAGTCACGTAAATTAAGCCAGACTTGTAGCGATTAATATTAAAGTATTAAAACAGAGAAATGGTCAGGCAGGAAATCTCACAAATATGTCGCCTCCGTTTCTAAAAAATGTATTATATTGTCGTTCATTGCTTTTAATCAATATCAGCAGTTATCTCTGATTGCTTTTTAAGAAAATCTGTGATAACCCTTTACTAGCTTTTAAACAAATGAATGTACAAGTTGGAGTTGGGTCTCAAATACTTCAGAAATTAATTATTTTTTTTAAATTATTAAAATATTTGATATTTCTTCATGAAATGCGTCTGACATTGAAACAGGTTTCTATTTGATATTCTGAGCTGGATCAAACTTGTAGTATTCAGCAATTCTATTCCTTGCCTGATGGTGGGTACCCCACTAGAAGCAAGACGGAGATAATCTTCAATTTTTCACCCGCTAAATTATTGGCAAAGCTGCATATTAATCTGGCAAATAATTAAAGAGGCAGAAATTCTCATAAACTAATACTCGCCTTAATACAGAGGAGTCCGACGTTTCAGGTTCCCTGTGCCAAACTGGAAGAAGAGATATTTTGGACTATACAAATAATTTCTAATGTCAGTAGCTACTCATGTCCTTCCAAGTAAGCAAATCACATATCAGCATAGGTTTAATTGAAGATCCAGGTTTGACTGCTGAAAGAATTTTTTTTAATTCCTCTATAAGAGATAAATTTACGGTGTTCACTGCATTATTTCAAATTTGCACAATGTGTACTATATATAAGAAATCAAATATATAGAAAATTTAAGTGAAATATATAGAAAATTTAAGTCAGTAAATTACTTGACTTACAAGACGTCACTGCCTTACTCTAAAAATGGGCGCTGACTAAAAATAGCATAAAAATTTATTAAAATAATTTTAAAACTTTATTAATTTATTCTTCTGTTTATGTAATGATAGCAATATAGAATTATTTTGACATTTTATTTTATATTGTATACGTAAAATTTAATTGAAAATTTGTTTGTCGTTGTAAGAAATAAAATGAATGCAATTTTCTTTTTAAATTTGAGAATATCTGATTTGATTAAAGTGTTTGCAATTCTTAGGGAGTTTTCAAGATGTTCATCCTACTCTCTGGTTTCATTTCACTCTTAGAATTTTTAATATATAAAATACTTTTTCTCAAATATACTAGCTTCCAAATAATGATGACAATAAATAACATATGGCTATGAGGCATATGTCCTTCTAGTTAGGTATGATTTATAAAATTCCAGAAGAAAGACGTCATCAGTTTTGTCTGATCTGAATGTCATATAGCAACTCTGTATATTCTATTGATAATGTGTTGGCAATGTCTTCTATCGTCTGTAAAGACGCAAAAACGAAAAAATTATTTCTTTTCCAAAAATCTTGAAATTTATGTTCATATTCTTACATCAAATGAAAGGTATAAAGCTGCCTATTTTTTTCAAGTTTTAGGATTAAATTTGTCTAATGTGTTCATTATAAGGAATTATTATGTGAAATGTAAATTGAATGCATGAATTTATTTGGGCTGTCTTTATTTCACCATTTAGCGCGCCTTTTACTTCAATCCAGTTTGGAGCGTCAAATAGAACTATCATCCATGTTGAAGGCCAGCCGTGAATCCCGATCGCAAATCTAACATACGTCATCGGGAGCGGCTTCTTGTTATTTCTGTGACGCTTCTGCGTTTGTTTCTTGAGCCGCACTGATACTTGCTTTGGGCCGCGCATCGGTCAGAGAGTCAAAGTTTAGTTACATACCACCAATTAACATCATTCAGGAATTTTATTTACTTTGCGATCCCACTAAGTAAATTTAATTCCACACGTCGTCGCGACACATAATCCCCGTACCACTGTTTTAAATAACTTCGACAAAAGTTAACCCAAATACTCGTATTAATAAAGTAGTTTCATAATGAAGTTATTAATTTCGCATTCTGATGTAACATATAAATTAAAAAGTCCTAAACATATTTTAATAAAGGTTAAAAAAGAGAAAAAAAACTGAACGATAAAGGATTTTAGTCACAGGTAAAAAACCGGGAAATTTAATTAGGATTCAAAGATTTCTTTTGCAATTTCATAAAAAATAGGATTCAGATATTTGGCTAATTTAGCCTACTCACTGCAGGGACGCCATTAATAATTCAGATAATATTCGGCAAAAAACTTTAGTCACCCTTTCGAAATAGAAAATTCGAAAAAAAATTGCCATGTTATCCATTGCTTTCATAACCAAATACCGGTTTTTTTAATAATAAGATAGAATTTAAAGTTTCAAATATGAAATTTTGGAATATAACATAATTTCATGCACTCAAAACTTGTTTGCTTGTACATGACATCAACAATCCTCAAACAGAACATCGAAGGTAAAATTATGAAAATTACGCCTTGTGTATTTGCTACATGTTGTGAAAGTTGGTGCGCTAGCTCCTCAACGAATTATATTCTAGCCAGACCAATCATATTGTTTGCCTGACATGTGTTTTTGGAGAAGATGGACTTTGGAGGGTTTCCCAGTTGTCAGGTGACAAGGGACGATGGGAGAGAAGTCAAACTTCTGACTAATACAGAAGTCCTATGACGAACAGTTAAGATTGAGCTGCGGACTCTGGAATATACGTATATCTTTAATTAGTTATTTTGCCTTAAATGACTGGAATATAAAACCTTTCTAGTGCGTTTATAACCATCCAGTCTATGAGGAAAAATACCTTTAGTTTTTGAGAAGTATTAATATACATATCATACAGTTTAAGAATTCTTCTGCGGAAAATGGGGAAGAAAATGTTATTTTGTCATAAACGTGATCATAACAACAGATGAAAATGCGTGGTACTCGAATGTAACGAGTCAGTATTCTTAAAGAAGATCTGTGTCACTAAGAAAACGAATGATATCCATGAAGCAAGTTTTGAAAAAAAAAAAAAAAAAATGTTTTGTTTCTTTACCCCAAAGCTGTGGTTTTGGAATACATTGCACATCGCTAATTTCTATCGATTGTTTCCGTTGCGTTTCGTTTGATTTACTTCAGAACTGGAAAACGAACGAGAGGAATCTGCGTAAGGTAAATGTGTTTTTATGGAGAACTTTCTAAGAGAAACTGCCTCATATCCGGATTACATACAAAAAAAGGTCCCTCAAGCAAACCCATAACTTTATTCATGTTTAATTATGAACTAATTTTTAGGAAAATAATTAATATTAGTTCTTTAAATAGTCGAAAAATTTTACCTGTCAACATCTGGACAAAGAACTGCAGTTTAGAATGCCTCACCTGGAACGAATGTCGAAGCCCTTTTATAGATGTTGTAAAAAAGAAAAAAGAACTATGTCAGAAAAATATTATGTACAAAAAGTTATATATAGTTAAAGTTAGACCTAAAAAGTATTAGATTAATCAGGTTGCATATATGTAAACTGCGTAAAAAATGGAGCAGTTCTATATCTCCCGTTCTACTGGGCCGATTGACGAAATTCAATTTGCATTTTTCATGTTTCGAAAGCGAGACCTAGGATATGTATTAGATTTATATTTGTCATTTTTCTACTACAGGTATGTTGACACAAAAATCGGACTTTTTCTGAAACGACGTACCATTTTTTCCCTTATTTCGATACTACTACTCAAATTATGCCAAACTGCCAATCTTTGTAAAAATCGCACAAGTAGTTTTTGAAAACTTAATTCTCAAAATTTTAGCTCCTCTAAGTTAATTGAATTTAGTATGTATTTATTAATATCTCCTTTTTATTACACTTATTTGATTCTTCCTTTCACATTTCGAAATTTAGGTTCATTCCGAATCATCGCCTCTTTTTTATGAATTACTTTTAAAATTTGTATTTTTAAATATTTTTTATAAATTTTTCGAAAATCGTTTTTATCATAACCTGTAACATTTTTAACATCATCTTAAAGTAGATATATTTCTAGGCACACCTGCAAAAAATTAGTTTTTTATTCAAAATTACCTAAGATATACGTGAATTCGCATTATATTCAAATTTACCTACGATATACGTATTTTAAAATTTGGCATGTTCGTTACAAGCAATAATAACGTCAAATGCGGTTTACGCACTTTGTTAGGAAAGTTGCCTTTTTCAGGTTCGTGCACAATGAAAAATAACGGAAAGAAAAATAGGTTGCTATAAATAAAGAAATTTGTCAAGTGAATTATTCTTGGCGCAAACAAAGAAAAAAATGAGCCAAGATAAATTTTTAAATATCCACGTAAATTGCGCACCAAATTTCACAAAATTTAATATTAGGCATAATTTGGTCCTAGAATCCAAATATAGAAAAACACTGTGGTGTTGTTTCAGTATAAATCCGATTTTGTCTTAGTGTGTTTTCTATATTAGAGAAAATGCTACATATAAATTTAATAAATAGCCTAAATCGTCGCTAAATTGTCGAGATATCACCTGGTTGACGATGATTTTGGCAACTAATTTTTGCTGCGAGATTTGGCGAGAAATCTTCGCGACCTTTTAGCCACATTTTGATCCGGTCACTGTATAACTGTAATTATTACGGTAACGGTGTGTGTGTGTGTGTGTGTGATTATGGCAAAGTCTCGAGGGCTATCTGCCTAAGGCGAGGATGCCTTCGTGGAGGACTTTGTAAGGGAAACTGGCTCGTATACACGTTACACATGGGGAAAACCACGAAAACGCCCATGCAGCCAGCCCGTTCGCGGGATTCGAACCTCGGACCGAACTACCAGTGTTCAGCGACTTTACCGCTCGGCCGCTGGTGGGTCTATTATGGTAACGGAATAACTGTAATTGATCGCTATATAACTATAACCGCATGCAGCCCTCATATGCCTTCTAATAATATGAGCGCTAAAATCGCTGAACACTGGGCCTTTTCGTGGCTTTCTCCGTGTGCAATATGTATATGATCCAGTTTCACTTAAAGTATCCTCCGCGAAGGCATGCCTCCCATTAGGACAGATACGCCTCGTCTCCTTAACCGTAATCAAATAAACTAAACCAAACCAAAACTTACAGTAATTTCGAGAAATGGAAGGTACTGGAGAGATTTCTCGGCCGCCGGTGTATAAATATATAAGCCTGCAGAGAGCATCAATTTTTGAATTTTCTATGTTATGAAAGTTTTAAAATCATGAGCCGATCACCGGCAGGAACTGGTAACATCGCGTATCATGCGATAACTCAGGTTAATTGAATGTTAGTATTAGTAGTTATTAATTCACAGCCGACTTTTGATTACTCAGAAAACTCCATGTGCTTTCCTCTTTGAATGCCTTTTATATTGTATAGACACGGTATAAGATGACGTTGGGGAAATACATGAAAGAGTTTCTGCTGTGTAATAACAAATACAAGAAAGAATTATACCAGTAGCATTTTTGAAATCGCGTTGGTTGAGGTAAAGGTCTAGCTGTACATTCTTTAAAATATGTTAAACCATAGAATAATTGTAAGGCATAAGACAGCAATTTTGTAAAGAAAAAATCTCGAGAATTGTCTCCGAGGCAATTTTATGAAGAAATTACTTCGGAGTATTTCGCAAATTTAAGGAGAACGTCTGTGTTTGCTCGAATTCAGTTTTCTTCGAGGTTAGGAAGCAGATTCACAAATTTTAGATATATTCAAAACTATTTTTTAAATTTTCTTCGTTTAGGATGACTTATACATTATGTTTAAATACATATTTAAAACTTAGAGATTCATTAAATTTTCTGAGATAGCCTATTTAAAAGATTTTCTTCTTCAAAGTTTGAACCTTAATTCTGACCAATTTTTGCATTAATTTTTATCACAAAATTAACGTCAATTTTTAAGTGAACCCCATAACTTTATACATATGTAGGCATTTCTATAAGTATACATTGTGGGAGCCATTAGTTTCTCGAAGACCTGGAATTTGAGTAGAACTATTATTAATACTATTGTTTGCGAGTGAAGACTTTTAGAAGGTAATCCACCTTTC
This sequence comes from Stegodyphus dumicola, assembly GCF_044657685.1. Classification (NCBI taxonomy): domain Eukaryota; kingdom Metazoa; phylum Arthropoda; class Arachnida; order Araneae; family Eresidae; genus Stegodyphus; species Stegodyphus dumicola. The sequence continues at coordinate 8,034,519 of NC_140778.1, read as the reverse complement.
ATTTGTTGACGGATAAAAGTTGAGGTTACATTTTGAAAGTCAAAGACGTACTTTTTCTCATGCAGATACTAATTTCTTCGAGGTATATCGTGATTAATTTTTGTACTTGATGCTTTTAAATAAGAAAAAGTCCTTCATTTGTTTCCAGGTTCAGCATTGGATTAATAAATAGAGGCCAACAAATTCTGGTTTTCGGACGAGCATAAAAGAAATCCACATTTCGAAAATATGTGATAACTATTGACAAGTTTAACTAACACCTACTGTTCGCGCCTTATGTAAATTTTGATTTGTTCCCTGCAAGAGGGCACCTGCGAGCGCCGAACTACTTGTATATCTATTGTACGAACTTGTTCTTCACACAGTCTAATAAACGCAGTAACGAACGTTTGAGTCTACTTTCCATCCGCTAACATGGTCCGTCGTGAGCCAGCGCATTTCTTTGGATGATGTGTCAAGACAATTTTTAACGTTCTGGTATAGAAGGACATTTCGTGCAGGAAAACGGATTTATATTTTGTCTGGATTGTGAAAACAGCGGCAGGAATATGGAGTCAATTTTAAAGCAAAAGCGTATCATTAAGGGTAAGTTGACTCGTTTAATTTCACAAATAAATAGTTTACAAAATCAAGAAAATTCTTTTTCTGCCATTGAAGTGTACGAAAATGATGTTGGTGCATTAAGTGTTGAAGTGAACTGTTTAAACGATAACATTCTTGGTACTTGTTCTGACGCAGAGTTTAGTAAATATGAAATAGAAATGCATAAATTATTTTCCAAATTAGATGTATTAAAAATTACTTCAAAGGAAGAATCAAGAAAACTTAGAAATTCAGGCAAAGATATAATAAATGCTAATGCAAACGGCTTGAAACTTCCTCGCGTGGAATTGCCAGTGTTTACTTCTAATTATGTTGACTGGATATCATTTAGGGATTTATTTCTTGCCAGTGTTGGAAATAATAGTACATTAAGTGACAGTCAAAAATTGCAATATCTTAAGCTTTCTGTGAAAGGTGAAGCTGCTGTTTTACTACAGTCAGTTCAAATTTCAAACGCGAATTATGAAAAGGCATGGGAAGCGCTTACTGAACGTTATGAAAACGAAATAGAAATAATAAACGCAGCATTAAATAAATTAACTTCACAACCTGTTCTAAAACATGAATCAGCTTCAGGTTTGCGGAGATTAATTGATACAACACAACAGTGTATTGATACATTAAAAATCCTTAAACAGCCGGTAGAGCATTGGGATACTATGATTATTTTTCTGTTAAAAGGGAAACTTGATCATGAAACACTAAAAGAGTGGACGATAGAGCATTCGAACAAGAAAATTTCTGCTTTCGCTGAATTCAAGCGTTTTATTTTAAACAGAGCGAATGCTATTGCCTCTTTGGCGAAGTGCCAGAGGGAGAAGTCAATTTTGCCTTCTGAAATTAAAACTCGCGGTTCAGGTAGCAGATACGCTTTTTCGTCCCAACTTGTGGCTAATGTGTGCGTTCATTGTAAGAGTAATTCTCATTCTCAGTTATTTAAATGTGATAGTTTTTTAGAACTCCCTATCAAAGAAAAATGGGATATTATTAAAAGGAATAAGTTATGTGCTAATTGCTTGAAAGATAGTAAAACGCATCCCATTTTTAAATGTCGTGCAGGAATGTGTAAATATTGTTCAAAGCCACATAATACAGCGTTATGTTCGAAAAATTCAAATGATGAAAAATGTCATATACCCATGGAACACGGAACTTCTGCTATTAGTAGCAATAACGCCACGGTGCCTGTTGCGCAAGCAGTTTTATTGCCTACTGCGGTTGTTTATGTTAAAGATATTAATGGCGATTTACAAAAATGCAGGATGCTAATTGATTCAGGTAGCCAGGGCTCATTTATTCGAGAGCACTGTGTAAATTTACTGCAGCTAAAGCGCACTAGTGCAAACGTAAGTGTAAATGGCCTGAGCTCGCAAAAAATTGGAAAGGTATCAGGTTCAGTTTAATTACAAGTAACATCTCCATTTTATAAAAACGCAAGCATTTCAGTTAATGCATTAATTATACCCAAGATCACGTGTGACCTTCCTCAATATCAAGTTGATAGATCTGTTTTGACATCTTTCAAACATTTGTGGTTGGCAGATACAAATTGTTTCCAGCCTGGCCCAATAGATATTCTTTTGGGCGCAGATGTACTTGGCGAGATAATGCTTCATGGACGTTTAACTGTTCCGGGTCATTCGTTAACAGCCTTGGAATCAATATTCGGCTGGGTCATTATCGGAAAGACTAAAAGTGTATCGCAGACAATTGTATCGAATCATGCTAGTTGTACCAATGTTCAGCTCCAGCTTGAAAAATTTTGGAAATTGGAAGAAATTTCGGAGATAAAGCATTACACAGAAGAGGAAATTGAATGTGAAAATCATTTTAAGCGGAATTTTTCTCGTGATTCAACAGGTAGATTTGTTGTTAAGTTTCCATTTCGTAGATCGGGAAATGAACTTGGGTCATCAAGGGATGTTGCTGTACATCGTTTACAAAGCATTGAACGTCAATTTATTAAGAATAAATCTCTTTCCAGTCAATATCACAAATTTATGGAGGACTATCAGCAACTTGGTCATATGGAATTGATTCCAGAAAATGAAATTGATGTTCCAGCTAATTCTAGTTTTTACCTTCCGCACCATTCAGTTCCAGATAAAAATGGTGATAAATTTCGAGTTGTATTTGATGGTTCTGCAAAATCTTCTAGCGGTATTTCTCTTAATGAGAAATTGATGGTTGGTCCACAGTTGCAGACTGATCTGACAACATTAATTATTCGTTTCAGAATTCACAGAATGGCTATAACTGCAGATATAGAGAAAATGTACAGACAAATTATACTAAAAGATGCAGACTTTCAGAGAATAGTCTGGCGCGATTCACTTTATAAACCAATTCAGGATTTTCGATTAACTAGGATTGCTTACGGTACTGCATCAGCTTCGTACCTTGCGGTAAGATGTTTACAGCAGTTAGCCATAGATGAAGCAACTAATTTTCCTTTGGCTTCCAAGACATGTCTTAGGGACTTCTACGTTGATGAATTGATGTCCGGTGCCAATTCAGTTACTGAAGCTATAAAATTACAAATGCAATTGAATCAGATGTTGTCACGTGCAGGATTTATTCTAAGAAAACGGGCTTCTAACAGCAAAGAAGTCTTGAATTCAATTAATCCAGATTTGTGCTTATCAAATATTTCTTTGAACATAGACAATGATGATAATGTAAAAACGTTAGGTATCCTGTGGCATCCAGCTTCAGATATGTTTTTATTCAAAGTCAATTCATCATATCCTGAAGTCTTAACCAAACGAACATTACTTTCAATAATCGCAAAGACCTTTGACCCTCTTGGATGGTTGGCACCGATCACGGTTCGGTATAAATTGATTATGCAAAGATTGTGGAAACATCAGTTTCAGTGGGATGAAAAGGTTCCTCCAGATATTGAATGTGAGTGGAAACAACTTACAGAAGATTTGTTATTCATTAAAAGTATCAAAATTTCACGATTCTTGTTGGTTGAATCAGATAACCAGTTTCAACTGCACGGGTTTTGTGACGCCTCAGAGAAGGCCTACGCCGCTGCAATTTATTATCGTTCTGTGTTAGATGCTGGACAAATTAATGTTCAGTTAGTGATAGCCAAAACAAGAGTTGCACCACTAAAAACCATATCACTTCCCCGATTGGAACTTTGTGGAGCATTACTGTTGACTAAATTAATGGATTTCACCTGTAGGGCTTTAAATACTCCTATATCGCAAATTTATTTTCATACTGATTCCACTATTGTATTAGCCTGGATAAGATCTCATGCAAGCCGATGGAAGACCTTCGTCGCCAACAGAGTAGCAAAAATCCAGACTTTATCCTCTCCTGTCCAGTGGCATCATGTGAGTGGAAATGCTAATCCTGCTGATCTTGCAACCCGTGGTGTGTCATCATCTGCACTGGTTACTTCATTGTGGTTACGTGGTCCAGATTTATTGTATAATTTATTTCCTTTTCAGAAAGCATTATCTGCACCACTACTGAATGATTCTGTGCCAGAGCAAAGATGTGCTTTACAGTCTACAACTGCTGCCAGTCACTTGACAGACGCTCATGATTTATTTTATAAATATTCCTCTCTCACTAAACTTAAACGTGTTGTAGCATTATGACTGAGGTTTGTAAATAACTGTAAAAATTCAGAAGATCAGGTAAGTGGATTTCTAAAAACAAGTGAATTAACTAAAGCTATGCATGTGTTAATTAAATTAATGCAATATGTTGAATTTAAGAATGAAATTAACACTTTAGGCAGAAATCAATCATTATCCGGTACAAGCAAAATTTTATCTTTGAATCCTTTTTTAGATAATTTAGGTATTCTCAGGGTGGGCGGTCGCTTGCGACATGCAAACCTTGCATATGGTTTTAGGCATCCAATTTTGCTTCCAAAGAAGCACATTTTGACTCATCTCATTGTTAGACATTACCATGAAAGACTTTTGCATGCAGGTCCACAACTTATGCAATCTTGCATTCAAGAACAATATTGGATCATAAATGGTAGAGCTGTTATCAGAGATTTAGTTAGGAAATGTATAAAGTGTTGCAAAATTAGAGCATCTGTCACTAATCAATTGATGAGCGATTTGCCGTCTAGTCGCGTTTCGCCTGCTCCTGCGTTTTTGCGCTGTGGAGTGGATTACGCAGGTCCTTTTCAAATTAAAGCAAATAAGGGTCGGGGCTCTAAGTCATTCAAGGCATATATAGCTCTATTTGTTTGTTTTACGACAAGAGCTATTCACCTAGAATTGGTGACTGATCTTTCAGCAGATGCTTTTATTGCAGCTCTTAAGAGGTTCATTTTCCGCAGAGGCAAAAGCAGTGATATATATAGCGATTGTGGTTCCAATTTTGTTGGAGCAAAACGCAAACTGATGGAATTTGAAAGGCTTGCTAGGTCTGCAACTTATAACCAAAATGTTAGTAGATATTTGGTTGATAATGGCATTAAATGGCATCTAAACGTTCCAGGTGCGCCACATATGGGTGGACTCTGGGAAGCTGGCATAAAATCAACAAAATACCATTTAAAACGAGTAGTTGGTGAGGCGAGATTGACATATGAAGAATTTGAAACATTTCTCACACAAATAGAAGCTTGTCTTAATTCGCGACCTTTAACAAGTTTGTCTAATGATTCAAATGACTTGTCAGCATTAACGCCTGGTCATTTTCTTATTGGTAGATCATTAACAAGCATTCCTGAGCCAAATTACATTGAAGTTTCCCATCTCACTAGATGGCAACATATTCAAAAAATGGTTCAACAATTTTGGAAACGTTGGCACAAAGAATATCTGTGTCGATTACAACAAAGACCAAAATGGCTTTTGCCAACTAAAAATCTTCAAGTTAATGATCTGTGTCTCATAAAGGAGGATAACTTACCTCCAACTAAATGGAAAATGGGTAGAATTACTCAGTTACATCCTGGTCTTGATAGTGTTGTTAGGGTTGTGACTATTAAGACTTCAGATGGCATGGTTAAAAGAAATATTACAAAATTGTGTCCATTACCAATTTGAGTTTTAATTCATGTATTATAAATTAAGTATTACATCATAATTTTAATATTGTATTGTGTTTTAAATTTACTGAATTTTAACCACTAAATGTTGAAATAGTATTTCAAGGTGGGCGGCATGTTCGCGCCTTATGTAAATTTTGATTTGTTCCCTGCAAGAGGGCACCTGCGAGCGCCGAACTACTTGTATATCTATTGTACGAACTTGTTCTTCACACAGTCTAATAAACGCAGTAACGAACGTTTGAGTCTACTTTCCATCCGCTAACACCTACATTTTGGGGTATTCTGAGGGTCCTTTGATCCTTCCAAAATTTCTGATCAGATCAGAAAGTTTTAAAAGTGCGAGTTTAGCTGGGCTAGTTTAGTGTTCGGCCATTGCCTCATTAAAAGGGAGTGCCTACTAAATCCATTTGAGTGCCAAGAGTTTAACTTACGTGAAAGCTTATCTATATTGTAAGCGTATCAGATGTTTAACTTCGAATTAAACTTTCTGTTTATAAATATTTAAAATTTAACTACAAGAAACAACAATGCTACCTTCAATGTCAACAATACTATTTTCGAATCGTAAAGGCGAAATGCAGTCTAAAACTCTCTCATTTATGGTGCTCCTTCGACAATGTTCTCGGTGATGAGACTGCTAAAAGATCAGTAGGTTACATGATATTTTTCAAATGCTAACGTAGCAAGGTGCCTGGTTGCTGATGTAAGAATCCTTTGTAATTTGGAAAAAGAGAAAAACACAGTCCAGTGCAGAAACTGTTTCACGTGGAATCTACTGCTAACAAATACACTAGAAGCACCGAAATATTGTTCAAGATACAGTAAATAATCTTAAGGTAATTATTAGAACAGCTACTTTATTGCAGTACAAATTTACAAACTTAAGCAATTATTTTAGTCGTTGTCTCATCCATTTCATTTCACTTCAGATGCAGGAAGATTTTAAAAGAAAAGTAAAAAAAAAAAAAAAAGAAACAAAAAGGGGAAAAACAAAATTAGATGGAAATATTTTCAGTATTAACAATTTTCTAATCATCTGCCTTTAAACGGAGAAAAAGGACTGCGAAATTAAATATAATTTAATACAAGGTTGATTATAAGTCTATTTTTGAACGAATCTGTGGCGTTTTCCCAATGGAGTTTGCTTTATTTAAATCTCTTACTTCGTCTCATTCTAAAGCTATCTATAATATATGTTGAACTATAGGATAATTATAATAGAAAAGACAGAAATTTTATCGAGAAAAAATACGTTTACGACCGTTTCAATGTGGAACTTTAATTATAACCACTCCGTATATTATTAAATTTTCATTTGAAGCTATGCGTTATATGTATACCATACGTAATTTTTTCGCTTTTATGGAAAAATAAAGCATCGAAGCAAATATACTTAGGATAATGGACCAAAACTGAAAAAAATTGCAATTTGACTTATCTTCTAAGTCCTAGTTCCGACAACAATTCCGTCAAATATTCCGAATTACTGAAGCTGAAGTAAAAGCCTTAGTATATATTCACTGTATGTTAATAAAGTAATCAGAGTGTAATAAAAATAGATTATTAGAATTTAGGCTGATGCAACTTTTTGTCTGAATGCACAAATTGTAAAGGAAGAGAAGGCTTGTAGAGATATGTTTTCGACATGCCTCTAAATGTAGATGTCATACTCCTTTTTTCACTTCAATGTCAAAACACTTTGCTTTGAGAGTCAACTGTAGTTTTTGGGAAAGTAAAAAATCATAGACAAATTTGAAGAACATGAAGGACGATTGAGTACACATACTTATTTTCGGAACACAAGCGGTTCTACGACTGGTTATTGAATAATGAAAAGATGCATTGTCATGCAATACAAAACATTTGGAATACGTTGTCTGACTGAAAACGTAAGATTAAAAGTCATCTGCTTAATTCACAGCCATTTACAAGTCAACTGCTGGGGCAATTGCAGAATCGTTTTGATCCTGAGCTTCTAAGACAAACTATATATCACTGGATTTAAACACTTCTTTAATCTTCCGAGAACGTTCCTTCTTTAGTTCATCTTCCAATAATATTAAGTGAATACAATTATTGCAAAAGAAATTGAATATTCATTTGCACTATGGCTTGGTAGTTTACTAACGAGTTAACAAAACTTAAATTCTGCTTTTAGTGCCTAAGTATACAACAATATTTTATATACTTACAAATAAAATATTAAATTGGAGATTTAATTGGAGCCTCACCAGTTGCCTAGCGTTTGAAGATTGTTAAATACTAATTGTTTGTTGCGAAGTCTAACCCAGGCTGCATAGTTGGTTTTCGTAGTTTTCTAGGTTCTCTTTACAAAGGTTCTCTATGAAAGCATCTTAACAAAATAGCTCCCATGTTCTTTTTATTTTCAAATAACCAACTAGCCTAGTTTAAGCGCGATTTCCAAATAAAGTTACTAGCAAAACCCGAATACTCATTGAAAATCATATAGCTTGCCAATCGGGAGTAACATGAAAGATTCGGCGTCAATAATTGTATTGCTGTTACGGTACGCTGTTTCTAAACTTAGATGGTCATTCCTTAATTAAATAGCCCATCAGCGGCCGAACGGTAAAGACGCTGAGCACTGGTAGTTCGGTCTGAAGTTCGAATCCCGCGAACGGGCTGGCTGCATGGGCGTTTTCGTGGTTTTCCCCATGTGTAACGTGTATACGAGCTAGTTTACCTTAGAAAGTCCTCCACGAAGTCATCCCTCCCTTTAGGCAGATAGCCCTCGTCTGCTTTGCCACAATTAAATAATCCAATCCAATCCTTAATTAAATATAATTGATTTGTAACTTCTACTAGAACTGACGGTAAAAATTGAAGTGCAAATAAATAATATCGTGTGCAATCTTGATTAATATAAAATTTAAAATTTTGCATAGGAAAATATTTGCATTCAGACAGAAAGCTTTTTGAAATATTTGCAAATACTTTATAAGAAGGATTTATTAATAACCGTAATAATTGCTTATTATATTACTGATGATTAGGATTCAGTTCTTGACAATTACATTCTAAATTAGAATTGTAAGGATATAATGAAAATACGCTGCGCACAAAAATACATTTTAGGATAAAAAATGATTTGATTTTTTATGTGTTAAAACTTCTTAAATTCATTTAATAAATATTGTATCCTTGTTGTTAATTGAATCCAGAATGTTGTGTGTCGTTTATATAATTATTCTTACTTGTCCACAGAAGCTGCTGACTTATCCAGCCATTAAGTAGCTGCAGATCATTTCTAGATAACCATTGAACTTCCACTAATTCAGTCTCTAGAGGGTTGTATGTTTATGTCATAATTTGACTTATATAAATGATTATTCTAAATCTTATGTTTCTATAAAAATATACTGTGCTTTAAAAATATGGATTATAGTATCTGCCGCTCTTTCAGCCACTTCAAAAGCAACAGTTTGTTTAGAAATAAATTATGCAGTTAATGTCATAAAATATTTTTATAAAATTCAAATAAACATTAAACGAAAGTTCTCAGTTTTAGACAATTCGATTTAAACGAAGTAAAGTAGCAGACGATAAAACGCCGAAGGTAAAAATTTACTCTTAGAAAAATGTACTCTTAGTTTTTTAAAAAAAAAGGAAGAAAGAGAGAAATTTTAAAAAAAAAAATTGTTAAAAATTTGAATAATATCATCTATAATTTAAAAAAATAGATTTTCACATAGTATTAATAAATATTTATTACGCCTTATTGAGGGAAAAAAATTCATATAATTAATTCTCCGTAAAATTTTACTTGAAATTTAAGGTTAAAAATAGCTGTGGCAATTCAGTGTAACAAAAATCCATAGACCACATTCGGTGTTATTATCGCTCAAAAAAAGATGCCAAATTTCAAAATGCGAAAATATGTAAATTCGTGTATATCTTAGAAAATTTTGAATAAAAACGTCTAATTTTTTGCAGATATGGTTAAAAATACACCTACTTTATGATGATGGTAAAAATTTTATAGGTTATAATTCAAATTTTTTTTCGAAAAATTTATAAAAATTATTTAAAAATAGAAATTTAAAAAATAAAACACAAAAAATGGGTAAATTTTATTTGGAATAAACCTAAATTTCGAAATGTGAGAGAAAAAATTAAAAAAGGTTTAATAAAAAAAGAGATATTAATAAATATTTGCCAAATTCAATTAACATTGAGGAGCTAAAATTTTGAGAGCTAATATTTTAAAAACTAGTCGTACGATTTTTTACAAAACTTGGTATTCTGGCATAATTTGAGTAGTAGAATCGAAATATGGAAAAAAATTGGTATGTTATTTCAGAAAAAGTCCGATTTTGTGTCAAAATACCTACGTTTGAATAGTGCTATATATAAATCTAATATATATCCTAAGTCGCGCTTTCGAGACATGAAAAACGCAGTTTGAATTTTGTCAATCGGCCCAGTAGAACGGGAGATATAGCACTGTCCCTTTTTTTTTTTTTTTTTTTTTTTTTTTTGAGCAGTGTACATAATATTTTAACAAAAGTAATATTAACTATTACCGTTCCCAAAAAATTCATGTATATTTCAGAAAAAAAGTAATTGCCAAAATCATAAATCCATGCATAGTGTGAGAGCATATCAGCAAAAATAAATTATACAATTTATTTTTCTTAAATATTAGTTAAATATAAAATTAATTTATTAATTTAACCGTTGTAATTTATTATAGTACAAGTTTAACAAATTCCGTCACACTGTATTTATATTTGCTCATAATTCTAAGTTTGATACCTGGAAAAAAAAAGTCGGGGATCTTAGTTACAAAAATCACAATCTATACTCGTCGATGGTCAAGAGATCCCCATTTTTTCCCTCTCAAGAAATTCCTAAGCACGAAGAGGGTGGGGGGCTAAGGCTCCTCTAAACCAGGTTGAATCACCAACGTTTCTCTCTTGGCGAGGGAGGGAAAGCGCTACCAATTTTGGCGCGTTTATCGCACACGCTGGCTGAATGTCCGCTGTTTTTTTTTTAAAGATTTATTTTATAGACGCGCGGCATTCAGCGCACATAAACTTTTCGGATAATTAATTCTCGAATAGTATATAGACGTTTTCACTTAAATAAAAATTTCGCGTATATTTTGTAAACATATTCAAAATAACTTATTCTTTAGATGTTTCAGTTTCGTTAGCAGACTAAAATAAATAAGATATGAATAAAAACTTTCAATAGTGTCAAATGGGGAAATAGTTAAAGCGTAGAGTTTAAAGAATAAATTTATCTTAATGACATTTTAACAAAAATTTCCATAAAAACACTGTAAATTCATACTAAAAAAATAACTTAAGAATATGTTGTCATTTTAGTCTGAGGTATATGGAAATAATTGTGCAAGACTCTGAAGAAACACTTTCTTTTAAATGTGTGAAATATTTCATAACATATATGGAAGAAGAAAGTACAGCATTCTGTGTTTTAGATGATTTTCACCAAATGTAATATAAATACGAACTAGAAACCGTAATAAAAAGTCCTTCCTCTCCAATCAGATCATCTTTGTGTTGCATTGTATTTGTAATACTTCTAAAAATCCAATTTTTACCTAAATTAAAAAACAGTTATTCCATAAAAGATAATAAATTTGAACGTATATAGAATGAATTTTGTAATTTGAGTTATGTTACAAAATAATTCATAGTTTATATATTTTATACTAATAATTTAGATAAAACCTGTCCAATTTAAGAATGTGTGTTAACCACATTCTTAAATTGTAAAAGGACGACTTAACCACATGTAATTCATTTCAAAGCATAAAAGAAAGCTTATTTTTTATTTTACACAGCAACAGCATTTTCATGCAGTCAAGGTTTTTTAATTGCTAGTTATTATACATAATACTTAATTTTTAACACATTCTTATTAGAAAGCATAACTAAGAAACTTCTTTTTAAAGCACCACAGTGATTGCAAAGAATGTCGTTAAATTTACAAAAGTATTGAAGATATATTGAACAGCATTATAACAAGAAACTACTGTACTTACAAAATATGTAAATTTAGCATAACTTCTTTTTTAGTATTTGCATAGTTTCCTCCAAATGAACTGTTTGGGTGTCGTCCCAAATAACACACACTAAATAAATTCGCTGGTTCGATTCTTTATTAATTCTCATAATTAATTACAATTAACTCATAGCTGTGACCAGCCCTCTTATACCGTCGATGGCGATTCTCAAACTCCTGATCATCACATTACAGATGCGCATGCGTGGATTACATTACAGCTGCGCAGGCGCGAACATGCCGCCCCGCGTTGCAATGCTTAGCATTCAACTATTGTAATTAAGATATAGCATAAAAAAATAAACAAGTATATCATAAACAATTTTGAATAAGTACTATTACATAAAATCATTATTATAATTAGACATTTACCATATACATTAGCGTACAACTCAAAGCAATACAATATAACATTTCAGTTACATAATGACATTTTATGTGAAGCACATTCAATACTGTACAATAACTATAAAGACAATACTCATTTTTGTATTGGTAAGACACATAATTTGGAAATTGGTCGTTTGAAAGTTCCAGTTTGAGTTTTTACATTACACACGCGAACCTTTCCATCTTTACCATAAAATACTTCTATTATACGACCAACCGCCCAATTACAACAAGGGAAATTATCTTTAATTAAGACCATGTCTCCAACTTGTATATTGTTTTTAGAACTTTGCCATTTAGATCTTTCCATCTTTACCATAAAATACTTCTATTATACGACCAACCGCCCAATTACAACAAGGGAAATTATCTTTAATTAAGACCATGTCTCCAACTTGTATATTGTTTTTAGAACTTTGCCATTTAGATCGATTTTGTAAATGACTTAAATAATTGGAGTTCCATTTTTTCCAGATAATTTGTACTAATCTTGTGATCTGTTGCCACAATTTTAACCTGTTAATGTTAACTTCCGTGATATCTGGCTCAGGGATCGAATTAATTGCTCTACCAATTAAAAAATGCCCAGGTGTTAGAACCTCTAAATCATCAATGTCCGAAGACACGGGTGTCAATGGTCGGGAATTTAAAATTCCTTCAATCTGAATCATAATTGTTAAAAATTGTTCAAATGTCAATTTTGCATTACCTACGACACGTTTGAAATGGTACTTAAAAGATTTAACTCCAGCCTCCCAAAGGCCTCCAAAATTAGGTGCTCTGGGAGGGAGAAATTTCCATTCGATATTCTCAGAACTCAAATAACCAGCTAAAATCTCATCTTGTTCGTTCACTAGTTTGTTTAACCTCTTTAATTCTGCATTTGCACCTACAAAATTCGTAGCGTTATCACTAAATAGTGTTAAACTTTTACCTCTTCGTGCAAAGAAACGTTTCAAGGTAGCTATTAATGCTTCAGATGTTAGGTCTGTTATCAGCTCTAAATGAATGGCCTTAGTAACCATACAAATGAATATACACACATAAACTTTTTGATACATACCTTTTCTCTGGTTTTTGTACTTAATTAAGAATGGGCCACAGAGGTCAACTCCAGTACAATTGAATGTAAGATTAGCTGTGATTCTTTCCTTGGGTAAATCACCCATGATTTGCTGAGCTACAATGGGATTTGCTTTAAAACATATTATACAATTTTTTACAATTTTTCTACAAACATTTCTACCACTTACAATCCAAAATTTTTGTCTTATATGATATAACAAAGATTGAGGACCCACATGCAAATATTTTAAATGATAGTAATTAACTATTAACTCTGTTAATTTATGTTTAGAAGGCAGAATAATAGGAAATTTTTTCTCATAAGTTAAATTGCTATTTTTTAATCTACCTCCAACTCTCAACAGTCCATTACTGTCAATGAAAGGGTTAAGACTTTTAATAGAACTATTTCTTGGAACAATACCTGATTTTTTAAGATCATTTATCTCATTTATAAAATACTCACCCTGTACTAATTTTATTAAAGTTTCTTCAGCTGCTCTCAATTCTCCCACTTGTAAATTACCTACCTGCCTTTGTTCTTGCTTACAATTCTTGTAAAACCTAAAACAAAAACTTATAATACGAATTAATTTTAAATACTTATTACTGCAATTCAATAAATCATTAACAAAATTATTCACATTCAGATTTAAACATGTAGATAGTTCAGAATCAGCAAAGTTTTTAAGTTCATTACTGTCCTTTTCAGTAATTGCTGCAGGTATAACTCTTATAGGGTACTCATCCTTCATTAAGAAGTCAGGCCCGTTCCACCACAGTTGACTTAGTTGCAGTTTTTTGGCAGACATACCTCTAGATATGAGATCTGATGGGTTTTCTTCAGAAGCGATATGATGCCACTGTGCTATTTCATTCAGATCTTGTATCTTTGAAATCCGGTTTGCAACAAATATCTTGAGCAGGTGTGGCTCTTTGTTGATCCATGACAGCACAATCATAGAATCGGTCCAAAGGTGGATAGCAGTAAGCTCCAATTTTAATGATGATTTCACTCGATGCATCAGTTTAGCTAATAGCACTGCTGCGCAAAGCTCAAGTCTTGGGATTGTAGTCTTCTTTAGGGGGGAGAGACGCGATTTACTGCACACCAACCTCATTGATGTATGGTTTGTTGCTGATGTTGCTTTACAGTAGATAACTGCTCCATAGGCGGCCTCTGAGGCATCACAGAAACCATGTAATTCAATCTTGATTCTATCCGGTAATAAAATACATCTAGGGACTTCAATGTTGTTAATTAGCTGCAAGGTAGTGGAGAATTCTTTCCATTCTTTAGCTTCTTTTTCTGGCAAAACATCATTCCAGTTCAATTTTAACAGCAATAATTTCTGCATAAATATTTTTGCTACAATTATAACTGGAGAAATTATACCCAATGGGTCAAAGATGCGAGATATGACGGATAACACTTGCCGTTTCGTAACCTTTACGTTGTCTTCGATTTTAACGTTGAAGCTCAAACAATCTCCTTTTGACTTCCATAAAATACCTAATGCTTTAGATTCTTCTGATTTACCAAAGGGATATGTTTTGTCGTTTGTTTGACACAGTTCAGTAGCATTACTACACCACTTATGGAGTAACATGCCTCCACTCTTCAAAATGCCTATTAATTGATTTTGAAGTTCTAACGCAGAACTTAACGACTCAGCTCCAGATAGAATATCGTCCATGTACATGTCTTCTCTCAGTACAGGCGCTGCTAAAGGAAATTTATCTCCTTCATCCTTTGACAGCTGTACGAGTGTTCTCATTGCTAAAAATGGTGCACTCACAGTTCCATAGGTAACGGTGGTTAGCTCAAAGTTTTTAACTGGCTTATCAATGCCTTCTTTCCATAAAATCATTTGCAACTTCCATTGATCTGGATGGATAGAAATAGCTCGATACATCTTTTGTATATCAGCAGTGAAAGCAAAAATATATTTCCTGAATCTCAGCATAATTGAGAATAAATCATCTTGTATCACACCTCCATTATACTGTATAGAATTTAGAGAGTTTCCTTTGCTTGTCAAAGAAGAAGCGTTAAATACTACCCTCAAGGAAGTCGACTTACTTTTCTCTTCTCCCCTATATACTCCAATATGAGGAATGTAATATGAACCTCGTTCCTCCTCGCTTTCACTCACCTCAACCATATGTTCTAACTGTTGATATTCTTTTAAAAAATCTGAATATAATTTTAAATATTCGGGATTCTTTACTAAGCGTTTCCATAAGGAATTTAATTTACTCGTTGCAATTTGTTTAGAACTTCCTAAAGTGTCCGGGTCCTCCTTTAATGGCATTTTAACAACGTACCTACCGGTTTTATCTCGTGTATCATTTTCTACGAAATGTTTCTCACAAATTAAAAAATTCTTTGTTTTTGGGTTTATCAGTTTCAATATTTTCTAATTCCCAAAATTTTCTAAGATTTTTATCTAAGTTGTCTTCTTCCTTTATAAACCCACAATGAACCATGTTTTCAGTCTCTGTTGGAATACTTCCAGACACGATAAAACCAAAAACTGTATCTTGAAAAATAAGATCAGGATTATTCATTCGAATTTGACTCGGTTTCAAAAGTTCATAAAAAACTCCCGCTCCCAACAACATATCTACCCTTTCTGGAACCTTAAATCCTTCATCTGCTAATTTTAAATTAGGAAGATCTTGCACTGAAATTTTAATTTTGCGCGAAGGTATTAAATCAGCAGTTATTTTTGGAATTACTAAAAAGTCCAAATTCTTTATAAAAGTTCCTTCTTTATTGCATATCGAAGCATTAATTTTATGCTTTATTGTTAAAGTAGCATCATTTATTCCCGAAACGGAAATGTTTGTTTTTTCTTTCTCTAACTGCAAATGCTCAATAAGATTCCGTGTCAAAAAGTTCGACATACTGCCCCCGTCCAGCAAACACTTCACTCTGTGTTTTTTCCCCTCGTTATCAATTAGAAAACATACGACTGTTGAAAGCAGAACTGTACTCTGTTTATTCGAATAATTGCTAATAAATGCCTTTTGAACGAACTCCTGCGCATTAACATTCAAGGTCGATGAGTCATCTCGTTTGGGAATGTTGCAGGCAGATACATTTGTTTTGTTTTTATTTTGTTCCAATGAAGAACATTCTTTCTCCTTTACGATATTATTTACTTTCGGAAAGTGAATAGTTTTGTGGTGCCGTTTTTGACAAAAACAAGAATATTTCGATGGGCAATTTGATACTGAATGCATATGTAGACAGTTAAAACATAATTTATTAGTTTTCACAACCTGTACTCTTTCTTGTACCGGTAATTTTAAATACGATGGGCATTTTGCCAATCTGTGATTCTCGTGGCATAAAATACAGTTCTCAGTTTTAACATCTGATAAAAACACTTTAGCTACACTTTTTGAGCTATTATACTTACGATTAACATGAGAATTCTCAGTAGAGGTTTTCCTCGTGACGTGAAATATAAATCTATTTCTTTACCTAACTCACTAGGTGAAAACCATGAATCACCTTGCCTCACTGCAATGTGAGAAGCTGTTCTCGTATCTAAAGATTGGTATAACCTATCTGAAACTATTAGTTGTTTGAGGGTCTCGAAGTCAGTTACCTTCCTTAATTTTAAATAATAATCCCAAGTAGTTACTAAGCGAGAAGCAAACTGCACATGAGTTTCATGTGGTTGTTTAACAGTTTTTCTAAAGTTTTCTAAACACGAATATGGTGTTGGTTGAAACTCTTTCAGAACTACTTCTTTTACTTTTTCATAATTCGCGATATCCTTATCATGTAAATAGGTTATTATATTCGAAGCTTTGTCTCCTAACAGATTTAACAGAATTTCTGCTTTATAGTCCTCCGAAACATTTTTTGTAATAAACGCTCGTTCTAATGACGAAAAGAAAAATCCCCAACTCTTTGGCCGTATAGGAATTTTTACAGTTAAGGTTCTGATACTTTTTATTAATTGATCTAGTGACTCTGATTTTGTTTCGGTTTCGCTTACACCATCAAGTTTAGTTTCTGCTTTAAGCTTAGTCAACTCTAACTCATTCTTTGATCTCTCAAGTTTTATTTTTTCTAACTCGACAAGTTTTTGCTCTTCCTGTTTTCTATTTTCGATAATAGAGTTTGCTATCTCTTTTACTAAATCTTGTTTAGTTTTGAAAATTTCACTATTATCAATAATATCAGTCAAATCTGCTATAGTCATTTTTTCGTCAACATTTAGATTTATTTCTAAGGCAATAAGCCTTAAATCTTCTTTTTTAGCACCCTTAAATAACATTGTTATTTATAACAGAACAAGCACAGAAAGTACAGAATTAACAAGAGAGGAATCACTTACCTCTGCAGTGATTCACTTTTGATGAATATCCGTATCCAAAATCAGCGATATTCGTTGAAAAGAACAAGCTTGGAATACTGGCAAACACAAACACTCCTGTGTTCTCAAAAACGAAACACTACTTATTCATGCACAAACTCACACTCCGGCTCGACGGACCAGATATGTTTGGGTCTCGTCCCAAATAACACACACTAAATAAATTCGCTGGTTCGATTCTTTATTAATTCTCATAATTAATTACAATTAACTCATAGCTGTGACCAGCCCTCTTATACCGTCGATGGCGATTCTCAAACTCCTGATCATCACATTACAGATGCGCATGCGTGGATTACATTACAGATGCGCAGGCGCGAACATGAACCTTAATGGGAAGTTATCTTGCGAAAATTTAAAAGTATTAAAATAGCCTCTATTTAAGATGTAACTGCATTTATAATTATTTCGTAATTGTGAATAGATTATATTATTGCAATTAGATTATGCACTTACAACATAATTGCATAAAGTAATGAAATTAAGAGTTCACAGATACAATGTAATATAATTACAAAGCAATTATCTAAATTGTAATTATAATCACTTATTTAATACCACAATATTATTACAATCACAATGTAATTTAAATTGGGTACTATATTTGTATACCCTCCACTCAAAAGGAGGTACTGATAAGCCTGGAAGTTATTATCAACAAAAAGCCTGTTCAGGACAGTTTGATGACAATTTCCACCGGGCGAAAAGTACATTCTTAAGCCCAGGCAAATCATGACAATAAAGATCATTTAGTCTCATGATTCACTATATTTCAAACCCTAAATCTGAATTCTGCACCAAATTATTTACCTATATTTTAACATACTTTATGAATTATTAGAAGCGATATGGCAAATATCTTCTAAAAATAACTGTAAAATATTTGTATCCATTAATTGATTCAGATACACACTTTTATTATTTAAGTATATCAAAATAAGTTTCATGTTCCTGAAATACAAAAGTTATGAAAAAAGTTAAAGTAATATTCTTAGAAGCATATGATATTAGTCACCAGCTGCAAAACAGTTAATTTTTTGCCCTAAATACAAGTTTATTACACAGTAGTCAAACGTGTAACTTAATAACATGGTATATAAAAAATTAATGATAATAAGTTTATCAGAAATGAATTAATTCTGCAAATAAACTTTCTGCATTTGAAAATTTTCTACACCTGAGGGATCTAGAAAAATTAGATTTATTATAACTTATTAACTAGGGAGAGATCTAGAAAAATTAGATTTATTATAACTTCAGTTGGACCAAATACCTTCTCTCTATATATATGCATCACTAAAGAAATAAATAAAATTATCATGCTTAAAAAACAGATGTACCATACCAGTTTTTTCCCCCTTGTTACCCTTTACATTGAGAAATAACAAACAGTACAACGCTGAAAAATACTATCTTTGAAATTTTGTTTAAATGAAGAAACACACACCATCTTTTTATTTAAGCATTACACTTCAAAAACAGATACACATACCAATTTATTTTCATTAGCCTTTATACTGATAACATGCCATATAAAAATGAAAAGAATTATCTTTGAAATTTAGATAAAATGAAGTAACACAATGGGAAAATTTATGCACACGGACATCTTTTTTCTATTGCATGTTGTCTGACATGATCCACAAGTGCCTAAAAATGTACCCAAAGAAACACATTTCAATATTAACAAAAAATTGTTTACAGATTAAAATTCATTCATTTCATACCAGTATTATAAAGATCATGCATGAAACAAATCTGCTTTCCCATACTTTTAAGTAAAACTTAACTGAAATTTTATACTGGAAAATATGCTACATTTCTATATATTAGAAACAAGAAAGTAACATATATAACATCAAACACAGAAATTTATATACTCGTAGCCTAGGAAAAAGTAATACATATTACATAAAACACATAAATTATTTAATATAAAACATACATACCTTCTAAAATTATTTTACTTTTTGTTTCTTATTGGCCGATGCTGATGAATATGAAACGTTATGGGCTCTTTTGTTGATAAGATGCTGTGTAAGGCCTTTGCATCTAGTAATAAAAAAATTATCAATAATTACTTTCTTAAGATTACAGCATTCTGGCATGGCCACATGCGTACATTTATCAATTATTCTTTCAACTAATTCTTTTGTGATGGCTGATTGTAAACGAAGGAGTACATCTTTACATTTTTGAAATTCTCGTTCAGCTTCCCTACATATTCGATACATTCCTGAAGAGATGACCTTCAGTCCACCTTTATTGCTATGTTTTGTAAGAATTTTGCGATGCTCGGGTATGTCAGGTTCCAGCATGTCCTCTGAAATGGTCATAGCTGTTTTACAATTTTCACATATGCTTTTTTTTTTTCAACAACTTATTATATATGGCTCCTGCGATGTAATGTATATCATTTTCTTCCACAGCTGGGGGCAAGCGACGTTTCACTGCCACTGCAGAAGAGGTAGATGGTACTACAGAATTGGAGATAGGATGCAAGACCTCCTTTCTGATAGCAACCTCTAATTCAGAAGCATCAAAAAGGCTGTGGTCACTTTCAGAACAATAATTTGGATTATTGATATTTGAAATGAACTGTGATAGGCACACTAATTTCAGTGCTCTCTTGGCTTGCAAAGCAGTAGGCTTTGCACCCGACTTTCGTCTAATCTGTGAAAAGGCATTTTCATGCGCATCTTGTGTCAACCTGCCTGGTAAGAAAAATGTAAACCCCTCGGAAAATAATTCTTTTGAGAGTTTCACAACACTCAATGTGCTCATAATAATGCCAGTTCGAAATGGCTTCCATGCTTTCCCAAACTGAACAGTTTTAGTCACATGAAGGAATTTCAATAAAATATTAAATTTCTCATCTTGATTTTTGATAGTGATGCCTTTTTTTGGATGCCTTGTAGTCATAATTGTAAACCATTCTGCTACAAGTCTCAGCCACCATGCAGAAGTTAATGCTTCTTTTGCAACTTGGTGTAAAATAACTGCTTTTTCAATAGAAGCAGCTGTTTTTACAGGAAACAATTGCACAGCAGATGCCCCATTCATCGAGGAAAAGTGTGTTGGGAAGAGATGAACTCTGTTCAAGTGATGTAGAGATCTCAGGGCAGCATCTGCTTCTATCTCACTTGACCAGAGTCGTTTCACATACACTGAAGATACTATCCTCGATGGCAAGGCATGCTGGTGGCGAAATTCCTCTGGTAATATTATAATACTTGAAAGAAATGTATTTCTCATATTTTTAATGAGACGTGGTACATCTGCAATACTGTGAATGAAAACATCAGGTCCTCCAATGTTGTAATTTGTCTTCCTATCTGTCCTAGAGACAGACACATCCAATGACGACCACATCGCTCTGTTATTGCTTCCCATATCTGAAACAGAGGCTCTTACAGTTAAACCTATTTCTGTAGCTGCTACTACAGTTCTATGAATTAGATCTTTCATGTCAGAACCTGATGTTGAAGGCCCTGTTAATTCATTGGCAACAATCTGTTTCCATGATGTTTTAAGGCCTCTAAGCATTACAATAGTGTAATGCTTAGCTTCCTAACGTAACATTTCCAATGAATGACTTAGACGATGTATCAAAATCTTGATATGAAGCTATTCCCATTTCGTCAACTAAAAGGCAGCAGTTCCTATCAAGAGCATCCAATGAATGAACTTTTGTCTTGAGGAAAAAAAAACAAATTTTCTAAAATGCCGAAATTTATTTTTATGTCCCTAATCCTCCTGTTCAAGGTACTGTACGATGGTGCTGGATATCCAGTACTTCTGAGGTAATTATATCCATGTTTGCCCAAAGCAAATCGCATCTTTAGTCCTTTTATAATGAACTTTTCTGACCAGTTCCTTTTTGACTGCACAGCAAGGGCTCCTACTTGCTCATCGGACAAAAATGATGTCAATTTTGCATCTTTTTCTTGAAGCTGTTGCTCAAGGAATTCTATTTTTTTTAACAACTCTTCATCTGAAGCAGGTAGAGTTTCCTAAATTCAAAAAGAAATAGTAAACATGTTATGCTGTGATTATTTTTTTAAACAATGGTTGGATGAATTAATATATTTGTAATAACAATGATTTTTCAACAATTTTTTTGGAGAATATTAAATAATTTACCACTTCAGTATTTGGCTTAGGACATCTTACTTCTCTTATCCTCTTGTCAGTTACAGATGGTGGTGGATTTGGAATGCTAAAGAGTGTTGGTACTGCAGTTTTTCTTAGTTTTTAACTATCTTTGCATAGTGACTCAAATTGAGATTCCTCAAAATGATCCTGTAAATACATAAAGTAATAAAAAAAGTATACAAAATAAATAAAAGTACAAAAAAAAACCACACGAAAGAAATGTGAGAAAAGTGTTTCACACAGTGAGGTTGTGCCAAAGGCAGCAAGCATGAACTGTAAGTAAGTATAGGCAATAAATAAATATGCAGGTAATTAAA